>NC_143075.1:628611-940416 GCF_052426305.1 Pelodiscus sinensis | reverse complement strand
GGGGATTGGATGAGTTCTTTAAATTAATATTGGATGATAGGAGGAAACTAATTAACAATTCTTGTAGATTTCATATCAGTAAAATGAATTCTAAGGGAAATAAGCTACAGGAATCTCATTCTAACAATTAGCTGGCTCTTCATACCCAGAAATAAAATGCACTCTTAAAAATTGCTCCAAATGCTGCTACATTGCATCATCTCAATGCACCTTTCATTTGGAATCTCACATGTTTATGACACTCCCTTTTTCTGCCAAAATGAAGCTTTACTTTGGAGACAGAAAGAGATGTAACGTGGAAAGGGAAAGAGCATGTCAGAGTCACTAAGAGTATGTCTACACTACTAAATTTTGTCATCAAAAACTGCTTTTGGTGTCAAAACAGTGAGAGTGTACACACTACAATGCAACTTTTGTTGGAGAAAATGCCTCATTTCCATTACACAAAACTTCCCCATCATGACAGACTTTTTTTCTTTTCCCCTCCCGTTATTGTCTACAAAGAGCCAGTGTAGACTCTGCTGTTTTGTCCACTGATCTGGCTTCCACCAGTATCCCACAATGCCTGCCCTGATCACTCTGCTCAGTGTTTTGATCTCTGCTGCCCTGCAGGCTTGCACCACTCCCCTTTCAAAGCTCTGGGAAGTGTCTGACAGCTGAGCGAGCTGCTCCCTTTGGGGAACAAACGAAGAGTAAGTCACTGGAGGGCTGCTAGGGACACAGCGGCAGGCAGGCTGCTCCTGCAGGGGGAATGGGACAGAAGTTGTGTTGCTTTGACATTCCTCAGCATGGAGAGCTCACATGGGGAAGCTGTGGGAGAACAGAGGGGGAATCCCAAGATATTCAAGGATCGGCTCTGCCTTCCCACAGCACAGCTCTGGGATACATACCCACAGGGCATGGCTCACACTGAGCATGATGGGGCCCCCAAGTGGCCATGAGCTGTGCTCAGAGGGAGCAAGTGGGAACACTCTCTGGCAATTTTTGGTTTGTCGATTTTATTTTGCAAGTCAATGTTAGTTTTGTCAACAAACCTTTGTAGGATAGGCATCCCCTTAGGCTGGAACCACTGGAGAGTCACAAGATCTTCGGAGCATAATAATGGGTAAGTTACATAGCAGTGATACAAGAATTGCCCCATTAGATCAAAAGTTTCACAGGCTTCTCAAACCCAACATTCTGGAACTGTTTTAAACATTATTAATGTTCTGCCTCTGAGATTTTTATTGCTAGTCACAGATATCAACAGTAGCAAATTTAAAGGAACTATAAATGACAGAGCCCCCAGAAATAGAGTAAATAAAAAGAAAATAAAGTGAAATAAAATAAAGACTCTTTTACCATGCACCTTACAATGAACATCAAATATTAAACAGCGTTTATCTCCTCTATCCCCAAGCACATCATCCCAGCAAGCAGCAAACTGACACGTCCTTTTCCGTGCCCTGGAACCCCACCAAACCTGTGCTCACTATATGGTGCTGCTGGCAGTATCAGGAGTATGTGGCAATAGATTGCACCCTGCTATGCAGATAAGGAGTAAAAACCATGCTTCTGAGACTTAGTGGAGGTCACTAATCTGACTGAGGCATCCTCCAAAATAACACAAGACAGGAAGCAGACGTTGGGGCAATATTAAAAACAACATTTTCTGTGGCACCTTTGCTGTTCTCCTGGATGCGCAGATCCCGTAGTGACGGGCTCAGGATAGGATGGAGAATGGAATGTCGCAGCCCACCAGGCGAGGTTGTTCAGGCTAATGTATTTCAACATCTGCTGGAGACGGCACCCTCAGGCTGTGTCTACACTACAGAGTTTTTGCATCTACACCTCAAGCATGTTTTTGTGCAAAAAAATGGAAAGAGCAGAGGGGGTTTTGCACAAGAGGTATTCCTCTTTCTGTGAGGAATACCTCCTTTTTGCACAAGAGCTCTTGTGTGGACTGGGAACAGGCTCTTTGCGCAAAAAGAGGCACTAAAGAAAGCACAGGTGCCTTAGTGGCCATTCTGTGCATAGCAATCAGAGTTGCCTTTCGAGAGAGCATGCATGCAGTCCGGATGCTTTTTCAATGCGCTTCTGCAGTGTGGATGAGCTCTTGCGCAAGACGTTTTTGTGGAAGGTCTCTTCTGACAAAAGCTTCTTGCTCAAGAAGCCTGCAGTATAGACGTGGCCTCAGAGACTAGCACTTTGATGGACTTAAAGACCTTTCCCCACAGCTAAATGTGGCGCTCTGTACTGGAGCAAAGAAGGCCCCAGGCACAGTCACCTCGGAGCCGTCATAGCTAAAATAAGACAAGGCCTTGTATCTGGGAAGACACAGTCTCGTCAGCGACAGGGACATTCTGATCAAAGGGGTTTCTGTACCTGCGCACAGATGGAGTGAGCACAATTGTCCACTGCTGAGCCATCAGCTAGCGTACTGTGTTCAGTGCTGAGCACCACCCTTCAGGACAAACTGACATGAGCCCAGAGGAGAGGGATGCGAATGATAAGTGGGTTAGCAACCCCGACCTGTGAGGACAGGTTAAAGCAGGGTGGGCAATAATTTTTGATGGGGGCCACTCCAAGATGTTGGAAAGTGATCAAGGCCGCACTGGAGGAGATGCGGGGTCTGGGATGGAGGCTGGGTGCAGAAGGGAGCTTGGGGTAAGGGACTGGGCTGCAGGCGGGAGACTGGAGTCTGGGAGGGAGTTGGGATGAAGCAGGCGGTTGTGACCTAGGGCAGGGGACTGGAGTGCAGGGGTTTAGGATGTGACCTAGGGCATGGGGGGGATTGTGATCTGGGGAGGAGATTGGGGCCAGATCTGGGAGGGGGTGTGGGTGTAAGAGGGGGACAGAGGGTTTGGGTATGTTGAGTGGGGGGCGGGGAGCAGAGGGTTGGGGCAGGGAAGGGCTGGGGTGCCAGAAGCAGGCTGTAGCCAAGAGACTTACTAGTCAGCTGCCAAATTTGCCTGCCTGCCTGCAGAGCTTAGAATGTTTCCCAGCCTGCCTGCCTGGCCATGTGCACCAAGAATAACTGAGCCCAGGGAGGGGCCGTGGTTCTTCTTGACTGCCTGTTACTCCAACAAGCAGCTCCCATTGGCTGGTTACTGCCAGAAACTGGCCAATGGGAATGTGCTGGGGGCAGGGTGGCTCTTTAAACTTCCTCCCTCCCCTCCAGTTTTAAAACAGAAAGGGAGCCCTGCATCCACGTTTCTGCCTCGTGGGCGGGGCTGCGGGGCAAGCTGGGGAGCCTGCCTGGGGCTCCCCGCTACCTCTGCAGGCTGGATCCGGTGGCTTGGTGGGCTGGATTCAGCCCACGGGCCGTATTTTGCCCAGGCCTGGGTTAAAACTTGGGTGTGATTAGTCTTGAGAAATGAAGATTGTGGGCAGACCTGCTAGGCCTCCACCTATAAAGAGATGTTATAAAGAGGAAGGACAGTGATCAGCTGTTCTCCATGTCTACTGACAGAGGGACACGATGCAGTGGGCTTAATCTGCAGTCAGAGCGACCTACGTTAGCTGTGAGGGAAGTCAAGCTCTGGAGCAGCTTTCAGGGGAGTGGTGGAATCCCTGTCGCGGGACGTGTTTAGCTCCAGGGGAGGCACACACCTGTCAGGGATGGTCTAGGGTTAGCCGGTGCAATGGCAGGACTTAGCTTTTTAAGGTCCCTTCCAGCCCAGCATTTCCATGGCCCTGTGATAATGCTAGACATGGGCATTGCGCATGGGCAGCCCCGGGGAGGCCTGGAAAGGGAGGGTTTTCTGCTGTTGCACACAGCCCTCTTACTGGGAACTGTGTCAGTAAAGCGCAGAGATTTCACTAACCTGCGGTGCAAGCGTGGGCAGGGAATCGATGATCCCATCTGAATAGCTGAGCGCTGTTCATCTTCCAAGAGGAGAAAACACCCTCACGCCCCCTTAGTCGCACATGGTCTTGCACACTAACACACACGTACTGCATGGAGGTTTGGTGCTGTGCCCTCTGCTTGGAGCTACTTTTAATGTATTTGCATATTGAGAGAAATAGCTTGAAGATTGACTGAGCTTGAAGAGCAAGACTGAGCTACACCAGGTCTCTGAGGGGTGAGCATATCGAGGGCCCAAAATACACTCTTGAGGTTTTTCTCATTCTCCCCTTGGAAATGGCAGCTCCCTATTTGTGGGCTGAACTATAACACTGGCAATAAAAAATAGAAGCAAAGCATCTTTAGCTGCATTTTTAATTGTTCATAACATCTAGCGATCTATTAAAATATAAAGGTTAACAGCATTCCTGCAGAAAACGAAAACACCAGCAGAGTAGAGAAGGCCTTGCACAAACTGCATTCCAAGTGGAATTTCGAGCAGTGTGTTCTGTCATTATAAACCTTGAGAGCACTCGGTGAATGTCAGCAGAGCTTTGAAATTAAAATCTCTCTCATTTCATACCATCTATTGTTGCATCTATGGCTTGGGTTGGTTGAGGAAGACAGAAACCACTTGGGGCATGCTTTATAATGTTGGCATTTCCAAGAGATGATGAGGATAGAAGTGTTTTGAATTTAGCTCTGTCTCTCTGAGCCCTATTTGAAATGCAAAGACAGAATTTTGTTGTAAAGAAAGTGACAAAGAGAAAATTCTGTATCAGCGAGCAATGAAAACAAAACCAGAGTCCTTGTAGATGTGGGCCAAGGGGGCTGTGGTTTAGGCTTGCTCCTTGTGTAACAAAAAAGAAAAGAGTCTGAAAGCAGAAGCAAATCTTTTACAAGATAACACTGAATGAAAAATGAGGTTTACACCATTTTCATCATGTGCAATTCCGTGTACAGAATGGGCAGGGATGGCGTCCGAGCCTCTGTGTCAGAGACTGGGAATGAGCAACAGGGGATGGCGCACATGCTAATTCCCGGTTCTGTTCACTCCCTCTGGGGCACCTGGCACTGGCCGCTGTCGGAAGACAGGGCACTGGTCTGGGTGGACCTTTGGTCTGACCCAGTCTGGCCGTTCGTATGTTCTTAATACCTAGTGATTTTCACTGATTACACATGAACTGTAAGGGTATGTCTAGACTACATGGCTCTGTCGACGTTTCACGAGGCATAAGGGATCAGTCGGCAAAGGCTGCAATGAGGAGTAATGGTAGTTTGAATTAGGAGCTTTAATTCGAACTACCTAGCCCGTGCCGCGTGTAGCCATGGGCAGGTAGTTCGAACTACAGGGCATTTAAAAATGGCGGTGCCCAGGAACATGCAAATAAAGCCCAAGTTTGAATGACTACATGAGACACCCTAGTTCGAACTAGGGTGGCTAGGATAGACATACCCTTAGATAGATAGATAGATGTGCCTTTAAAGATTGCCTGTGACGTATGTACCTGTTCATGGACAGCATGTATATTGAAGTATTACTTCTTAATCATAGAATCATAGAACCATAGAGCTGGAAGAGACCTCAGAATGGCATCAAGTCCAGCCCTTGCCCTAGACAGGACCAGTCCCAACTAAATCAACCCAGCCAGGGCTTTGTCAAGCCGGGACTTAAAAATCTCTAGGGATGGAGACTCCACCTCCTCCCTAGGGAACCCAGCCCAGTGCTTCACCACCCTCCTAGGGAAAAAGTTTTTTCCTAATATCCAACCTGGACCTTTTCCACTGCAACATGAGACCATTGCTCCTTGTTCTGCATCTGTCACCACTGAGAACAGCCTCTTTCCATCCTCTTTGGAACCTCCCTTCAGGAAGTTGAAGGCTGCTATCAAATCCCCCCTCACTCTTCACTTCTGCAGATTAAACAGACCCAACTCCCTCAGCCTCTCCTCATAAGTCATGTGCTCCAGCCCCCTAATCATTTTGGTTGCCCTCCCCTGGACCCTCTCCAATGCATCCACATCCTTTTTGTAGTGGGGGGCCCAGAACTGGACACAATACTCCAGATGTGGCCTCACCAGAGCCGAATAAAGGGGAATAATCACTTCTCTAGATCTGCTGGCAATGCTCCTCTTAATGCAACCTCATATGCCATTAACCTTCATGGCTATAAGGGCACACTGTTGCCTCATATCCAATTTCTCATCCATTGTAACCCCCAGGTCCTTTTCTGCAGAACTGCTACTTAGCTGGTTGGTCCCCAGCCTGTAACAATGCTTGGGATTCTTCCATCCCAAGTGCAGGACTCTGCACTTGTCCTTGTTGAACCTCATCAGATTTCTTGTGGCCCAATCCTTCCATTTGTCTAAGTCACTCTGGACCCTATCCCTGCCCTCAAGCGTATCTACCTCTCCCCCTAGCTTAGTGTCATCCGCAAACTTGCTGAGGGTGCAATCCATCCCCTCATCCAGGTCATTAATAAAGAAATTGAACAAAACCAGACCTAGAAATGAACCTTGGGGCACTCCGCTAGAAACCGACCGCCATCCTGACATCGAGCCGTTGATCACTATCTGCTGGGCCCGGCCTTCTAGCCAGCTTTCTATCCATCTTACCGTCCATTTATCCAAGCCACATTCCCTTAACTTGCTGGCAAGAATATTGTGGGAAACGGTATCAAAAATCTTGCTAAAGTCAAGGTATATCATATCCACTGACTTTCCCATGTCTACAGAGCCAATTACCTCATCATAGAAGCTAATCAGATTGGTCAGGCACGACTTGCCCTTCGTGAATCCATGCTGATTATTCCTGATCACTTTCCCCTCTTCCAAGTGCTTCAAAATGGATTCCTTAAGGATTCCTTTCATGATTTTTCCAGGAACCGAGGTAAGACTGACCGGTCTATAGTTCCCTGGATCGTCCTTCTTCCCTTTTTTGAAGATGGGCACTACATTTGCCTTTTTCCAATCATCCAGGATCTCTCCCGATCTCCACGACTTTTCAAAGATAACGGCCAAATCTCCGCAGTGACATTTGCCAACTCCCTCAGTACCCTTGGATGCATTAAGTCCGGACCCATGGATTTGTGTATGTTTAGCTTTTCTAAATAGTTCCTAACCTGTTCTTTACCCACCAAGGGCTGTCCATCTTCATCCCATCTTGACTTCGGCAACTAGCGTCCACGCACATTTGAACTGATTATCACAGGAATAAAAAAAAAGCCTTCCCACTTCCTTCAGATCCATCAGTTAAAGAATCCCAAGCCCTCTGTGGACTGAGCTTTTATTGGGTTCGGTCACTGGATAGACTCAGAGACCCTGGCATGAGGAGAGAAGGGAAGTCATGGCAAAGAGACTGCAAAAGCAGAGGAGGGCGGACTGGCCCGGTAGGATACCGGAAATTTCCCGGTGGGCCGTCGTGTCTGCACGCCATTGCCCCTTATTCTGAGTGGCTCTGCATCCACTCTGTATGAGGCACGCAGAGCCCAGCCCGCCGCCTGCGCCGCATGCTGGACATGACTCAGAGAAAGGGGGCGGGACTCGAGGGACACGCGGGGTGATGTCATGGGGAGGGCCGTTCTCAATCCATTTTCTGGGCCTATTTTGAATGCCAGTGTGCTCCTGGGGGTGGGGAATGCAAGTGCTGAAAGTGGAAGGCCAGGAATATAAGAGCGATTCACGGGGTGACCATTTACATCATTTGTCTCACTGCCGTGCGAATGGGAATTGTCTTTGGTACCATAACATAAGGCTGTTTACAATGAAGCTGCCTATGGCAGACGGTTCCTTCCTCACAAGTGCCACTTACAAAGAAATCTTCCCTAGAAAATGCGGTAAGGTTAGCATCTATCGCCTCAGCAGCTGTGCAGGCGAACGATCATTTCCAGCTGGCATGGCAAATAAAAAATAAAAATGTGAGACTTACAGGCTTTTAAGCTATGGTTGATGTTTTGGGGGCCTTCACCTAATTTAATGGGGAAAAGCAATATTAAGCGTCAGGTGCTTTGCCTATGAATTTCTTAGATGGTAATCTAAGACGTACATTGTCTCGAACAGCCATTCTCAGACTTCATTGCATGGCCACCCCTTTTGAGAACAAAAATGGCTACCTGACCCCATGCCTCAGGGAGCCGCATGAAGCTAAGCTTGGCCTGCGTGGCTTGGGCATTGGCTTTCTGGCACCCCCAGCTGTTATCGTACGTGCCTCACAGTGCATGGTACAAGCACCGTCACAGACCCCGACTATAGGGGAAGCTCGCAGGTCAGGCCTCCCTGCTCTGAGGAGATGGGCTCAGAAGGGCGAGAGAAATCGTTCACTCCTGCCACGTTCCTTTCGCTCTGCTGACTTGTTCTAGGGTTGGAGATTTCAACAAATGGAACTTTTCTCTTTAAAAAGCCGCTTTAAAGGCTTTCCTGGCAGAAGTTGAGTAGCGGCGTGTTCAGACATAGTCCAACCAGGGAGGAAAGTCTTGCCCAGCTTTCACTCTACTGGACATTATAAACTCACTCCAAGAAAGACGACTTCCCCATCATTTTCTGCTCCCCATGTAATAGCAGGTACTGTGCTGCTCCTGTCTCTGGTATCTGCACTGGGCTCTAATGTGGTCTCTTCTCTTCTCCTTAGCAAAACCTTCTTGCTTTTCTCCTCTTCTTGACACTTGCCCACAGCGTTGGCTGCAGAATACTCAGATCTCCTTCACTTGAATGGTTCTGCGGGAAGCTTGGCTTCTTAGAACTGATTCCAGCAGTTTCCTTTGGTATTTTATGGTGCTTTCCTAATTTACTGCCTTTTTATGAGGATAGTAAAATGCCACACATCAGGAAATACCATCAAAATGGAGGGAAACTTCCTCTCGCTTTGTCAGCTCAAGTTAAGCGTTGTAATTTACATGAGAACCTTTTGGCTGGGGGTGTTTGCCTCCCATGGAACAAGTTTCTTCTCCCATTTTGAGAATGAGATAATTAAAGTACTTCCCTCTTTAAGATATTAAATTGGGTTAGATTGTGTGCTATTGCAAATGTGAAGCCAGCTCCATTATCAGAATTTCAGTTTAGGAGCATCTAATTTTCTTTGAAGGGCGTATATTTTATATTTCTGACTTTTCCCTTGCTGAGATTTTGTTGTGAGAGCTGCAGTTGAAACTGCTGCCAATATAATCACAGAGGGGTTTTGTATATGAAAGCAGAAAGTGTGTCCTCGTCCTTCTCACCAGCCTGTTAGCCTTCCCCACCTCGTTTTTCTGACATTCATAAGATGAAAACCAGTAGCTGCATCGCTGCCAAAGCCGTAGATACTCGGTGCCATTAAAAGCCATCTCTGTTCCTCTCCTGTTTTTGTAACTGTGCCTTGCCCTCTGCAGTGCCCATTCCTCGCACGTCCGGCGGGCTGTAGAATAAAGCAGGGCCTCAAGAAACCTGGTGGACGTGTAGCGGAAAGTTTCTTTATTCATCCTCAGCCTTCCATGCAGAGTGAGTCACGGACCTGGGTGCAATGTTCAGTCATCGCTTGTCTGGACGGCGGAGCAGTCGTTGCCTTGCTTCCGTAGCTCGAGTCTCAGATACTTAGGGTGGCGTCTCCTCAGAAGTGCTGCTGCACAAAGGTAATTCTTTGGATAATTCTCATGGCTGGGCAAAGCCTTCTCTGCTCCTGGCACTAAGTCCAGCACTCCCATTGCCCCGATGGCTGGAGCTCCATGGATGTCTTGCAAGGCATTAACGTCGTTCACCCTGAACACTCCTTCCCCTCAGAGGTGCTATGCTAAGAGCTGGCCCTCTGTGTGAGAAGGCTGAGTCCTTTGCTATTCGCACCATGGGAACAACTCTTGCTAACTGCTTCTCACCCACCCCGCACTTTGGTTCCAGGCCCACTGCGTCAACTGGCTGTGCTCCTTCCGGGCCTTCGGACATGATGGGATCAAAGTATTTAGAAGGGCCCTGTCCCTTTGGTAGCCACAGGAGCACTGAGGGGCCTGAAAAGAGATTTTCTCCGCCTGTTCTCTTTGTATTCTGCATATTGCATGAAGGCATTTTGCAGGAAAGGGAGCTCCGTGCTGCTCTTGTTGCCATGGGCCTCAGAGAGCCTGAATGACAGACTCTGTGGGTGCCAAGCCATAGAGGCTCCATGTCAGCAGCACCTGTGCCACTGGCATTCTAGGGGAACAAAGACCTTAGCCTTTACAGCGCCAGTGCACAGCAGAAATGTCTTGTCGCTGTCAGCTGCCTGGGTAAGTTAAAGGTCCCAGCTGGGGACAGTGACACAGATGAACAGGAATTTCCATTATCATCACAGATTTATGGAATTGTTGCAGTCTTTGCAAATGCCAGCACGAGGAAAAAGTAGCAGAGAGAGGCTCTTCCTTTTATTCCACCTTGGATTTCTGTTAGTGAAATACCAAGCCGACGCGAAGTAATTTGTCATTTTTGCTAATAGCACCAGGGACAGTTCCTTTAAAGCTAATAAGCAGCTAAAAATTAATTTCTTCTTAGACTGCTATACCCAGCTGTGACAGCTCTGCATTTTTCTGTACCTTTCAGTGTTTAAAATAAATAATGGGAAAAAATAACCTGACACCAGTGTCTAGATGCAATTCTTGGTGTATATGCTGCAAATCAACACTGCTGTCAAAAATGTGAAAGCACATTTGATGATGCATGGGGAAGGTACTGATACTGGTTTTACACGGGAATTCTGCCTGGCTTCCCAAAAGCCTATTTTGCTGCCATGAACGCCGTTTAAATGCAGAATCCTAGAAGCTGCATTGCACAGTGGGAGCCGAGCTGTGGGCTCCTTCACTTGCAGGGAAGAAAACATGACAGAAATGCAATTAAGGCTGAAAATTATGTTTGCGGGTGTCTCTGGGACCTCATGACCCACTGCTAAGCTGGAGACGTGGCGCTGCCTCCAAAGAAATGCACAACAGAAGCTGCTTGGCACCTTTATGTTTTGGAGCCTGTGGTTTACCTCTGCTATAACTAAAACAGATGAAGGAAAGTAAGTGGGAAACTAGGTCCCTGGCATTCACAGCCTGCAGTGTCAAAGTTTGATCCTCCCCTGTTTCAGGCTGTTGCAAGCTCCAGTTTGAAGTTAGCTTCCGACCAGCGTTTTGAACTAAGGAACTAAACAGAGTCCCAGCCGCAGCTTAGAGCGTAGTCCGTTAGGCCACACGTGCACTTCGAAGACCCTGTGGCATGTAGACATGCGCCGGAGAGAGAAAACAAACACCATCAAATTTTCAGTGATGATGGGGCGCCACAGCCCACTCCAGATGCCTGTTCAAGTGTCTGAGTGCGTGCGGGTATAAATCACGTGCATGCGGAGCGGACTCTGACTGTTTCCATACATACGAAAGGGGAGTGCAGTGTATGCAAGACCCGTTCTGTTTGAAAACGGGGGAGGAGAGGGGCTTACAGACCTGCTGAAGAAGATTGTTTTTAGCAATGTGGCTGCTGTGACCAGAAGCATTTCCTAGCGATCATGTGAGTGGAAAACTATTGCTTTGTTTCAGAGATTCAGAGGCCATGCAGAGAACAAAGGATGTTGTTTGTTTTAGCCAATTAGGACAAAATGGCTCGTCTCTAGCCCTTCAGCACAAGTTCCTTATTATTATTATTATTATTAGCGTGTATAGTGATGGGAGGCAGTAAATATACGATATCCGTGCTGCTAACCTGTCATGTTTACACAAGGAGACTACCCTCGCAGTCAGGCCAGTGGCCGAGTGTCCATCTGTCTGTCAGTTCTCAGCACTGCAGTGACGGGGTACCTGACTGGCTAACAGGCACACACACCACGAAGCCAGAATGGTCCTTCTATCGAAACTAGGCCATGCAGCCCACTCAATAACTTTGTGAGGAAACAGTTATTGTTTTTATTTATGTTATTGTTATTTTATTGTATTACCATGGACTGGGGGAGGAACCTTTTTTGGTTGGGAGTTGCTGACCCACAGAAAAATCAATCGGGGGCCACACACAAGTGAGAAGCAGAAAAGAACAAACAAAAAAGTGGCCCCTGGCTGAGAAGGGGAGAGACTCCCCCATACCCCTCACACACACCAGAGCCTAGTAGACTTGCTGTGCTCCGGCCCCACAGCGGGAAAGCGGAGGAGCTGGAGTACCAGCAGTTTGGGTTTCCCAATGGTGGGGGGGATCCCCTAAGCTTTGGGGGCTGGATCCAGGCAAGCCAGTAGCCACCTCTGGACCCCAGGCCTGAGGTTTCCCTCCCCTGCCACAGAGCCGAATCGGGGACCAGGACTCTGTCGTGCTGAGCGCTACACCAGAGACAAGTAGCTGGGCACAGACAGAAACAAGGAGACAGGATTGGACGGTGTAATAGGTCGTGGGCTCGCTGGACCAGCAGCCAGCGGAGGCGTGTGCACCCATTCCCCGCTGTTGGACGGGTGGCTGTCAGGCTTGGGTACAAGGACAGATTCCGTCAGTGCTGCCGACTTTTCGGTAGGCTGTACCACTCGCTAGTTGTAAACGGGGGGGGCTTTCTTTGGTCATGGCAGCTCGAATCATTGCTACATCCCGAGGCCACCTCGGGCCTCCTCCAGGCTGTTAGGAGAGTCCCCTGGCGTTTCCCTGTGCGAGGTAAATGCCACCATTCTCATTCTCCCCACCTCTGGTTTCTCATGGGTTGTTTGAAATCATTCGTCAGGGTTTAGAATCGTATTTATGTTTCCCCCTGGTGTATTTGTACTTAATAAGGTGAAAGTAATTTTGAGGCAAAGACAAAAGCAGCTTTTAATCAGGCCCTGTAGATGTTACCCCCCTGCAATCTGGAGCTGACAGCAGTGTCTCCTTGCCAATGGGAATGCCCTTAGGATCACCTGCTTGCTCTGCTGTAGGGCTGCCAGAGCTGTACCCCGCTAGAGCTGTCTCCCCCCTTAGTATCTCGACAGAAACAGAAAAGTTTTGAGGGTAGAGAAAGATTTAAAGGCTGTTTTCTTATTGCCCTCTCCTAAGCTTGTCATGTTCGAGGCTCTGCTATTAGGCACTGTTTGGAATCTTATCTAGGAGGTGCCTTTATAGTCATAAAGGACAAGGTATTAGAGATGGGGATTTGATTCATGTTGGTATTCAGAACGTCTTTCCAGGCAGGTTGCAGGGACAACTTGGTATTTCAGCAAGGACATCGCTTTGCAGTCGTCTTGTTTAGGGAGGTGAGAAAGAAAAGCATCAAAAGCATGAAATTTGCCTGTGTCATTTATGTAACAGGTACAGTATGGGCAGAGTTAGTATGGGAAGAAGCTTGCAGGTTATCAGCCAACCCCAGAAGCTCAGGAGGACTAAGAAAGATAAAGAGGGATTAGGAAAGAAAATAACAAAAGGAAAAACTGTATTTTCTAATCCAAACCTTGCCCTGCGGTTTCTCTGTAACCCTAGTCATTCTTTTGAGACATAAAACGTAGAGCACTACAATTATGTTAGTGATTACAATTTATCTTTTCCTACCAAGGTATTAAAGAGGAACTGGAGAGCACATTAAAAAAACATACAGCCCTATTTAATCACGATTCCCTCTAAAACAATTGCAGGAAATCTCACTATTATAATTGCATGATCATAAAAATCAGTTTTAAGCTTTTTGAGCTTTGCACAATTTGTCATTTGCCTGGTTTGCAGCTGTGGCTACGTCAGGGTAGTGAGCCTCCGGATATTGGGGTCTTTAACTGGACTTAGTAGAACAGCACCCCCTGGCGGCAGTAATGCTCTAGGAAGAGCAACTGTGGTGCAACCGTTGGTGCTCGTCCCTGATTAAATGAGCCTTCAGTAACCAAACCAAAGCCCAAATGCCTTTCAGCACCTCCTGTATGAGGCTGTGACCATTTCAAAACCCCAGCTTCTGGGCCAGGCAGCCCACAAACAAGCCCACAGAATGCCGGGTCTTCTGGGCTTATGGATAAAGACAAAGACATGGTGGAGTCACCTGGTCTTCTTGGTGCTTTCTAGGAAATTCCAGCATGGCAGAGACAAAACATGCCAACCTCTGCCACTTGCTTCCCCATCCCAGAGGGACTAGTTAGCCAGGAGAACACCCCGTGTCCTGGTGCACAGAGACACGGGCTTTTCGTGAGAGGTATGGGGCAGTGTCCAGAAGTACAAATAGGCAGAGGCATAAGGAATGAATGTGTCACAGCAGAAAGCAGTTGCATCATGACACGTCACAACTTCCGCCCATTCCCCCCTTTCCTGTTTCGGGGAGCACTGATCAGGAGTTTTATTCCAGGTGCTGCAGTTCTCTTCCCCAATTGGATCTGACCCTCACGACTTTTCCTGGCATTGCTAGCATGGAGCTGAGACATGCATTTTTAAAGTACATGGCAAGAAGATACTTGCTTGAAATAGTAATAATCAAATGTGCTGTTTCCGCATTCAGCACCTCCACTATAAAAAATTGTTCTAGCACCTCTGTCTAGGACCCTGAAAGATTCTTCTCGGTGGTAGTAGCTGGTCCCCAGGCATCTTCCTTCATGAAGATGGAGCCTTCCATCTCCTCTAATCCTGCAATTCAAGGTCCTGAACTTGTGTACAGCTGACGCATTGCCTTGCTAGTCCTCTTAGCCACATTTAGTATATGAGCAATTTGTAGTTAGAATCTGGCTCCTCCCAGGTCGTTTGCTGATCACGTCGTCCTATTCCTCAGTAGAACATGCAGCCTTGAAATAAGGTTGTTTGCTTTGCTTTTCCCCCGATTATGTCTCCAGATCCTCTCTGTGCAGGGGTCATTCCCATCGGGGTGTAGAGAAGTCACCCGCAGTTATTTCCTTAATTACGCTGATTCTTATTTTACATCTGTTTGTACTGAGCGCCCTGTGTTAGGCAGCAATGCAGAATTCGTCATCCTTGGGCTGAGTTTGGCGCCTCTAGCAGTTTGATCATGAATTGAACTTTTAGAACTCTATTTGTGGTATCAAAGTCACTTCCATGGCAACAGAGTGAGATGTCACTGCACTGAAGGATGCTGCACTGAGAGAAGGGACTCTTTTACCTTTCATTAACTGCCAAGACAGGGAAAATACCAACCATTCGTGAAAGGGGAACACCGAGGAACTGTACATCTGGTATGCTGTAAATGTCACTCCACATAATAAAGGAGCAAGAAATAGGTGGGAGACAAATAATTAGCCGAGTAGAAGAATGGTTGGACATTAGTAAAATCTTCCTGTCAGGGTGGTTAAGCATTGGAATAAGTTGCCTAGAGAGGTTGTGGAATCTCCATCACTGGAGATGTTTAAGAGCAGGTTGGACAGACACCTGTCAGAGATGGTCTAGATGGTGTTGGGTCCTGCCGGGAGGGCGGGGGCTGGACTCGATGCCCTCTCGAGGTCCCTTCCAGTTCTAGTGTTCTAGGATTCTATAAAATAAAGTTCTAAAGGGAGGCAGCTGCAGTTTCTCATGAGTTTAATCCTTAGGGATTTAAACCAGAGGCACATGGCTGTGGAAACTATTAGTACTCCTCTCTCATCCTCCAGTTTTTATTCTCTGTGGGATAGATAGCCCTGATTGAGTGGACACTAATCTCAGGAGCTTTGTCAAGCTGGTGAGATACAAATAGGTGATTTCCTAAATGTTTATTGTGAACATTTTTCACAGGGTCATAACAGCCAGACGGGGTTCAGCCAAAGGGCCTAGCCCAGTGTCCTGTCCTCCGACGGTGGCCAGTGCCAGGTCCCCAGAGGGAATGAACAGACAGTGAAACACGTCTCAGTGACAGCAAAAGAGTTATCAGGCCCCATTGCAAGTCCAGTGCAGGGCCGGCCCACAACATTTTGGCACCTGAGGCGAGGAGCTCAAATGACGTCCCCATGTCCCCTCGCTTGGACCAAAACTTCGAAAGGTCTCAAATCTGCCTTCTTCCTGTTCTGCTCCTCCCGTGGCACTCCCCCAGCTCTGTGCATCTAGAGCAGAGCTAATACATCTGCACCAGCAGCAGACACAATTTTTCTACACTCTGGGTCCTAGTGGAGCCCCGCACAGCCTGGCACCTGAGGTGGCTGCCTCAGTTCGCCTCACGGTAAGGCCGGCCTTGGTCCAGTGGCTGCATAGCTCAGGCATGGTAATGTCCTTTCATCTCTTTGTGACGTGGTGACCTGTCCCTGGTGGCAGGAACAGAAGCTATAGTCCAGACTGTGCATTGTGGGTGTTCCCTCCCCTTCCTGGGCCGAGGGGAGAGCTCGGGCCTCTGTTCGGACTGACACTCACTTCACACTCATGTCACATTCCCGGGCGCCTGCTGGTACCTCAGTCAATAATCACAAATTTTGCTTTTCTTAGCCCAATGAGAGCATAGCGCAGAAACCTGGGGCTTTCAAAAGTGCACCTGCAGAGTGGGCTGAGCTGTCTCACGCCTGCAGGGCCCTTGGGAGCTCAGGAAATGAAGCCGCTGGTCTGGAAAGCCCTGGAGGTGTCCTGTGGCTTGGCACAAGGTCATTCCAGCAGCTACATGGTCAAGGAATGAGGCAGTGATGCTTAGTGCCACCTCCAGAAGAGAACCTACTGAGCTTCCTTCCAGCTGAGCTATTTGCCCAACATGGGGAAGGAAGAGAAGGTCCCTTATCAAAATTCCTTGGATCCTCAGAGCTCAAGGTGCTTTAAGGCTCAGTGACAACCTTAATACTGCAGGCACACGTGGCCGCCGCATCTCAAACAAGAGATCTTGGCATTGGAAGAAGTTCAGAAAAGGACAACAAAAATAATTAGGGGTTTGGAACAGCTGCCATGTGAGCTTAATTAAACTGGGACTTTTCAGCTTAGAAAAGAAGAGACTAAGGGGGGATACAATAGAGGTCTATAAAACCATGACTACTGTGGCAAAAGAAGAAAAGGAAAAGTTATTTACTCGTTCCCATAATATAAGAACTAGGGGGACACCAAATGAAATTAATAGGTAGCTGATTTAAAACAAACAAGAGGAAGTTTTTCTTCATGCAGTGCACAATCAACCTGTGGAACTCCTTGCCAGATGAGGTTGTGAAGTCCAAGACTTAAACAGGGTTCAAAAAAAGAGCTAGACGCGTTCATGGGGGACAGGTCCATCAATAGCTATTAGCCAGGATGGGCAGGGGACCGTGCCTGTAGCCTGTTTGTCAGGAGCTGGGAATGGATGACGGGGAAGGGATCACTGGATGATTCCCTGTTCTAGTCACTCCCTCTGGGGCACCTGGTATTGGCCACTGTCGGAAGACAGGACAAAGGGCTGGATGGACGTTGGCCTGACCCAGCCTGGCCGTTTTTATGTTTTAATAAGTGTCTCTGGAAAGATTGTTTCCTGGGTATTGGGATTATCGCAAAAATCCAACAGACATGAATAATAGAGAGTGGTAAAAACTCCATGTTTAATAAGTCTTCCTGCTCTGACAGCAGCAGCGGCGCAGGAGCCAGCAAACAGAGCTGTAAACAGGGGAGTCTGAGTGGGAGTTCGGATTGTGGGACTGGTTTAGGGTTTGTTTCTGCCGTAGGGGGGTGTTTTGGGTTGGTTTTGTTTTTGTGTTTGCCGGACTAACAGGATTTAGGTGAGAAGGCTGATTAGCACAGAGATAGCAGTGGCCATAACCCAAGCAGTAGAGGACACAATGAGACTGAGTGGATGTGGCAGCTGTGGTATGTACATGATTCTGGAGGGGTACCTGAAAGGAGTTCTGTTTGTATGAAATGCCGCCTAATAGAACTGATGGAAGAAAAGATCCGAGGACTGGAGATGCAGGTGGAAACTCTGGTCGAGTTTAGAAGGGGGTTGGAGCAGATGATGGAGCAAAGGCATGAGGTGCCTGAAGGGGAAAGCTTAGACATGCAGGCTGAAGCAGGATCAAAGGCCTCTGAGGGGGGACTGCTGGGCGAAGAAAATGGACAGTGCAAACATGTGACTGAGAACCAGGCAGAGGAAAAGATGGGCCAGTGAAGGAGAAATAGAGCTCAAGAACAGGTATGTGGAGCTGGAGAATGGAGAAGGGATACAGCAGGTGGCCACTGAAGGTGGAAAGGCAAGGAGGAAGAGAAGAGTGGCTAGTCCCATACATAAAGGGGAAGAGTCAATGGAGACAACACCAATAATGAGCACCAGGAGGATACAAGATGGGTTGAAGATTACAAAGGAAGATAGGAATGGAAATGACTTGCAGCCAGAGGAAACAAGGGATAGACCAGAGAATCGCACTGTCACCAGGAAAAGGCAGGTCTATGTGATTGGGGACTCCTTATTAAGAAGAATAGACAGGCCTGTAACCAGAGCTGATCCAGAGAACAGAAGGATGTGCTGTCTGCCAGGTGCTAAGATACGGGATGTGGAACTAAAGTTGAAGAGGATCCTAAAGGGAGCAGGAAAGAATCCATTGATCATCCTTCATGTAGGAACAAATGATACGGCTAGATTCTCGCTGGAACGAATCAAGGGAGATTATGCCAGGCTGGGGAGGACACTTAAGGAAATCGAGGCTCAGGTGATTTTCAGTGGGATTCTGCCTGTTCCTAGAGAAGGGCAACAAAGGTGTGATAGGATTATGATGATCAATAGGTGGCTCAGGCAGTGGTGCTATCAGGAGGGCTTTGGGATGTATGGCCACTGGGCGGCATTCACGGACAGAGGACTGGGAGTAAATCAGGGGGCCCGGATAATCTTCATCCAAGAATATTAAAGGAACTGGCACATGAAATTGCAAGTCCATTAGCAAAAATGTTTAATGAATCTCTAAACTCAGGGGTTGTACCATTTGACTGGAGAATTGCTAATATAGTTCTTATTTTTAAGAAAGGGAAAAAAAGTGACCCAGGTAACTACAGGCGTGTTAGTTTGACATCTGTAGTATGCAAGGTCTTGGAAAAAATTTTGAAGGAGAAAGTAGTTAGGGACATTGAGGTTAATGGTAATTGGGACAAATTACAACATGGTTTTACAAAAGGTAGATCGTGCCAAACCAACCTGATCTCCTTCTTTGAGAAAGTAACAGATTTTTTAGATAAAGGAAATGCGGTGGATCTAATCTACCTCGATTTCAGTAAGGCATCTGATACAGTACCACATGGGGGATTATTGGTTAAATTGGAAAAGATGGGGATCAATATGAAAATTGAGAAATGAATAAGGAACTGGTTAAAGGGGAGACTACAGCGGGTCATACTGAAAGGTGAACTGTCAGGTTGGAGGAATGTTACTAGCGGAGTTCCTCAGGGATCAGTTCTGGGACCATTATTATTTAATCTTTTTATTACTGACCTCGGCACTAAAAGTGGGAGTGTGCTAATAAAGTTTGCGGATGACACAAAGTTGGGAGCTATTGCCAATTCAGAAGAAGATCAGGATATCATACAGGAAGATATGGATGATCTTGTAAATTGGAGTAATAGCAATAGGATGAAATTTAATAGTGAGAAGTGTAAGGTTATGCATTTAGGGATTAATAACAAGAATTTTAGTTATAAGCTGGGGACATATCACTTGGAAGTGATGAAAGAGGAGAAGGACCTCGGAGTCCTGGTTGATCACAGGATGACTATGAGCAGCCATTGTGATATGGCTGTGAAAAAGGCAAATACGGTCTTGGGATGCATTAGGCGAGGTATTTCCAGTAGGGATAAGGAGGTGTTAGTACCGTTATACAAGGCATTGGTGAGACCCCATTTGGAATACTGTGTGCAGTTCTAGTCTCCCATGTTTAAGAAGGATGAATTCAAACTGGAACAGGTACAAAGAAGGGCCACTAGGGATGATCCGAGGAATGGAAAACCTGTCTTATGAAAGGAGACTCAAGGAACTTGGCTTGTTTACCTTAACCAAAAGAAGGCTGAGGGGAGATATGATTGCACTCTTTAAATATATGAGAGGGATAAATGCCAAGGAGGGAGAGGAATTATTTAAGCTCAGTACCAATGTGGACACAAGAACAAATGGATATAATCTGGCTATTAGGAAGTTTAGACTCGAAATTAGGCAAAGGTTTCTAACCATCAGAGGAGTGAAGTTCTGGAACAGCTTTCCAAGGGAAGTAGTGGGGGCAAAATACCTATCTGGCTTCAAGATAAAGCTAGATGGGTTTATGAAGGGGATGGTTTGATGAGGTAACATGATCTTGGCAATTAATTGACCTTTCACTATCAGTGGTAAATAGGCCAATGGTGGGAAGATGGGAGTTGCTATAGAGAACTTTTTTCTGCTGTCTGGCTCGTGAGTCTTGCCCACATGCTCAGGGTTTAGCTGGAGTTGGGAAGGAATTTTCCTCCAAGGTAGATTGGCAGAGGCCCTGGAGGTTTTTTGCCTTCCTCTGTAGCATGGGGCACGGGTCACTAGCGGAAGGATTCTCTGCATCTTGGGGTCTTTGAACCATCGTTTCAAGGACTTCAATATCTGAAATATAGGTGAGAGGATTATTCTAGCAGGGGGTGGGTGAGATTCTGTGGCCTGCCTTGTGCAGGGGGTCAGACTAGATTATTAAAATGGTCCCTGCTGACCTTAAAGTCTATGAGTCTATGATGAGCCCAGTTGCCCTTTGCTCCTGAGAAATGTTTTGAAAGAAAATAAGATTCTCCCTTCTGATAATGAAATTTGAGCCACAAGATGGAATTTTAAATCAGATTTTTTTTTTTTTTTGGCCACTTAAAATTAAATCCTTTGTCTGATTTTTATGAAGAAACTTCCTGGTGGGGCTGGCTAGAAATTAAAGCCGGTGGAGCTATTGAGAGCTTCTGGGGTGAATGCTCCCTTTGGAAGCCATGGACGGGTGCAGCAATGAGCTGCTGAACGGGTATTTTCTCCTCCCAAGTCTAATTGCAGACAGCTAATCTGGCTCCTTTCCCGGCAGCTCAGCATTCCCATAGCACACCCACCCACCCCCCGATCTGTCTCTTCCGGCGGTCAGCTATGGAAGCCTCCCTCCTGTGGCCCCAGCTTGCCAGGCAGCTGGCCTGGTCTCTCCTTTCTAGTTAAAACACACCCAGGATCCAGCCTTCCTCCCAAACGGTAAATGCTGGCTCCGACCCCAGCTCCATCCAGCCATTGCAACTGCTTCCCAGCACGTAGTTCCCAATCTGCCTCCCAGCGTCGGGTCCACGCCATGGAACCTTCCTCTTCGTCTTTCTTCCCAGTCCTCGGGCTACTCCCGCTTTTCTGGGGCTCAGCTGAACTCCTCCAGCTCTGGGTGTCTGGGCGTAGCTACTCAGAGTCCTGGCTGCCTTTTTTTGGTTGTTGCAGCCACCCTAACCAATATGCTTGGCTCAAAATAATTTCAGGCACCTCGAGGTTGCTATAAGGTTAACCTGAGATTTTTAAAATTTTGTTGGCTGTGATTGCTATTCTGAGAGACTAATATATTCCAATTCTGCAGTTTCCAGGTTGGCTAGCAGTAGCGTGACCTCAGTTAGAAATTAGTTCAAGGATAAAGATGATACTGGGATTCTAACCAATCATCTTGTCCAAAGCCAGGGCTCTGCTAGTTGAAAGGAGAAACCCCTGAGTGTGTATTCATGCACTGGTCCAGATTCTAGTCTCAGACCAGAGTAAGTGCTATGACTTCAGATTTACACCACCAGAAAACATGGCCAAATGTCACTGTGTCTGTCTCATTTCTTGATAGAGGATGGCTTGGTTTTTGCCAGGTTGTTTGTGACTGGCCCCCCATACTTTATGAAAATTGGCTCATGAACATAAATATGCATAACTTGAATGTTCATGTTACAATCTGCTGGAGCTCTACTTCCTGTTTTGGTGCATGTGTCATTCTTGAATGTGCAGTTAGAAATACAAAATGTGAATCTGTTTATAATTTTAAATGTGTTAACGAGAGCTATTGCTGGTGCCCTGGAAGCCCGATGCTTGGTGATCAGCTCAGTGCCTTGTAAACAACCTTGTTTGTCCGTAAGTCCAGGAGGTAATGGGCTTAAAGTGCAGCAGGGGAGGTTTAGATTGGACATTAGGAAAAAATTCCTAACTGTCAGGGTGGTCAAATATTGGAATAAATTGCCAAGGGAGGTGGTGGAATCTCCCTCTCTGGAGATATTTAAGAACAGGTTGGATAGACATCTGTCAGGGATGGTGTAGACGGAGCTTGGTCCTGCCTTGAGGGCGGGGGGCTGGACTCGATGACCTCTCGAGGTCCCTTCCAGTCCTATGATTCTATGATTCTATGATTCTATGAGGTGTCTGGTCTAGAAATACACGTGACCATGCCCCCTGGTACTGGAATCCATTTTGAGCGTGGTGTTGTTCCATGCAAAGTGGGAGGTACCAAATAAAAGATTCCCACCCTGGGGCAGAGTATATTTAAGCAATGGGATGCTAAAGCGACCCTTTGACTTTGTCGGGCCTTTGAAATGCCTGGCACACCCCAAGAGGACACACACCTGAAGAACTTGGAAAGGCTGGAGATCCAAGTCAGAGTAAAAGAGTTTGTCTCTGACTTGAAGCTTATGCCTGAAAAATGAACAGTGGTTTAGGTTAAGAATTTGCATGTAACGAGTTTCTTAGGCTATGTCTAGACTGCAGAGTTTTTCCGGGAAATTGGAGGTATCCCAGAAAAGCTCTGCCATGTTCAAGGAATGTGTCTGCTTTTCCAAAAAAAGGTCAGAAAAGCAGATGTTTTTTTTGACATCCCTGTAAACCTCATTTTACAAGGAAGAAAAGATGTTCCAAAAGAGGAGTTTTTTCTAAAAATTTGGCCCTGTGTAGATGGGCCAAATTTCAGAAAAGCGTCTTTCAGAAGTAAATCAGAAAGATATGCAATTTGCGTACCACAAATTTCCGATTTATCTTTGTAGTGTAGACATAGTCTTAGTGAATTAGTACTAGCTATGCATTTTCTATTCACTTTAATTTAGTAACTTAGGGTATGTCTACACTACAAAGTTAATTCGAACTAACGGACGTTAGTTCGAATTAACTTTAATAGGAGCTACACTAGCGCTCCGCTAATTCGAATTTAAATCGAACTAGCGGAGCGCTTAGTTCGAACTAGGAAAACCTCATTTTACGAGGATTAAGCCTAGTTCGAACTTACTAGTTCGAATTAAGGGGTGTGTAGCCCCTTAATTTGAACTAGTGGGAGGCTAGTCCTCCCCAGGTTTCCCTGGTGGCCACTCTGGCCAACACCAGGGAAACTCTATGCCCCCCTCCCGGCCCCGGACCCCTTAAAGGGGCACAGGCTGGCTACGGTGTCCGTGCCAGGTGCAAGCCTGCCAGCACCCAGCCAGCAGACCCTGCACCTGGCACAGATCGAGCCAACCACCCGCTGCCCCCCAGCCCTCCCCCTCTTCCCGGGACCAGGCTGGCGGCTCCCCGGAGCTTGCCCGGGACCGCAAGAGGCGGGCACCCGCCTGGGCTAGTGCGGACATCATGGACCTCGTCCGCGATCTCCACACTAGGCACAGGAAAGTGGCCGGCTAGGGCAGGAGAGCTGCCAGCCTGGCCACCCAGGACCAGGTGTGCATGAAAATCAAGGTGGTCCACTGAGACCCCCGACCCTGAGCCCTGAGCTTACAATGGCCGTCCTGGGTCAGACCAAAGGTCCAACTAGCCCAGTAGCCTGTCTGCCGACAGCGGCCAACCCTAGGGACCCTGGAGGGGATGGACCGAAGACAGTGACCAAGTCATTTGTCTCGTGCCATCCCTCTCCAGCCTTCCACAAACCTTGGGTAGGGACACCACTCCTACCCCCTGGCTAATAGCACTCCATGGACCCAACCTCCATGACTTGATCTCACGTCCCTTTAAACTCTGTTCCAGTTCTAGCCTTCACAGCCTCCTGCAGCAAGGAGTTCCACAGGTTGACTCTTTGCTTTGTGAAGAAGAACTTTCTGTTACTAGTTTGAAGCCTGCTACCCATTCCTTTCCTTTGGTGTCCTCTAGTCCTTCTTTATGGGAACTAATGAAGAACTTTTCTGTATGCACCCTCTCCACCCAACTCCTGCTTTTAGAGACCTCTATCCTGTCCCCCCTCCGTCTCCTCTTGTCTAAGCTGAAAAGTCCCAGTCTCTTTAGCCTCTCTTCATATGGGACCTGTTCCCAACCCCTGATCGTTGTAGTTGCCTCCCCTCTCCCAGTCTCTCTCTTCCCCTCTCCCACCTCCTTTTCCCAGTCTCCCCCAGTTTTGTTCAATAAATTTTGAACACAATTGTCCTTTATTTTGTACATCAAGAAAAGGGGCTAGGGAAGGGTAAGTGGAAGGAGGTGAGGGAGGAATGGGGTACGAGCCCCCGATGGGGAGGACTGGACTGGCTCTGCGGGCTTCTGGGGGTGGAAGCTTTCCTGCAGCCCCCCAATTGCCCCCTCTCCCGAGATGGCAGCCTGCGGCAAGTGCAGCCAGTTTGATGGCCGAGTGCTGTGATGTGCTCAGTGTGGGTACTCCGGGCACTCCAAGCCAGGACTGGTTTGCAAGCAGGGCACCCCTGAGAACTGTCTGTCCAGGGTGGGGGTCGGGTCCCTTTAAGCGCAGCCCTCGGCTAGCCTGAGACAGCATCTCCACGCTCTAAGTCCTCCTCTGATGCCCTGCCGGCACTGCTTCTAGCCATCCTTAAGCCCGGTTCAGGGTCCACTTAATGTGGACATGCTAATTCGAATTAGCAAAACGCTGTACAAAGGGAAAGTTGTACAAAGGGAAAGCTCATGAGGATGATCGCCCACTTTCTCAATGAAAGAGAGAGATGCACACTGGTTGCTCCCCCCCAGGTAACGATTATTTACACTAATTAACACTGTTAGTTCGAATTAGCGCTGTAGTGTAGACGTACCCTTACTTTGATCTGTTTTCACTTGCAACCACTTAAATCCTACTTAGTTTGTATTTAAAAAAACATGTTTGTGTACTATCCAGCCCAGTGTAAATAATCGTTACCTGGGGGGGAGCAACCAGTGTGCATCTCTCTCTTTCATTGATAAAGTGGGCGAACATCCTCGTGAGCTTTCCCTTTGTACAACTTTTACACAGAGAAAGGCGGGTTTATTTGGGGTTTTGATCCCTTTGGGGGGTTGGTTTCCTGGGTTCTGAGCCCTTGAAACTGCATCTTCCCAGAGCTGAAGTGGTTCAGTGTCTCTACTGCTCCACAGGAGGGGGAAGGGGGGGAGAGGTAACCCCAACTCTGTGCCTTGGTAGGGGAGATCAGAGGTCTGTCCCATCAAGAGAGGATGGTGGGGAGCCAGAAAGCAAAAAGGCGGATGTCGGTAGTATGATCAGCACACCGGGAACAATCCCAAGGGGGCTTCTGTGGCCGCACCCCAGCACAGTCTGTATACAATATCCTACCATCAATTTAGTGTTTCTGTCACGCCGACTGCAGGAAGCTCTACAGGGATCTATGAAAACTCTAGAAGCTGTTTTATGCTGTTTCTCCCAGGTGACAGTCTGCAAGGTATTAATCGCACTACCACAGTGGAGTATGTGAAATATTTTCAGTCTTTGCAGAAATCTGATTGCACTTTTTGCCCTTTTGAATGATCTGAGGAATATAAAGCAAACCTCACAAATGAACTGTCGCCAGAAGAATCTTCTCGTAACTCCGGCAGTCAGTGAAAGGAATGGAAAGTTGTACTTCTTGAACTCACGAGTTCATTGTATGCACAGCACGTGGCAGAAATTATAGAACCGTTTTGAGCTCTGAGCAGTTTCTAACCATTGGAGGTATGGGCTATATTGAAAACAGCAATGGGTGTATTTCCTGATACCTGTTGTGCCAAAGGGGAGCCCTAATAGATCGTTGGCACCAGCTTTTTAGCAAGGAACTGGTCAGCTGGATGTCCTTTATTATTAAATAGCTTCCCCGAGCCAGGCAGCTTGGCCATTTTGGTATGATGGGAAGGGGTGGAGTTTCTTTCTCTGTGCCTGTGTCCTGGCATCTCATAGGACCCGTTGCCTGTTTCACAAACCAGATGGTTAGTTTGGTTATTTGGTGCACACAGGCTTTGAAGCACGAATGCCCGTCCGCGATAGGGTGACACTGTTTCCCGGTGCTGAATACCGGGGACCTAGGAAAGCTGCTCGTATCCAGGCGAGCTCCGTGGCACCAATCAGAGCTCTGCAGTCCAAACTTTCAGATTAACATCCGGTTGCGTGAGCCCCTGCGAGACAAGCGTGGTGGAGCTGGATTCCTTTTATGTATCTTTTCATCCAGGCTTGAGGGGACCCACGGGGAGGGCGGCACACGCACACTCCCATGCACCCAGGGGCTCGACGGACTGACCCGCCCCGCCCTGTGCTCTGAGCTGCCCTCCATGCCTGGCCGGCCCCAGGATGGTCCCGTCTCTCCTGGCGTCAGAGGCCACGTCTTCCCAAGGCGAGACACGGGGTGGCATGCAGGGTGACCCCCAGCCATGGCCAGCAGCAGCCTTTTGGCTTCCAGCTGCAGGGAGGAGGAGGGAAGACCTGGCCCTGGTCTTTGCAGAGCTCATCTCTTCTCTGCCCTGCCGCACCCCTTGGCCCCGCTGGTCCCTTCCTGTCCACACAGTGCTGAAAGGCAGCTCACACCTCCTGCAGCTGCTGGCAGCCAGTAATCCCCAGCCAGCCCTGGCTGCAGTGTGGGCAGGAAGGGGCTAAGCCCTTAGGCTACGCTGGGTGCAGTGAGCAGGGCTGGGGAGTGCGGAGGGGACGGAGCAGCCCTTTGTTCCATGGGGCCAGTATTCAGCCAGCGCTAAGCTCCTGCCCCAGAGGCTGCCGTGGGGCCTGCAGAATCGGGGCATGAACAGGCTGGGAATCCCCCTGCCACCCGGAGCTCAGCCGAGAGGCCGCTCTGCACAAGGCTTTGGCACGTGCCGGGGATGGCTCCTCCTGGCCAGCTCCCGGGACAGGAGGGGCTGGGCTTCCCTGGGACACCAGCCCAGCCACAGGCCGGGAGGGACGAGGGAGCCAAGGGCTCCCCCCCGGGCTGGGAGTGGGGGGACATGGGGTGGCAGCAGGGCCACATTACGACTTTCGTGGGCCCCTTCCTTCATAACAAAATGATATTTTACGCTTGTGTTGGTATAAAGACGACTCCGATCCAGGCTGGGTTATATTCGTCTTTCTACCAACGCAGTCGAAAAACATTTTCTTCGACCCTAAAAGTTCATTTTTTTCTTATGATTTTAAAAGAACTTAAAACATTTTTGTGGGCCCCTAAAAGTATCGTGGGCCCTAGGCACTGCGCCTACTGTGCTAATGGGTAAGTCGGCCCTGGGCGGCAGCAAGGCTGGGGGGCGAAGGGGGCCACAGACAGGGCCTAGAGTTCCCAGGGGTCCAGTTTGGAACCAGACAGTCCGGTATTGGAGTGTTCTGTCTGGGAAACCAATGGAGAAAATACCAGACGTAGAAACGTCGGGATTCTCCAGTGAGGTCGGTTTGATTATTATCAGGAGTATCAGGACGTCGTTGCGCACTGCCTGGCTGGTGGACACGCTCACGCTGCATGAGCCAGGCAGTGCACAGCTACGCAGTGGGGGTGGGGCCGGGGCAGGATGGAATCCCTGGGGCCGGACTCACCTGTGCACCCTGCCGGGACCGTGCGCAGGACGGGCAGCACCCCGGGATCCGCGTGCGCCCGGGCCAGCCCCGTTCCCTGCCAGCCAGTTCCCCCACCCCCAGGTGTTCCCCTGCCCCAGCCAGCCCTGCTCCCCCCTGGCCGGTTTCCCCCCGATCTCCCCCCCAGCCAGCCCTGCTCCCCCCGGCCGGTTCCCCCCGAACTCCCCCCCAGCCAGCCCTGCTCCCCCCTGGCCGGTTCCCCCCGATCTCCCCCCAGCCAGCCCTGCTCCCCCCCGGCCGGTTCCCCCCCGATCTCCCCCCAGCCAGCCCTGCTCCCCCCCGGCCGGTTCCCCCCGATCTCCCCCCCAGCCAGCCCTGCTCCCCCCCGGCCGGTTCCCCCCGATCTCCCCCCCAGCCAGCCCGGTTCCCCCCGATCTTCCCCCCAGCCAGCCCTGCTCCCCCCGGCCGGTTCCCCCCGATCTCCCCCCCAGCCAGTCCTGCTCCCCCCGGCCGGTTCCCCCCGATCTCCCCCCCAGCCAGCCCGGTTCCCCCCCGATCTTCCCCCCCAGCCAGTCCTGCTCCCCCCGGCCGGTTCCCCCCGATCTCCCCCCCAGCCAGCCCGGTTCCCCCCCGATCTTCCCCCCCCAGCCAGCCCTGCTCCCCCCCGGCCGGTTCCCCCCGATCTTCCCCCCCCAGCCAGCCCGGTTCCCCCCCGATCTTCCCCCCCAGCCAGCCCGGTTCCCCCCCGATCTCCCCCCAGCCAGCCCGGTTTCCCCCCGATCTTCCCCCCAGCCAGCCCTGCTCTCCACACGGCCGGTTCCCACCCCCCGATCTTTCCCCCACCCGGCCAGCCCTGCTCCCCCATGGCTGGTTCCCCCCATCCTTCCCCCTCTCAGCCAGCCCTGCTCCCCCCATGGCCGATCCCCCCCCCCGGCCAGCCCTGCTCCCCCCACAGCCGGTCCCCCCCCCCCCCATCTGAGATCAAGCGTGTCCGATATTTTTGTCAAAACCACCTGGCAACCCTCTAAAGGGCCGACGGGCGGGCAGCAGAGCGAACACGTGACCCGGCCCCGCCTGGCACCTGCCCGCTCTCTCCAGCCTGGCAAGGCAGGCAGTAAGCGGGCCGGCTGGCTGAGCGCGGCAGCCCCGAGGGACCCGGGGAGCAGGACGCGTGCAGCCTGTTCGCCTCAGGGCCCAGTCACCCGCTGCTCTGGGGCCTTGGGGGAGACAGTGGCCACCTGTGGGCTGGCTCACAGCACTGGGCACTTGGCACCCGGGCTCCTTCCGTGCGCCAGTCCTGAGCTAACAGCCCAGCACCGCCACCAGATTTTCCCGGAGCCAGAGTCTGGGCCTGATGCTGCACCCATCCTCCACGCGTCTCTGCCCCGCAGCCGTGGGAGCGCCCCGAGCACAGCCGCGGATGTAAAGCTGCAGGGTGAAGCTAAGTGGCTTTGCAAACTACGGCTAAAGGCTGAGAACAGAGACTTTAAGAGCGAATCAACGGGGCTGTGAAATCTCCAGGACGATCGTGCCGGGCTGCAGAAGATCATTAAGTAAAATTTATGATTTAAAAATAGAAAAGGTCCAGAGAAGGGCAGTGAAGATGATTAGAGGCACCTGCGGGGAGGGGCTGTGTTTTTATGAGGAGAGCTTTAAAAGCCTCTGGACTATTTGGTTTGGAAAGTAATAGGAGCTAGGAAAGCGCCATAACAATGAAGGGAATAGAGAAGCAATTCTGGATTGCTAACTACCCTTTCCCGCAATACAGTTTTGCAAGTCCAATAGGGCAATGAATATAATTAAAAAGCAGCAGAACTTTTTCTGCAATGTATTATTAATTTTTGGAATTTACTGCTGCAAGAGTCACCATTTGTCTCAATAGAAACAAGATTCAGATGTGGCTCAGCTGTGTAAAACACAGGACCAGCATCTATGGTTGTTCTGGTCAAGCTAAAACTGCAAGGGCTGTAGCCCGCGCCTGTCCTGGTGTAACTGAGCCACGCTGACGCCGCTGCGCCCAGGAGAAATACCCCTGCCTGGAGCATGGTACCGCACACGGGAGCCCAGCCGTTCCCTGTGGCACCGGGTTTTCGCGCAGGCGGTACCGTGATCCTGTACTGCTGTAGACTGCCCCCGGCTGTCTTCCAAGGCAATTCCTGTGTTTCCGACTGAGCCTAGGAGCCTCCCACGGGTGTCGGGGGAGCAGGATTGCACAGGTGGGAGTGGAATCAGCTGAGACCAACTGTATGCACGAAAGCAGTGGGACAGCGCCCCGGCCCAGCATCGCGCTGCCCGTCCTTGCCTAGCCAGCTGTGCTTGGTCGCATCGTCCGCTTTGCCTTCGCTGCCCGCGGCACTAGTCTCGGTCCACGACCAATCCATTCCTCCCAGGCCTGCCTCTGGGCTTGCTCCACACCGCTCGTTAGGAGCCCTGTGAGAGCCAGCCCCCCGCGGAGAACGCTTCCCTGTGAACCCGCAGGGCGCGGGCTGGCTGAGGGCCAGGGAAAGGAGTGGGATTATTGCGGGTGACTGCAGCCTGGGAAACGCTGAACCGGGGTTGCCCTGGCTTGTCTGTACTTTCTAAGCCCGTCGGCGCCACGTCGGGTGCGCTTGCAGCGCTTGGTAGATTACGGGCACAGCGGGGAGCCGGGCATAACAGCACTTTCTGCAGAGACGAGAATGGCAGGCGCCCCAGGCCCTGTGCTGAGCACGGAGCTAAATGGCGAGTGGTCCCGCAGGCTGATGCTGTCTTTGATTAGGGGTGTTTTGCAAGGGGCTGGGCTGAAATCTGCGGGTGAGCATCCTCTAGACGGTAGCCCGATTCTAGGCAGGGGTCTGCGCGCCGGACCTCGCCTCGGGGAGACGTCCCGTCTCCAGCCCGGGCCAGTTGGGAGGCAGAAGCCAGCCGCTGGGTGACCTGTTATTGCTGGGGCGAAGCGCAGCCTCTCGGCGTAGCAGAGTCCCACCAGCTGCAGGCAGAGCACACTGGGCTGCCCCTCTGCTTCTCCCTTTCTCTCTCTTTTAACTGTGGCCATTGCCTTTTCTGGTTGACTGCTGGAGCCTGCCCCTCCTCCGGTGCTTCCAGATTGGAAGTGTGTCTGCTGGGAGGCAAATGTCGAAAGAGCCCCCCCTGCCAGCATCTGATACCAAAGCCATGAAGCGCTGCTGTACCCAGTGTGTCCTCGCTCCAGACGAGGTCATCCTGCTGGGGCTTGGGGCTCTGTTTTAGCTGCCTTTGCCCCACCACAACTGGTTACAGTCTGGCTGCAGGAAAAGCTTTGCAGTTGTGCGTGCATGGTGCTCAGAGGACCGATGCCGTCATGAAACGGGCTGGTGGAACAATCAGTCGCCAGTTTACTTTGCTACTTTAAATTGTGTGTAGCGGTTAGCGTTGGAGGCTGTTCCTCTTGCCCAGCAGCCATGCGGGGAAGCCCGAGCCCACGCCACGCAGGTCTTGGTTTCTGGTAGCGTGTGCACTGCCGCTAGCACACAGCCTTTCTCCTTCATTTTTCATGAGAACTGGCATTAGATTAATGACTGAGCCACAGAAGAAACGGGACGCCATGCCAGGCTGATTTATTGACCACTTAGCATTGATGAAGCTGCAAACAAGAGTCAAACAGATGTTGCACTTGCATTTTTCTTTATCAAAACTAACAGCTTTTTGCATTTTAACCATATCTTGTAACGTGCCTGCCTACACCACAACACCAAGGCTATTGCAACAAATTACCCCCCGCCCCAAAGGCCCTCTCTGGATCTGCCAAGACTGGCAGTGTCTGTCCCAGATTGCCAGTTGCCAGGCAGACTTGCTGCTCTCACCTGGCACGTGGCAGAGGCTCAGTGGAGCTGCTGACACACGTAGCATTAGGATCACTGTGCTGGGTATCTATTCGGAGTGATGGCTGGCCACCTTTTCCTACTGGATTTCCCTGCAGACTAGATGTGCTTGGCAGGGTTGTCTTCTGGCTGAACCTTGGAGTGTTTCCTAGGTGAGTTGAGCCTGCAGATGGAAAACAGGTTTCCTGATGCATTGTAAGCAGTGAAATGGTCAGAAATCAAACCCACGCTCCTCAGGGGCCTTGTTTCGTCTGGCTCCGAGAGAGGACAGCTGCCAAAGTGCCTGATGCCCATCCCTTGCCGTTGTCTCCCCGGCGCTAGCAGCAAGTTCGGTTGTTCTTACAGGCGAAAGCAGGGTTGCTGATTAGCACATTACAACGTAACCCCGGAAGGAGAAGTGGAGCAACGACCTCCTTGGCTTGGCACTAGCAGCCGGGTGTCAACAGGGTTTAACGTGGAGGTCTGTGGGGGAAGCGGAAGAAGGGAGGGGAGTTATTTCGGAGGGGCCAAGGAAGTCGTGAGTGTGCAGCAGGGGGCTCGGGTTTCACAGCTTCCTGTTACTCCAAACAAGATTCTCTGGGAAAAAGAAACAGGCCGTGTCTCGGATGCTAAACTTCCCTAATGTCGGAAGCTTGGCATTTAGCTTCTGATGGTAGCAGTAAAGCGGCTCCAGCTCCCAGGCGGAATACAGACGACATTATTAGGGATAAATGCACTATTGTACATCAGCGAGTGTCCCTTCTCATCCCCGCATTGGTGCAGCTGCTTTTTCAACCTCAGACTAATGGTTTCCTGGTTTTGCCAGAGTCTGTTAACGTCTCTCCTCCATTCCCATTGCTGGGAAATTACCATGTTGAGTTCAACAGTAAAAACCCTTCCCCCTTACCTTGGTAGACTCCAAAGCCAGAAGGAACCACTGTGATCATCTAGGGTCTGTCTAGAATACATGGCTCCGTCCCTAGTCTGACCTCCTGTAGGTTTGGCTGTCTGTGAGTGTCTCTGTCTGTCTGTGTCTGTTCAGCAACTCCTCCTACATGGTAACAGCTAGGACCCCCAGTTTGGTAGGCAGCTTCCTCTTGTCATAACTCACAGCAAGGTCGGGGTTTGGTTGTGCCAGGACAAAGGGATGTGCCTGGAATGGGATTGCTGCTCATACAGAAAAGAGACACAATCACCAGGCTGGCTGGGGACACACTGCGCCTGTCCAGGACTGCCCCAGCCCAGACACCCTCACTGGGCGTCCCTCCTACAACTCCCCTGGAGTCCTTTGGCTTGCTGGAAATGCCTCTGGCTCTGCTGGTGTGGCAGAGCAGGGATCCAGGGCACATCTTCAATGCCTGGCACCCGGCGCCCACACGAACAGGCCAGGCCTGCCGGGGGAGGGCTGCCAGCCACCTGCCTCAGGTGCCACTCCACTTTGACTTTGGGGATCCATTGGGTGGCAGTGGCACTCCCTCTTTGGGGCTGAGCGCCATGCAGAGAGCTGCCTTGGTAAATGAGGGCAACCGGAGTTGCAAATGAAGCCTGGGATTTAAATATCATTTGCATGTTCCCGGGTGCCACCATTTTTAAATCCCCCTTAGTCCAAACTGCCCACGGCTAGACGTGGCAGTCAAACGTTAATTTGAACTAACTCCTGAGTTCGAATTAACTGTTACTCCTCATGTCCTAGTGCTCACCTGACGGGCCCTCAGTCTGGGGGTGACGTGTCATTGCTCTAAAACCAAGTCTGCTTGACCCATGTCCCGGCTCCCCAGAGCGCTCGCCCTCAGGAACCGCGGCAGCTGGGACGTTGTGTATTGTAGCTCTTGTGGCTGGCCTCGCCGTAGCGTTTTTGCGCCTGCTGGATCCCTCTCATCTTGTCTGATGTGTCTGATTTCGCTGGCACTTGATGCTTTCGTGGTGATGCTCCCTGGGGTGAATATTATAGAGAAGCAACCTATGTGTGCTGTGCAAATACAGCTCACACATGACCCTTTCCTGGCAGTGTGGCTTGATGCATGTGAGTCGAACAGCTCTGCCAATGTGTCTATCCCACCTAACAAAGTCACACCCAGAAACACAGACGGTCATCATGGAACTGGCTTGTGGTAAGCCAGCCAATGATTCAATAGGAACTCAGCCTGCCAGCACAGAGCTAGTGACGGAGGCTGGGAGTTTTCAGAAGTGCTCAGCATTGGCTGCTCATTCTGCTCCTATTCAAGTCAAGGGAGGCTGAACTATATAACAGATTTTAAAGCATTTAAAAATTAGTCATTCCAAAAAGCATCAAAACCTCTCATTCTAAAAATGTAGCAACGTCCCAGTCTGCTCACCCCTGCCCCCATTTTTCATCCAAAAATGCGAGAGACACACAGCAAGTGACACAGACTTTGATTACTTGGTCACTGGCTCATGCCTGGAACAGATGAGTGGCGACTGAAAGTAATTTTGTATTGAGGCTGCTCTCTGGGGCTGTATGAATTGGACAGGGTGGCATCCTTGTTTGCTGTCTCAGCAAAATGGCAGGACATTAACGGTGTGATATCTTGAGCATCTGCAAGCTATCAGAAGCCTGTGAGATCTTTGCCCATCAGAGGGATGAAAGCTCATTTACTTCATGGTCCGTTTTCAAGGCAGGTTCATTAGTAAATTGTCTTTTTGGTACTGGAGTCTATTTGTTGCTCTCATTCTTTCTTCTCTGTTCAGTAGGAAATTGACTCCCATTAGTGCGGTCTTTGCAGACACGTGGCAGTTTGTGTTCCTGCTCCAATTTGGAGCTGGTCTCTAACAGCATTAATGAAACATTACAGTTTTAATTACACCATTATCCTATTTATTTTTATAAATAATTCCCAAGTAGTCATTAAAGTTTGTGAACTTAGGAGTAAATTACTTTAGGGAAAGGAATCAAGTTTTCAATCTTGTTATTATCTATTGTACAATCTCCCTGGGACACTGTGGGGAAGCTACAGTGGTTGTTTGTGTTGTTGTTAAGATGATTCATTTATTCACCCTGTAATAAATATTCTCTTAAGTTTTCTAGTTGGAAAGTCTGTGTCGCTGCGGCAGAGCTGCAGTGCACCAGAGAGGGGTTGCATTTTCTTTCTTCCCCTTGATTCCTATTTGAAGAATATGAGCTGAGAAAATGTATTGGGCATTAAACAAACCTGCAGGAGCAGGTACCCGTAGTTGTTTAAAAAACTCATACACAGAAGCTCTGCAGAGTTGCTCTCTATTCTGATTCCAAATTTCTTCAGCTTGATCTTTTTATTACAAGCATGCAAGATTCTTCAAAAGGCAAGAAATGGCAGGAGTGGGTGAACGCGTGCTATGCTCGGGGCACTGTGTAAGAGTGTCCGTTTCCATGACTCTTTCCTTCCTTTTTCCTGCAAATGTACTGAAAGTGCAGCTCTTATTGATGTGCTCGTGTCTATTTCCATATATTTCAAATACTCTAATGTGCACCGACATTGATCAAAGCATTTGATGGAGCAAATGATTCATGTGCCTCTTATTCTGCAGCAGTTGTGGCTGGTGTTTGGGGGCGTCACTGCGGCCATGGGTTGAAAGGATTGGATCTAAACAAAGAGAAGAGTGAGATGCAAGCAAAGGGACGCGGGTGGGAGGGCTGTCATTTGCGGAGCACGGCCATGGTCTCTGGGAATGAACGTACAAGTGGGGGTGAGTTCCGTCTGTCTCCGAGACTGACGATGCAATAACTACCCGAAGGAAGAGCAAGCTCCCGACTCTGGCACGGGGAAAGAAACCAGAAGTGGCCCCAGGTATTTAAGGTCTTTGTTCTCTTGTTCTCCCTGTAGAACCCTGACATCGTCTTGGTGCACTACCTGAATGTACCTGCCATAGAGGACTGTGGAAAACCATGTGGTCCCATCCTATGCTCCATAAACACAGACAAGAAGGAGTGGGCAAAATGGACAAAAGAGGAACTCATTGGACAACTCAAACCGATGTGTGAGTACCTGCCGATTTCCAGCTGCACGGGATAGGAAGGGGCTTGTTTTCTCTGGGCTGCTGCAGAAACACCAAGGCTATGTCTACACTGTAGGCTTCGTGTGCAAGGAACTGTTTTGCACAAGAGGTCTTGCATACTAGTACTTGCACAAGAGCACGTCCACACGGCCATGTGCTTTTGTGCAAGAGCATCCATAGCGGTGTGGATGCTCTCTTGTGCAAGAAAGCTTTGATGGCCATTTTAGCCATAGGGGTTTCTTGCGCAAGAAACCCCTGTTGCCCGTCCACACTGCCTTCTTGTGCAAGAGGGCTTATTCCTCACGAGGAGAGGAATAACTCTTGCACAAGAAGCCCTGTTTTCCGACACTTTCCTGTAAATTTACGTGCGCAAGAACGCGTGTGCAGTGTAGACGCTCCTTGTGCAAAAAGCCTGCAGTGCAGACGTAGCCCGAGGGAGGGAACTGTTCCAGCCAGTGATCTGGCTTGGTCTGTTTATATAGCGAACATGCTACACACATTACAGCCGAGGGACAATCTGGAGCCTGTTTTTCCTTATGTCCAGTCCGTCTGAGGCCTGGCCTGTCTTCCTTTCTGCCGGTGCAAGATGCATCCACAAACTTTGTATCCATAAAATGCATTGCAGGCACTAGGCTGAGCACTCTCCTTGAACTACGTGTTCTGCACCCCAGCGAGCTCAGGGCCTGTGGTTTAATTGCACAGTGAGTTCCCGCCAAAGGGAACGGTGCCCTTCGATGACTTCCCCTGAGGGCTCCTTCACAGTCCTGCTGTTTCGGTCCAAACTGCCTGGCCTGGGAAAATGCCATCTGACAATTCCCAAAATTAACTTGGGACACAAATAACAAAACCTGAGAGAAAGCAAGTCCCAGCATGTCCTTGGAAACGTGAGTGTCTCCCACGTGGCGCTGCCCTAGGGGGCTGCACATATGAAAGCCTCTTCCCTGGGCAGGGCTATTTTGAGGGGCTTGCCGGGGGGCTTTGGGGAACAGGTTATTTCAAAGAGCAATGTCTGGGCAGGGCCTCGATGTGTCAGAGAGACTGACTTACAGACTGGTGACCTCTCCGTGACAAATCCTCTGTCCAAAGCACCCAGGCCCAACCCCTCTCACCATCTCTCCCACCCTTCCGAAAGGCACCCGAGACCTTCCCAAGTGTGTCTGCTCCTGGTCCCCCCTCCACACACTTTATCCTGCATATAAAAATCACCTCTTACCTGGTCTCCCTGCCCCTCCCAACAGGGACCCAGTCGTTACCTCTGAACCTAGTTTGCAAGTGACTTTTTCCTCGAGAGCTACTCAGCATGTGCCGTGTTTTCTGTGTAAGACAGCAGCAGATTGCTGTTGCGCACAGATAGCTTCTACCGCATTGACGGTAATTTGACCAAAAGGGAGCCCTGCCCAGAGCCGTCTTGTGGGCACAAAGTATCTGATGTTAAAACAGCTATTAAAACAAGGTCCATCCCCATCCCCTCCATGCCTGGATGGAAAAATACCCCAGTCAGGTTCCTCGGTGATGAAACGCTGTGGATGTCGGCCCTCTCACACTAGGACCGTGCAAACTGCACCGCAGAATTCTGGCATCTCGCCCTCATGTCCGCTGAACAGTCACCAGGAATGATGGTTTTGGGACGAGGGTCAGGAACTTTTTCCTAAAGAAAGAACTGCCTCGGCAGTTGTGGGGTGCAAAGAAGGGTGCCCTACACATCAGCAGCTCCAGGGAGCACTCTGCTTCACTGCATTGCCTGAAGGGCGGTATATTCTTCAGTGGCACCAATGGAAGGAAAGTGCCACCAAGCAGAACCTGGCATGTTTTGAACAGGTGCTCCTGCAGCTTGCTGGTAGCCAGAGTGCACTGGAGTTGGGAGCCTCTGTCCTGTAAAAATGGGCTGAGGGGATATTGTTTCTTGTCACTCTAGCACGTGGTGTTTGAATCACAGTCTTGCAGGGTTGCAAGCCAGTTTCCGGTGTGATACACTTGGTGCATCTCCACTGCACCGCAGCTCGAAATAAGACATGGGATTTGAGCTACGCAAATCACATAGCTCATTTTGAGTTCATTTTGAAATAGTTTTTTTCGTAATTTGGTGCCGAATTTCAAAAGAACCCACTATTCTAAAATGTCCTTTACTACTTGTGGAATGAGGTTTACAGGGATGCTGGAACAGTGAGCCCGCTATATTTCAAAATGACAGGCTTGCTGTGAAGACGTGGGCCAGCTAAGTCGGGATACTCCGGTATCCTGAAATAGCATTGCAGTGTAGACAGCAGATAGTGAAGAGCCAGTACGAATAGGCCACAACGGCCTTGCTGAGCAAACTGCTCAGCTCCGGCAGGCTGCTGTCCCAAGTCAAGAAAGGCCCATTTATCAATCTGGCTAAAAACCTGGGACCGTGGTTTTAGTGTCAATGTTTTATGACCTTTATCAGGAAAGACGGTGCAGTGCAGAACAGGCGGGGAAGAGCAAATTCTGCTCTGTTCCTCCGGGTGAACCAGGAGTGACTCCACTGGCTTCAGAGAGACTCTTGATTCCCCTTGTATTATTAGAGAGCGAGCCCTGTCACTCCGTGCGGAGAATCTGTCTGTCAAACAGCATCTCACCAGACGAATGCCTGAGCCACGCAGATGCAGCAGGAAGTTTCTCTCATTGCCATCGAGATCCTAAATGTCTCTTTTCTCAATAGTAGAACAGCAGAGGTTCTATTTCGATTGTATCAGGTCTAGACTGCCTGGGGACTAGTTCAGCATCACTGAGGACTCTGCTTTAATTCAGCAAAGTACATGCAGCAATCTGTGGGCAAGGGGACTTGCGTGAAGGAGACCCGTTCAGCTTTTCTCTTTTTCCTGGGCTGTGTCTTTTCAGCCCCGATTCACCTCTTTGGCAGAGTATTGCAGGGGTCGCAGGATAAGTGAATCCAATCAGCTCGGCATTGTACCTGTGACATACAATTTACACGTCTCCTCGTACGAGGTTGGATGGAGGCATGTTTTGCAGGTTCTGTAGACTCCTAACGGTAGAGAGGTCAGATCAGCAGGACCCCAGCGCGGATACACAGTGCTCTCACCTGCAGATATTTACGCTGGCTCATTGCATATCCTCTGTGCCACCCACAGCAGAAGCACATTCCACAGGTGCTGCGGCAGAGGTCACTGAGCTGAGTCTGTTGTGTCCCATTCCCAGGAGCCTTGTCCCAATATGCATCTAAATGTGAAAGAGAAACTAGGTAGAGTGCAGGGCCGGAGAGGAGAACATGGGGTCAGCACCCACACTACTGAAAATAAGCGCCAGCGTCGGACTCCGCGGGAGCCTGGGCCGCTGGGGGAGGGGAGTCCTGACAGACCCCAACACTCAGGGAAAATGTTTGCAAGCATGAAACAAAAGATGCAGGCTTGTGCCTCAGCACTCCCGGGACGTTCCTTCCCAGGGCAGGCGGCCGCACCTCGGCTCTGAGACTGCAGCCTCTGCGTTGCTTTCCGCACGCTCTGAGCCCATCTTGCTGCGGGGGAGGATAGGCAGGTGGGTGCGCAGGGTCCGTCGTAGGGGGGGACAGGTCTCTGCCGAGCACCAGCACCGTGCCTGTGAGAATAGAGGCCGAAAAGGAATATTTGGGGGCGAGTGGCCTTATCCCAGATGCCCTCGTGGCAGCCCCTCAGCCCCCAGTAACTACAGCCGGGTGGGCAAATACCGGCCCACGGGCCAGACCCAGTTCGCCAGGTTAGCTCCTGGTGGGCCGGCAATCACAGCTCCCCTTGGCTGCGGGAGCTGAGAAGCAGGATCCTGAGCTGCACTGACTCCAGCTGCTCCCATTGGCTGGGAACTGCGATCCGCGGCCAACCGCGGCGCTTGCCTGTGCCTATGGCCATGCCGGGCGATGCAGAGGAAGCAGCCTTCCAGGTGCTGGGACTGGCGAACCACCGTGTTACAGCCCACCCTGGTCTGCAGCCCAGCCCATAATCCATGGCTATGAAAAGGCAGTGGAAAAGCTGTAACGCACAAACGACCAAGCACAGCCCACGTCTCCCCCAGGGTGTAAAACCCAGCTTTGTTCTCCCCACAGCTAGACGCCCTTGAAGGGTCTTGGAGTCACTGAAAATATCCACGCAGTGTACAGCGGCAGGCAACAAGTAAACAACATTAGGAGTCATTAAAAAGGGATAGAGAATAAGACAGAAAAAATCTTATTGCCTTTATATAAAATCTTGGTACGCCCACATCTCGAATACTGCGTACAGACGTGGTCGCCTCAGCTCAGAAAAGATATGTTGGTATTGGAAAGGGTTCAGAAAAGGGCAACAAAAATGATTAGAGGTTTGGAACAGAAGAGAGATTAAAAAGACTGGGACTTTTCAGCTTAGAAAAGAGGAGACTGAGGGGGATATGCTAGAGGTCTATAAAATCATGTCTGTTGGGGAAGTGAGTAAAGAAAAGTTATTTACTTATTCCCACAATATAAGAACTAGGGGTCACCAAATGAAATTAATAGGCAGCAGGTTTAAAACAAACAAAAGGAAGTTTTTCTTCACTCGGTGCACAGTCAACCTGTGGAACTCCTCGCCAGAGGATGTGGTGAAGGCAAGAACTTTAACAGGGTTCAAAAAAAAGCTAGCTAGATTCATGGAGGTTCGGTCCATCAATGGCCGTTAGCCAGGCTGGGTAGGGGTGGTGTCCCTGCCCTCTGTTTGTCTGGAGGTGGAGACGGGAGGGATCCCATGAGGATTCCCTGTTGTGATCCCTCCCCTTGGGGCACCTGGCGCTGGCCACTGTGGGCAGACAGGACACTGGGCCGGATGGACCTTTGGTCTGACCCAGTGTGGCCGTTCCTAGGTTCTGATGTTCCCGCTCAGTCCTCTGTCCTTCAGCCAATCTGGCTCTTCTCCTGAGGGGCAGCTCCACTCTGGCCAGTGCAGTTCCCAGCGCCTCTCTGCCAGGACCGTCCTTGCAGGGGAGACTCCATCGCTCCCGCCGGCCCTCGCATGGATCCTGGGGGCCCAGCTCTCTGGCAAGGAGACGTCCGTGGGCAAGCTGCTCCTCAGCTGCCTATAGCATCTCCCTGGGCGTCTCCCTGGGTGTCTCTGGCCTTCGCCCTTTCCAGCCTGGCTCTGGGGGAGCCCAGCCAGCAAACTCCTATTGCTGCTGCTCAGCCTTCAGCCTCTCCCAGGAGCCAGCTTCCTGCTTTGCAGTTCGCCTCTGCTCTGACGTTCCTGGTCACTTGGCCCCAGGACTTGACAGCCCCCGGTGCTGGTCCAGTGGCTGGAACGGGAGAGCTGAGTCCGGCTCCCTCGTGACAGGGGTCATGGAAGAAGAAGGGCCGGTGATGCCTTTAGTAAGTTCCTGTATCTGTCAGTGCAATTGCTGAACCCCGTGTGCATTCCAGCCAGCCTGCCAGTCCCTCCCCGCTCTGTGCTTCCTCCTTGGCCTCTCTGAGCTAGCTGGAGAGGCCACCGAGTTCAGGATAAGAAGACTAGTTCAGCTAAACATAAGTCTCCAGGAACTGATTAGATTGCACTGAAATCCAAGGTGTTCCAGGTGTGGCTGAGATCAGACCAGAATCTTAATATTTAACAAGCAGGGAATGTGGCAGCCTGTTCGGAAATCTGCAGAGCATGAAGAAAATGATGTGAGAACTACAACAAACTAGCCATAAATCTAATAATACTTGGCTCTTTTGTGTCTCAGGAGGGCAGAGTGAAGTTCCGCATGATAATTCCGTGTGTATGCACAGACACGGCTCTGTTTATGGATGCACATCCTGGGACACGTATCCTTGGAAATGGAGCTAAAATAAAAGCTTTGGATTCCAATCAGACTTGGAAACCATGGAGGTCAGAGCTACCCATGTTCAGGGAATGCGGAAGGGTCCTTGTGCCAAGAAGGCATCAGATTTGGCTCCAAAACTGAGCATGCCATGAAAATCGGATGCAAGCCCATTAACTTCGTCACATCGTATTCTTTCAGAGACTTCACAGCTTGATTTCCTGATGTTTCCAAATGACTCTGCCTTAAAGCAGATTTGTCAGTGACTTAATCAAAATGTTGTGCATGGTACCAGTGGTGAGGCGAGCGTCTCATTTGCAGGCAGTCACCTTTTCACCTGTTGCATAACGCAGATCTGAATGTTTTAGTCCTTTGAAACTCTGACTCCTAGGATGAGCTTTGATTTGATTAAATCCCACATTTAAAACAGCTCTGTTTGGACGGAGACTGGCTGCACTCGGAAGCCTGCAGTTCAATGACTGAGACGCCGTCCCACCTCCACAGGGCGTCATCGCTGCAGGTCTGAGCCAGAGATCTGACGGGGATACACCGGGGAGGACACGCCTTGCTGAGGAAGGGGGCTGTTCCGGAGCACAGACCAGTGGAAGGGGAACGTCACAGCCGTTGTGGTGACGACTCTGTGGTGAACATTAGAGGTTCCCTGTAACAGAGCTCCGCGTGGCTGACCTGCTCAGCCCTGCCCCTCTAGGGAGCCAGAGCGCAGAGTGTGGACTGCAGCTCGGGCCATGCTGCTGTGGCGGGAGGCCGGAAGCCTGCCCTCTCGAGGGGAGCGGGAGGAAAGTGGCAGAGGGCTGCTGGGGAGGGAGGGAGGAAGAGGGTTTGAGAACATCTGCCAGAGCAATGAAGCACTTCCTTGAACTGCCAGGCGGTTCTCTGGGAGCAGGGCCTTGCCAGGCGGCTGTTCGTTCAGGTTCTGGCTCTTAGGAATTGACTTGGTCCCTCTCTCCTGCCTGCGGTGACATTCCTACCTTCAGCCAGAGCATCAGCAAGGACAAGAGCTAGCGTCTGGCTTTGGTGCACACAGACTCCCACTCCCAGCCCTGGAGTTCACAGCAGCTGTCGGATTCCAGGGACGTGCTGTGCCCGTGGTCACTATGCAGGGGGCCCTTAACGAGCCTTCTCAACAACGAGCTCCAGCGCAAACTGCAGAAATGCTCCTCTCCTTGGTCTGTGTCTGTGCTTGATGCATAAGGTTAGGGATGAAAAATGGCCCTTTCGCTGCCGCCCGGCAGTTCCCAGAGCTTTGTGGAAACATCATTAACTTGTTTTAATCTAGTTGGTCTGCGAACTAATCAAGAGATTGAAATTAACCCATCTGAACAGCCATGAAGGGTAAACACTCGCTCGCAAATACTCTGAGGATTTAATTTCCTTTTAAATCTCCAGCTGATTTCCCTGAGATGAGACTGTACACGCTGAAATAATCAAGCTGACTTCAGTTTTTATTATTTGGGATTCTGGACCTAGTTCTGAGCTTCGTCATCTGCATTCGCAGCTGGGCCCTCCTGTTAGCTCCTGGTTGTTCAGTTTAACTGGATCATCCCTGGCGATGTGTTAGGTCTCAACCCAGCGACTGTCTCAGTATTTCCCTCTGGATTACATCACTTTGCAAAATCTCATTAAGATAGATGCAGGCAAGGTTGGTGGAGATGGATCCACTATTCAAAATCTTTGGATAGATGAATCCACCTACAGTTAGGAGATCAAAAATACAGCTGCCGTTCATCTCATTTAAAAATTCTGGTATAAAAACTGCAATGAAATGTAATCATAGGCAATATAAGGACAGATTCTAAATGCAATTTGTTGGTGAGAACACAGCTGTTGTAATCTTAGTGATGGCAGAGTGTTCGTTCGTCTCCTGAACTGAAAATGCCATAAGGAATATTTTGCTTCTGAAGAGACCTGTTGGAATGAGACCCTGTAAGCCATCTATACAAAATGGGAACTGGCCGTGTGCCAGGAGATTTCTCTGGGAGTTTTGTTTGGAGACACCTGTAAGTCATTTCTGCATGTCTGCTATGAAGCCTGGCCCTCAATTTGGCATTGCCTTTGGTTTCCTCTTGTGCCCTATTCTCGGTGTTTTGAGGGTTCTCTGAAGTGATCAGCACATGTCCTGATACTTGGTGGTACAGACAAAATCCTGGGGCAGAATCCCACACTGCAGAACTCCCTATCGCGATTCACTCTAGGGCCAATCATGAGCCAGTTCAGCAGTGGGCGTTCTCTCCAGACCTTCCTCTCCTTTGGCTTCCTCCTCTCTCAGCCAGCAAATCATGGCCCGGGGCTTGCAGCTGGTGCTCTGAGTGCTGAGCTGTGTTTCCTAACTAAGCAGTAAAATGTGGCCTCTAGCATCAGATGCTTCTGTCCTTTAGCTCCCGGCCGTGGGGACCATTAATAAACTGTATTCCTCTGAGCACGAGAAGATCCCCCTTTTATACGAACAAACACGCAGCTACGTGCTCAGCCATTCTCTCCAGGCATGCGCGGTGCTGGCTCTGGAACTGAAACACCCCAGTGCTTTTGGGAGTCACCTGGGACCCACCCCAGACCCCACAGGCTACACAGTTACAGCTGGGCTGGGCTTAGATGCTAAGAGCTGCATAGTGGGACTGCCAGTGTCAGAGCTGAAGACCAAATAAAAATCTTAAGATAAAATCCGTTTGAAAACCTGATAACTCGGACAGGCTCAGTCAATAAGACTCTGTTTTCTGTGGGCGCCCATACAGAAGGTGCCCACTCCCCTTGGCCACTCCATTGTAAGTGCCACCATCAGCTACTTAGACCCCAAATGCAGGCGTCCTTCAGTTGATCAAGGGGGCGGTTTTACAGACCGAAATACTTTCATGCTTTAAAAGCCCCAAATCTATTAATGGACAAATTTAAAACCTCCCGAGCTCTGTGCTGGAAATTTGAATGCGGGTACAAAGGACTCTTTCTAGAGAACCAGAAAGCAGGGGCGGATGAGAGTGTCGCGGGGCCCGGGCAGCACCACGGGGCCCCGGGCAGCGAAATTTTGCGGGGCCCCTCCTTTGACACGGTGCATGCGCGGGGCCTCGGGAAGCGCGGGGCCCGGGGCAGCCGCCCCACTCGCCCTGCCCTAAATCCACCGCTGCCAGAAAGTGACCATGAACAGAAAGGAAAGCTTAACAGTGCAGTCACAATGTGAAAAGTAAATGCAATATGTCAAAGAGTTCCAGTTTGAATAAGCTCAGCCTTTGGCAGGATCACAGAACCAGGATTTTTGATTGGCCTCAGTCTTACCTGTTCGTCGTTGGAATTATATTTGCATTATTTTTTCCTAAGAGTACTTGCTACACCATACAGAGGCTCATGCCATCCTCGTTACTGGAGGATCCAGCCCCCAATGGGGTGGCTGATATCTGTCACATTGCGCTTTCCTTCTTCTTGTCCTTTTATTCTCTCCCCAGGGGAGATGCGCACAGTCGAGTGTTTTAATCTGCTCTACATGCTCGTGAATCTGTCTGTTAGCCAGGGCAAGTCCAAAGAAATACATGTGTGACGTGGGCTAGAAGATAAGGGTTATTCATTCCACGCTCTGGGACCTTATCCACTGTGCCACGGGGGAGCCCCCCAGCCTCCCTACATTCTGGGCCCCCCCCACCTCGTTCCACGAAGCGTACAGCTAGTTCGGATTAGGAAGCCTAATCCGAACTAGCTAGTCCGTGCCGCGTAGCACAGAGTCTGAACTAGCCGGCATTTAAAAATGGCGCTGGCCGGCTTCATGCAAATGAAGCCCGGGAAATTCAAATCCCGGGCTTCATTTGCAACTCAGTATGACTACATTACCCACCCTAGTTCGAACTAGAGGGGTAGTGTAGACAGACCCTCTGGGAAAGTTGCTACCGGTCCACTCCGGTTTGTTTACTTCCTGGCTCTCCAGCGGCCTGGGTCTCGCTGCTTCCTGCAGATCCCCTAGGCTGCAAGCAGCAAACTGGAGCCAATGGGAACCGGGAAGTACACAAACCAGAGCAGCCCAGTAGCAGCTTTCCCAGAGCTGGTCCATGGAGGGTTTTGCGAAACGCTGCTTTACACGTATTGTAGAAAGTTCCACTGTCCTAGAAGAGCAAAATTGCTGACCACAGACGTCACCCCCGAGCTTTATAGAATCTTTTAGATGCCAGTTAGCTATACAGGTACTGCAGTGCGATAAACCTAGTGTACCGGTTGAACTTCTCTAGTCCAGCACCCTCGGGACCTGGCTGGGGCCAAACTAGGGAATTTTCCAGACCACAGGAGGTCAATATGGTCTAGCAGCGTTACCTCATTCCACGAGGAGTAACGGTAGTTCAAATTAGAGAGCCTAATTCGAACTACCTACTCCGTGCCGCGTGTAGCCACGGGCACGGAGTCCGAACTACCGGGGATTTAAAAATGGCGGCGCCTGGCAAGATGCAAATGAAGCCCAGGATATTCAAATCCCGGGCTTCATTTGCAACTTCGATTGACTACATTAACCACCCTAGTTCGAACTAGGGGGCTAGTGTAGACAGACCCTGAGTGACACGCCGATGGAACCTTTGAAGGAGCTGACGCGATACGTCAGTGTGTGGGCGTTGGTGTCGTGAGGAGTGGGCAGAGGGGATGAGACGTGAGGTCCTTTCACTCATCTTCGTCCACAACATGTACAAGAAGGCCTGACGTTTTCAGTGAAGCGCTCGTTAGCAATGGTATTTTAGCAAAGCTGGCTTCTGGCAGGGTGCTGGTAAAAAGCATTAGCCATTGAACATGTTACCAAAAAGTTATTGTCCAAAGAAAATGCACTAAAACCATCTCTGGCATCCGCCATTCACTCCTGCTAGTACTCGTGTCCAGTGCCTCGTCTGACAATTAATTCGCTCCTGTTCCGTCCCATGCACCTGGCACACCCGGGACCCCACGCAGCGCATGCTCAGTCGACGCCGGTGGTGGGGGTGTCGTTTTCTCGGAATTGCTCAGGTCACAGACTAAGGCTTCCGATATCAAGGGGCTGGGGGCTGTTCTTGAACCCTGATGATTATAGAATATCAGAAAGCAAAACCAATAAGGGGCTTGTGGCCCAGGGCAGCCGGAGGAATTCATTTACTGATCACTTAGTGCCACCTGGTGGCCAGTGTCAGAAGTGTCCCACTGGCTGGAAAGAGCATTAGTGGGTCAGTGTGCTCCTTGGGAGCGCCTCAAGGAAAGCGTCCCCCAAGGTGTCACAAAAGGGGGGGACAAGTACCTAATTTAGAGCATTTGTGCCAGTTGATCTGAGAGCAGAATTTGGGGCCCGTTGTCTAGGGAGCCCGTATTCCTGAGGGTCCCGTTCTGCCTGCTGGCATAAGATGTGAGCGCCAATGGGCTTCCGGCTCCCCTTGGTCATCCGCCCAGCTTGCAGAGTTTTACTGTATGGGGCAATATTTTAGAACTAGCATTAATACAGGATCCTAACACTCTCAGGATTTCTCGACAAAGAGCTTGTCTTGCATACACAGCCTGGGGACGTAATAGGGGTGAGGAACCTCGGGTCCAGGGGCCAGATACAGCCCCTGGCATGCCTGGATCTGGCCCCCGAGGCTCAGGGCTTGCCCCAGCATTGGGGAGTCTGTGCCGGCTGAGGGAAGGGAGCACACAAAATCTGCTAGCCTGGGCCCCACCAGGCTCTGGTGTGGGAGGGGAGCGTGGGGAGGGTCTTTCTCCGTCTCAGTCGGGCCACGTCAGTGAGGGGTTGGGGGTTTTTGGATTCTCACTCGTGTGCAGCCCCTGACTGATCTTTCCGCGGGTCAGCGGCCCCTCGCCCTAAAGAGGTTCCCCACTCCGGAGTAGTCGATTAATCGATTATCTGGTAAGCAAACGCTTATCGGTGAATGCTATTGACTACGCAAAGCCACAGCGGGGGACCTGTGGCTCTGCATTGAAAATGTAGTAGGAGCCGGGCAGGCAAGCAGTCCAGCTCAGTCCCGGCTCATGCCAGATCCAGAACCAAACTTTGGTCCCAGACCAGCATAAGCTGGGGTCAGCCAGGCTCTTACTACAGAGCTGCAGCGGGGGTAGTTCCTGGATCCGGCGCGAGCTGGGACTGAGCGCATGAACTTCCCTTTTCAACTCATCGTGTAGTTGATAAAAAGTCTCTTACGTGATTAGCGAATTACCCGCGTCTTACCATCTCTACTATGGCCTTGCGGCCCTGGGCTGGCCGGACTGTGTCTAAGCTGTGTGTGTTCTCTGCCTAGGACCCTTTAATCACAGCCGTGAGCCTGTAGCTTAGACCCTGTTCCTGGGGTGGTTTCAAATCTAGCCTCAATGGTGCCATACCCAAGAGCTCCACAAGTAGAAAGGCCCAAACGTTGCAGATGCTTGGGTGACTTGGGCCCATTGCGAAGGCCAGCTGTGCGTGTGTTTGTGCTAGACTGTGCAGGGGAAGGGGCTAGAAACTGGGAGCAGTGGAGCAGGAAGACGTGGGAGCATTGTAGAACACTCAAAATCAACAGCATGGTGTCCGGTCAGTGGTCCACGTGTGTGTGTTCAGCGTTGGTGTAAATACTGGGAAGAGAGTGATTCACAAGTTACCAGTCAATCCTCTGTGGTGCGTGGGGTTTGCAACCCTGCATCTCACACCAGACTAAGAACAGCCAGACTGGCTCAGACCAGGCCTCCTGCCTGCTGCCTTCTGCCAGTGGCCAGGGCCAGATGCATCGGAAGGAATGAACGGAACAGGGAGAGCAGCTGTTGGCTTCAGTGTCTGTCTAGTCCCGCGTCTGGCAGCGGAAGTGTAGGGTCCCCAGAGCGTGAACGTGCATCCCTGACCGTTTTGCTAATAGCCCGTGATGGCCCTGTGCTCTATGAACTTACCTCGTTCTCTTTTGAACCCATTGGCATTTAGCACTCACGCGTTCCCTGGGGCAGCTCCCGCACTCAACCGTGCAGTGTGGGAAGGACACTCCCTTTGCGCTGTGTTACACCAGCGGACTAGTTCCTTTGAGTACGTGTGGCGTGTAAATAGCACTGTCTCCACACCATTGGGACTATAACCCTGAGGCATCTCCCTTCCAAGCTCAACTGTCCGAGTCTTTTTGATCGCTCCTCAGACAGCGGCTGCTTCTTACCCGTAAGCATTTGTGTTGCCTTCTCTTTACTTTCCCCAGTTCTAATGGATCTTCTTTGGAGATGTGGTGACCAGACCTGCAAGCAGCGCTCAGGATCTGGGTACACCGGGGATTTAGACACTGGTGCTATCTATCTGTCATGCCACCAGAGCCTTTCCTAACATGGTCTTGCCAGGCACCAGCCAGTTACCTTAGGAGCATGAACCAAATGCAGTGTTGGGAGAGCCTGGTTTTTCAGTAAGACATCCAGCATCGTGGCTGTTTGGCCCATGGTTCTCGCATGCGGTGCCGCTGGTGCAGCCAGAATGGGTTTTGCTCTCAGTGCCTGGGTACCGCCGTGCACAGTTGTTTGCTCTCCTTTGCGGAGTCCTGAGGAAAATCACTTTCCAAAGGAAGCTTCAAGGAATCACTTTCCAAGGGTATGTCTACACTAGCTTGTTAATTCGAACTAGGTAGGCAAATCAGGCAACCGGAGTTGCAAATGAAGCCTTGGATTTAAATATCCCGGGCTTTATTTGCATGTTCCCATCCGGCCACCATTTTTAAATCCCTCTTAGTTCGAACGAACTGCCCACGGCTACACGCAGCAGTTTAAGGTTAATCCGAACTAAGTCCTTAGTTCGGATTAACTGTTACACCTCATTCCACAAAGAGTAACAGTTAATCCGAACTAGGGACTTAGTGTGGATTAACTTTAAACTGCCGTGTGTAGCCACGGGCAGTTCATTCGAACTAAGGGGATTTAAAAATGGTGACCGGACGGGAACATGCAAATAAAGCCTGGGATATTTAAATCCCGGGCTTCATTTGCAACTCCGGTTGCCTGATTTGCCTACCTGGCTCAAATTAACGAGCTAGTGTAGACATACCCTTGGAAAGTGATTCCTTGAAGCTTCCTTTGGAAAGTGATTTTCCTCAGGACTCCCGAGCTGTGTCGCCTCAGGGGAGATCACGGGTAGCGTTTGACAGCATTGTGGAAGAGCAGGCGCGGGTGGGACTGATTCGGGCAGGGGGCTGGCACAGCGGCATTAGGGGTTCGTTCTGTGCACGCAGGCAGTGTGGGGCAACGGGGAGCGAGGGACCCAGCAGGAGGGTGGGCTGGTCCGATACAGAGGTGAAGGAGGCAATTCTGGCAGCTCAGTTTTGGATGGCCCCCAGGAGAGCTGCTACCCAAAGAGACCAACGAGGAGGGGGTGCAGTAATCCAAAGGGAATACGATCAGTGCCTGGGTGCGGGGTGGATCTGCCAGGACAGAAGGAAACGGGGGAGTTTCTGTCTTTTGTGGGGAGGAGGATGTGAGATTTGGGGGCACGGGGCAGGCCTGAAAGGCAACTGCAGAGGTGTCAGACCAGTTTGTGCTGGGGCAGAGTGAGCTCGGTGGCGCAGTAGCAGCAGCGAAGGAAGGTGGAAGTGGCCAGGGTGAGGGTGAAAACAGGGAGCTACATTCTGTCCCTATTTGTTTCCTTGGGCCCATTATTTGTTGGGTAATTCGCTTGGCTGGGCTGCTGCGGACCAAAGCCAGCGCTGCTGAACGGGGACTAGTGAGTCGATGCGGGAAGGTCATTTTGATTCTCTCCTGCTCCGCAACAGAAAAGGCAGGTGCTTGGGGGAGTGACCCCTCCTCCTTCGGCTTTTCTGGCAGCGCCTCCCTTGGCAGTCCTGCCTGATGAGCTTTCCACCAGCCCCAGGCCTGTGTCTCGCTCCCGCAGGTGCCCAGTGCGCTGTGCAGAGGCAGGGTGTGGGAACCGGACACTCCCCACAGAAAAGTGGCAGCGGCTGGACACTCTTGCAGCAGCACTTTGGGCGGGGCGCGCGCTGGGTGCTTGCGGGTTGGTTTAACTCACAAAGGTGCGAAGGAAGGCTCTGCGCAGAACTCAGAAATGAAAACACTTTGCAGAGTTTAGCTGCACCCTTTTTCATTTCCACATTCTGACCTTCATTTTAATCAATGTGCGTTTAAAGTTTAAACTTTTTCAGCCTGCAAGAAAAGGGAGGGGCAGGCGTTGTTGATGAACCTTTCTTTCCCAAAGCCCTCTGTCCCTAGAGAAATCTTCTTTCCTGCTGACTCAGTAGGTGTGGGGAAGCCAAGCGGGACGTGTTAAAAGCCATCTTGATAGGATTTGATATTCAGAACTAACAGCTTGCCTTGTTAAAAGGGGGCGGGAGATACTCTGCATATTGGATGTGCCAAGACAGTAGGTATTTTAAATTAGGCATCAAGCAATGCTCTGCTTCCAATCTGTCATACCTCACTGGCTGTTCACGTTATACCCTTCATCGCATAAGGAGGGGCATAAGCACCAGAAGAGTCCCGGCACATGGACTGAGGCTGGAGCTGAAACCTTGCTCAATCAGCAAGTGCGTAGCTATGGATGGAACTTTTCCATTAAATGTCACACGTCAGCAGAGGCCTGACGCTTCATTGACTTCTCCAAGAGGCAAAGATCCCAAAGGAAAGCCAATGAGAGGCCTGAGAAATGCAATCCCACAGAAACGTGTAACCTCTTGATAGGATGATGTCAGACCCTGAAATGCGGGTGTTCTCCTAGGAATCGCAGAGTGTGGAGATCTCACTGGGGAATGCAACAGGTATGGTCAAGATCAAAAGTTTCAGGTCCTGCCTGCTTTTTGCAATAGATCTGTGCTGTGAGTTTATTAGGAAGGAACAATCAGTTTCACACATACAGAATGGGAAGTGACTGTCTAGGAAGGAGTACGGCAGAAAGGGATCTAGGGGTCAGAGTGGACCACAAGCTAAATATGAATCAACAGTGAGACACTGTTGCAAAAAAAGCCAACATGACTCTGGGATGCATTGACAGGAGTGTTGTGAGCAAGACAAGAGAAGTCATTCTTCCACTCTATTCTGCGCTGTAGGCTTCAGCTGCAGTGCTGTGTCCAGTTCTGGGCACCACATTTCAGGAAACATGGAGAAATTGGAGAGGGTCCAGGGAAGAATGACAAAAATGGTTGAAGGTCTAGAAAACGTGACCTACAAGGGAAGTCTGAAAGAACTGAGTTTGTTTAGTTTGGAAAAGAGAAGACTGAGACCACTTTGAAAGTGCAAATGAGGGATTAAATGTTAGATGGAGCCTTCCCGGTGATGGGTCACAAAGGCCAGGTATCTCCCAGGTCTTAGAATGAGCTGGTGCACGACCTCAGCAGGTCTTTCCACCACCACGAGTTGTCCATCGGCCATCGACAGAGGAGGGAAACTCCCACATCAATCTCTTCACCACGCAAAGTAACTGGAAGTGCTAGTGGTTCTGCTCCTTCCGGAGCCACCGCCAAGACTCCATCTCAGATGCCTCCTCCTGCCAAGGTCTGATCGTCCAGCCATCTCCACTCGTACACAAAGTCCTGTTCAAAATCTGCAGTGGCATGGCAGCGATCACGCTAGCAGCGTTGGCGTGGCTAGGTCAGCACTGGGACGCCACCGCCTTGCAGGTGTCGGGCGATGCCCAGAGCACACTGTTCTGTGGCTAAGCCCCATGCAGCTCTGTCAGGGAGGTTCTGCTCACCAGCCCTCCACTAGGGCCACCTATCCAGCAAAGTAGAAGAGCTTTGCAGTCTGGTGCTCCAAGGGCCTCACTCCACCATTGCAGGCCCCCATTCCTCTCATCCTGGACTTCCTATTACACCCTAAGCAGCAACGCTTGGCTGCTTCTTCCACCAAGGCGCACCTGGCAGCACTCTCTGCATTTCACCAGGTGCTCCATCTCTGCCATATCCACGGTTGGCCACTTCCCCCAGGGCCTGGGGCATCTGTGCCCACAGATTCAGCAGCCAGTCCTTACCTGTGACCACAGCTTAATTCTCTCCAGGCTGATACAGCCCCTCCTTCGAGCTGTTGGCAACCTGCTCACCCCGTATCTATCATGGACGTTTGCCTTCCTAGTTGCCATTACTTCAGCGTGATGAATTTTGAAGCTCAAAGCCCCCATCTCTGACCCCCTACGCAGGACAAGGTACAACTCAGGCCTCCCCAGCTTTCCTTCCAAATGTTGAGTCCCAGTTCCACTCTAATCAGGACACTTTCCTGCCCAGGCTTTACCCCAGACCACATGTGAGCCGTCAGGATGAGAGACTCCACTCTCTAGACATTGAACGAGCACTTGTCATTTACATCGCATGCCATGTGGGAAGTCAAACCTGCTATTTAGTTTGTGGCAGACCGTATGATGGGTCTCGTGGTTTCTGTACAAAAGATCTCGTGGTGGATTACCTCTTGCATCTGGACCTGCTACAAATTAGCCAGCGTTCCAGACCTGGCTTTCATGGCTCATTCCACGAGGGCACAGACATCATCGGCAGTGTTTCCGACCCAAGAGACCTGCAGGGCAGTGACATGATCTTCAGTGCACACCTGCACTGCTGGCTGCACCATCGCCCAACCCACTAGAAACCATGCATCCTTTGGCTGGATAGTGCTCCAGTCCGGGCTTCCATAACTGCCCCTCCGCCTAGGGAAGGCTTGGGCGCCACCTGATTGGAAGTGATATGAGCAATCGCTCGAAGAAGAAGGTTGTTCATCCTCTCGGAGCTGTTATTCTTCGAGCTAACCGATAGTTCCCAGCACACTCTTTGAGACGTATCACTCAGCCATTCCAAACCCTCCTGCCTTCCCCTCTGGCAGAGAACCTGGCAAGAAGGATCTGAGGAAATGCCACATCGGCAGGTCACATATCGAGCTCCTTGGAGGAACCACCGAGCCAACCTGATGGGCACTGCTAGGGGGGAAACTTCCTGATGGCAGTGCACGCGACATGCACTTATCCAACTGGAATGGACCTGAGCAATACATCTCAAAGGACGACAGTTCCGAGAAGGTGAGCAACCATTTTTGTCAAGTAAGTAGCTATAAGACTAATAGCAAAATTAAATCTAATGCTAAAAAAAATACATAAAATGGGTAGAAGACTCATTCTGAATGCTCCTGTACTCATTCAACCCAGGCAAAATAAAAACAAATTCTGGAATGCAAAGCAAGACAAATGGTCAGTTGTCTTCAAAGGACTCAGAGCAAAGCAACATAAATAAGCAACAAAAGAGAAGAGTGCAGGAGAGAGAGTGATGCAATTAAATACATTTCCTGGGTTAGTTCCAGGAGTTCTGTCCACCAACAGCATGGGATAACCATCAAATGTCTGCTAAACAGAGCCTCCATCACAGCACGAATGTGATTAGAAAAGGGAACTGTTCATATTCTAGCAGGCCACTGTGCTTTACTGTGGCACTTTGCTTCATTCTTCTAGCTTGACTCTCTAATCGCACCAGTTGCAGTGTCATTCTTTCTAATGACTCTGAATGTTGGCTACAATATGTCTTCTTCGAGGCTAACTGTGTAGATGGACTCCAGCCCAGCCCCCCATCGGCTGCTGCTTTTTTGATGGAGCAGGCTGGTCCTGGGCCTTGCTGTATTCTAATGCCACTTCCATGAGCTGACATCTTCCTTATATATAGCCCTGCCTCTGTAACTTCCACTCCAATTCACCTGTTGAAGGGGGTTTACCCATGAAAACTTCTGCCCTAATAAATCTGTTAGGGCACAGCTACACAGCAGTGTTATTTTTGGAATAACAGAATAACTGGTGTTATTCTCAAATAACATAGTTTGCATCTACACTACAAGCAGTAATTTGAACACAATGTCAAAATAATGTCGGGCTGGAGGACTTCTTACTCTGACTCCCATAACCCTCGTTTCACGAGGAGTAAGGGAAGTCGGAGAAGAGTGCTCTACCTCGGGCGTCCTGCTGTGTAGACAGCACCAAAAGCCAAAATACGTTATTTCGTCTTAAGCTGCACAATTGCCATAGCTCAAGTTGCGGAGCTTATTTCGGCTTTGCTGTGTAGACGTGTCCCTAGTCTCTAAGGTGCCACAGGACTCCTCATTGTTCTTGCAGATCCAGACTAACCTGGCTACCCCTCTGGGACGAGTCTGATATATGAGTGCGTGGTCTGAGCCCCTGTAGATCTTGCACTTCTTAATGTAAACTTCCCTGAAGCCCTTTAGATGGCTCAGCTGTGGGCTTGCCGCAGGAGATACAGTGCTTGAAGCACAGGGCCTGGAGCATGCCCAGTCCCTAGTATGACATCCCTGGGTGACTGGAACCACTATTCACACTAATTCTAACTGATACCAAATATGCGAACTACACAAACTACACACAAAAGGCTACAGAGTCCAAACCACTGGGAAAGCTTTGCATGAGCATGTAGGTCAGTCCAAGCAGCTGTCATGGTCAGTAAGATGGAACTGAGATGGTGCAAAAACAGGGGCACCTCTTGCAGGGGGCATTCAAAGAGCTACAACTTACTAATGAGTAAGACCTAGGCAAAAAGTGCGGGGGAGGGGTTACTTCCTCTGTGCAGTAACGGCGGTTCTTCGAGATGGTTCTTTCTGTGGGTTCTCAGAACCACTAGCACTTCAGTAAGAAGTGTGCCAGGATCGTGCTATTTCCCTCGCCTTTAACGAGGACGAAGTACAAGGCTGCCAGACAGGCACCTGCCCCAGAAGCTGTCTGTCCCTCAGTCCTGGAGGAAGGGAGAGAAGGAGCCCAACAGAGCGTACAAAAACCTAAGCACTTGTCCTTCAAATGTATGCCTAACGTGCCAGTCAGCCCAGTGCTGCAAGGGCACCACAGAAAGAGACTCCAGAGGTGTTGGTGGTCTTAGTTTGCCTCTGTTCTTCCAAGAGCCCAGTCCCTTGGCATCAGTGGTAAGGCATCACTTCTGGTACGGCATTTCCCTGCTTCCTGGACAGGCCGTCTCTCAGCACCGTCCTAGGAGGAGCCCGCTTCGGTGGCCTAACTCTGCCCTTAGCTCCTAGCACTGACTGCCAGAGGAAGCAGGATCCTTGTCCTTAGACTCCAGGTCGGACGCATCTCTACCCTGAAGCAGAACCCGACAGTCTCTACACGGATTCTCTCTTCCTACTTATCACTGTGGCCCTTCAGTGGTGCCTCCTCCAGGAATGTGGCCAGCACAGTGAGCGCCTGCTCTGTATCAGTGGCTACTCTGGAATCCTTGGGGGTTGTCCAGGTTTTCACCACATCTTGCATCCTTCGGGCCCTCAGCTAGACGGTCTATGCACTGAGCAGCTGCATCCCCCAACTCCAGTTCCAGGCCCGACACCAAGCAGCAGGATGAGATTCCAAAGCCAGGAGAGGGGACTCGACCTCATCCAGTCTTGGCTTCCTCTTCGTTCTCTGCAGGTGAGGTCACTGTGCATCACTGCACCTCCTCGCGAGTCTAACGTTGATCAGACACAGAGCTTGCTGCCAACTTAGGTGCTCAGTTGGGGAACGTCTAGACTACGAGCCTCTTTCGAAAGAGAGTGTCTAGACGACAACCAGGACTTTCGAAAAAGCAAGCCCCGGCAGTCTGGATGCTCTCTTTCAAAAAAGCACAGTTTGCATTGCATAGCGCCTTTTTTTGAAAGAGCGCTTTCGAAAAAAGGCGTTATTCCTCGTAAAACGAGATTTTTCCACCATTGAAAAAACTGCCATGTTCTTTTGATTTACTTTCAAAACAACATGGCGGCAGTCTAGACGCAGGGGAAGTTTTTTTGAAAAAACCCTGTAGTCTAGAAACACCCTTGGAGAGGTTAAGGAAGCTTCCTGTTTCCTGGTTGACAATTTGTCATTGGTGGGTCCCTCCAGGGTAGCTCTGCCAATTAGTGAGGTGACACACCCCTTATAAAGGCTCTAGGGTAAGCTCCATCTTCACTGCCGCTACCTCAGACCAGGACAAAAAAGAAAACCAGCGCCAGTGATCCTCATCCCGAGGCTTGTTCAGCGCGCCTCCTGCAGCACTTGGAGCACATGATATTAAAATCCTGAGCAGTAGTATTGCTAACCAACTCGGATGCTTTTATGATCTAGAGAAGTGATTAGTCTCCTCTATTCAGCTCTGGTGAGGCCACATCTGAAGTATTGCGTCCAGTTCTGGGCCCCCCACTACAGAAATGATTGGAGAGGGGCCAGTGGAGGGCAACCAAAATGACTGGGGGCTGGAGCGCATGACCTACGAGGGGAGGCTGAGGGGTTTGGGTCGGTTCAGTCTGCAGAAGCGAAGAGTGAGGGGGGATTTGAGAGCAGCCATCAGCTTTCTGAAGGGGGGTTCCAAGGAGAATGGAGAGGTCTTGGGTTGCAATGGGGGAGGTCTAGGTTGGATATTAGGAGGGTGGTGAAGCACTGGGATGGGTTCCCTAGGGAGGGGGCGGAATCTCCATCCCTAGGGGTGTTTAAGTCCTGGCTTGACAAGGCCCTGGCTGGGCTGATTGAGTTGGGTTGGACCTGCCTTGGAGGGGCTGGACTCGATGCCTCTTGAGGGCTTTGCCAGCCCTGGGGCTCTCTGACTGTTATTAGCCAATTGTAGTTGCTGAAGTAACACTTGGTGAGTCGTTTTGCTGTGAGACTCACTGTGTCTAGATACGGGTAATGCTGGTCACTCGTTTGGCTCCTGAGTGAACCACGGAGCGTTAAGCACTCTCCCGAGGTTCTGAGTATTTCACTAGTCGCCCAGTGCCAGGCTTATTGGTCAGAACATTGGTTAACAAGACGGAGTCCAGGGCTCCAGCCTGCCAACCCCAGATCAAAGGACGCTAAAAAGGTGGACATATTTGGCAGAAAAGAATTATTCCGTGGGCTCTGCAGCGGCCGATCACTAACCACAGGCTCTGCTGGGGCAGTGCCATTTTACTTGCTGGGGCTCTGTGGAGCAGTTCAGAGAGCTGCTTCCGGAGAGTGCTAGCCCGGCCCCTTCCCTTGTCAACAAGGGCAGACTAGTCACAAGAACACCACTGCAGGCAGGGCTGGACACCCCCTTAGCCCTAGACCCCTGGCTTGAAGCATGAATGTTTGGCAGTGCGTTCCCTCAAGGTACATTGGCCTGGTAGTTCCATGCTCCATCCTGAGGTGACCAGCCACTCTGCTGTGTCCAGTGGCATCTCGTCCACAAAGCTTGTAAAGGTCTTAATCAAATTATACTCTCAAATGCAAGACCCCATCCCCCTGTGAGCTCTAAACGTCATATTGTCAAGACCAAGAGTACTGTCCTCTAGCATAAACATGGATCATGGTGTATCTGCTCGCCTAGCCAAAGCCAGCGCTGCCTTTGGAAAATTGACCAAATGCCTATGGAATGACCATGGTATTAAACTCCATGCCAAAGTAGCAGTTTATCAGGCAGATGTCCTGAATGTCCTGCTGTATGGCTCGGAGTCATGGACAACATATCGTCGCCATGTTTTGAAGCTCGATCAGTTCCATATGCATTGTCTGAGGAAGATTGCCCACGTGAACTGGTGGGACAGAATTCCTAATACGGAGGTTCTTCATTCGTGTGGTGTCATGGGCATGGAAGCAATGCTTATGAACAAACAGTTTCGCTGGATTGGTCATGTTATGGATACCAAAGATGGTCTTCTCTGGCAGCTTGCTCATGGAAAGCGCTCTATCAGTGGTCAGTATAAGCGCTATAAAGACATCTTAAAGGCCAATATGAAGTCATGAGCCATAATGTCTCCCAATGATCTGGAAACGCAAGTTCAGGACAGATTGTCCTGGTGACAAATCATTGTACAGGCTCTTAATTGCTTTGAGAGTCCACGTATCCAGGCAGTGCAGGAAAAGCGCAGGATCCAAACAGAACATACAGCACCTGCAGTTGGCGACTTTTTATGTGACATCTGTAATCGGCTCTGCCAACCAAGGATTGGTTTAGTTGCTCACCAACGGTGTCATAGAAGATGAGATCCATCGATCAGTGGCTCAGTCCAAGGAGAAAATTGTCAAGACCTATAAGACAAGACTGAAAAAACTGGGTTTGTTTAGGTTAGAAAAGAGAGGACTGAGCAGGGACATGAGAGCCGTTTTCAAGTACCTAAAGGGGTGTCAGAAGGAGGAGGGAGAAAAATGGTTCTCCTTGGCCTCTGGGGATAGAACAAGGAGCAATGGGCTTAAATTGTAGCAAGGGAGGTTTAGGTTGGACATTAGAAAAAACATCCTTCCTGTCAGGGTGGTCAGACACTGGAATAAATTGCCCAGGGAGGTTGTGGAATCTCCATCATGGGAGATATTTAAGAGCAGGTCAGCTAGACATCTGTCAGGGATGATCTAGATGGTGCTGGGTCCTGCCATGAGGGCAGGGGACTGGACTCGATGACCTTTCAAGATCCCTTCCAGTTCCAAGTGTTCTGTGATTCTAAGACATATGGGTCCCCCATTTGAACTGTTGAATATCTGCTCTTGGCTGCTTCTGTCAATGAAACTGGCTTTTCTGGTGGCCATTACCTTGGCCAGAAGAGTAGGGGACAAAGTCTACCTGGGCCCTCATTCAAAGTCCCTCCCAAAGGTGGTTTCCTCTTTCCACATCAACCAGCCTGCTGGCCTGTTCTCTGCCCAAATCCACATACACCCTGGAGGAAGAGCCTTGGCATTTTACCCCGATGGAACCAGACACATCTGTGGATCTTCCCAGCTGTCCTAGCAGTCGCTGACAGGGTAAGAGAGCAGCCAGTCTCCACCCAGGAAATGTCTTCCTGGGCTGCATCCTCTGTGTGCTGTGATTTGGCTAAAGTCCCTCTGCCCACGGAGTTACAGCTCATTTGATGAGGTCACAATCAACCTGGCTGGCCCCTCAGGCACAAGCTTCAGCTTCAGACGTATATAAAGCAGCTGCCTGGTCTTTGGTCCACATGTTGCCTCCCGGGATGCAGTGACTCCAGAGATGTTGAGAGAGTGGGACAAGCTGTTCTTCAATTTTGATTGGATAGACTCTGATCCCACATCCTTTTCTGTGGCTGAGCCACCGAGAGTAGAATGCACACGTGCAGCCGCTCACAACGTAAAGGTTACTAACCCGTTCAGAACGGCTCTTCTTGGAGCTGCACCGCATGTGTCTGCTCCAGACCCCTTGCCTTCCCGCTCTACCTCAGAGCCATGGCAAGGAGGACCAGGGCAGGTTGGGGCATCTCTGCCCTTGGTACCTGTACACAGAGGCATTCACCAGCAGAGGCAGCTTGAGCTACTCCGTGGCTAGCTCTGAGGGAAGCCGTTTGACGGCTGTGCTCTGGGTCCCTGGATGCCAAGAGTGGGATGGGTATGTGCAACACATCTCGAAGAACAAGTTACAAAAGAGGCTAGCAACTGTTATTCCTCCATGTCCCCTGCAGGTTGGACAGGAAGTAATGGGCTCACTGCAGCAAGGGACTGTGGCAAGTCTGGGCTATGCGCCTGGGTGCTGCCTTCCCGGCACGTCTCTGCGTGCACCTCAGAGGCTCGCGGTGTCCGTACCCCTGCCGAGAAGGCAAGGGTACCCCGCTACCAAAGCCCTTTTTTATCATCGGCTCGTCAGGGGTTTGGAGGTCAGTCCCTCCGATAGTCCAAGGGTCCCTCATTCCTCACTGGCAGCCCACCAGCCAGAGGAGAGTTGGGGGGAACCCAGTCCCACCCACTTGCTCCAGGTTCTGGCCCAGGGCCCTATGCGGTAGCCCCAAGTGGCCCTTCCCCACTGTATAGCAGCCCCTCCTTGGGCCACTTCCCCAGGTGCTCCCTGCTGTCTTGGAACAGGCCCTGTTAGCCTGCTGCCTTCAGGGTTTGTCTTCCGCCCCGCCCCGCCTCTGCTCCGTCCCTTTTCTCCTTCCCCCGCCTTGCCTGCGGGAAGGTTTTTATGGTGTGCCCATAGGTGCTCTAATCAGCCTCCTTCCGGCTGACTCCAAATGGGCTTCAGGTGTCCCAATGGCTGAGCCGCCATCTCTGGCAGCCTCCCCCGGGCACGTAAACCCACACACCCAACTCCCCATGTACCTGCCCTCCACCAGGCTTCCACAGCCCCCTGCTGTCGGGCTGCCACGGGGCAGTTAGGGATTGGGAACACGTTCTCGGCAGACGTGTAGTTCTGGACAGGAGCAGGTTATGGAGGGAGGTTGTGGAATTCCTGCCATTGGGGGTTTCTAGGAGCAGGTTAGACAGACTGCCCGGGATGGCTCAGTGCACGTGGTCCTGCCTTAGTGCAGGGGCTGGGGACAGATGCCCTCGCAAGGTCCCCTCCAGCCTGACATGTCCACAATTTTATTAATTCAGTGAGTCCAGGTTAAGCCTTTTGGGTCTTGAACCTGAAAGGAACCTTCTTTGCTGGCGAGTCCAAGAGCGCTCAGGACCTTTATGGATCAGACCTAGCGCTTGTACCAAAAACTGCTGACTGGACAAAGTTAAGGGAGAAAAACTGCAATTCGCCTCGCAAACAATCATGCTAATATATAGGGCATCTGAGAATCTAAAAGCACACTCCAGCGCTCACCTGGGACACTCAACGAATACATCTCGCAGAAGAAGGCATAGAGACAAAATGAAAATAGCTCCTGGAAAATACCTTTCTCCAGCGTATTTCCCTGAAAGCAGAGTCTCCTTTTGTTAGGGTTGAGAGAAGCTATTTTATGTGAGATTCTGCACCAGGAAATGCCAAGATGAAGCCATTTATCTGAGAGAGCTTCTGGAGAACTGTTCAGTCCTCCTATTAGTCCTCCTAGCACACCAGCCGAAAAAGCTGCCCTCACCTTTTCTGCAAGTGACGTAACATTGCCTATTGCATTAGTAAGGTGGTTGGTGATTTTATATAAAACTATTTAACTCTCACATTATGCAGTCAGAAGATATCAGAGTGCTGCTCTAAAACCCACTCAGTTGTTTGAATAAAACTCAGCTACTGCCAGCCCCCATCTTTGCAGCTTACTAGTTTCTAATAAATGTTAAATACGCTGTCAGGAGAGTTCTCACCATTATTTTTTTTAGCATCGCCTTGTTTAATGAACTCCTGCCAACAGGAAACTGAAATCCATTTCCTGCTGAATTCTTTTTTCTCCTTGGTGTGTGTTCATTGATTTATTATTTTGCTCATGGGATTGGGAAGAAACCATCTGTACTACAAATGCCATCGAGTTTGCAGACAGATGAATGCAAAGAAGGTGGGTAAAATTTGCAGCCTCATTCCCTGGACCAGTTCTTTGTTATATCATAGTTGGTGTTGGGCTTGTGTCAGGTGTTTAAGCTATTTAAATAAATACCTTAGTAGGCAATTATCTTTGCCTGTTCTGCTGGAGCTGAACTGGCTATGCTGTATGTTTGTTTTCTCTCCCTCTTCCTCTCTGTGAGGCATTAAACAGCGAGAGAGGCAAAACCTGCACTAGATTTATCTGAGAGGTGGTGAGGCACTGGGCAAGGGGGCTCTAAGTCACAGTCCCTTGGTTATGTGCCTCACTCTGCCACTAACTTCTTGTATTCCCTTGGGTAAGTCACTTAACTAGGGCTCACTTTTCGAGAATGGGAGTAATTATATCAAGCTCACAGGCTGCTTGGGTGACCTAATCCATGCACCATCAGTTCAAGTACTTTGAGGTCCTTGAAAGAAAGAGGCTAAATACTGGTCAAGTATTATTAACGAACGTGGTTCATTACTGTTATCTTGCAGCGCTGGCAGCGCTGGGCAGCCGGGGAGTAGCAGCTGGGCGGGGAGAGTGCGTGAGGACTTGCTATTGTGTTCTGCCGAGCCTCTTGATGGACGTTTTCTGCTGCTCTCTCCACAGTTCATGGCATTAAGTGGACATGCAGCAATGGGAACAGCAGTTCAGGGTTCTCTGTGGAGCAGCTTGTACAGCAGATCCTTGATAGTCACCAGACCAAACCACAACCTCGGACGCACAATTGTCTCTGCACCGGCAGCTTGGGTGAGTAGCTGGATGAGGGCAGAGAGCAGACAACTAGGCGAAATCCTCTTCTAAATCAGAACTCAAATGCATACCCAGAAACCCCTCTGCATATAGCGATCCGCTTCAATTCCTGTCCTAAGAATGGAGCTTGTGAGCCCCTGCTAGGACGCTGCTATCGAAAGAAGGCTCAAGGGGATCACCCCCTACTTTTCTGTAGTTTAACAGGCCACCGTGTTCGGCAGCAGATTACATTCTTTATGGTGACTGCTGAGCTCATGCAAGGTGTTCCAGGCATCAGAATGCGGATTTGGGATCCCCACTATGTTACTAACTACTGTGATCATGTGCGAATCAGCCCTTCCGCAAAATCACCCTTATTTGATGGAATAAAAATTCTGCTAGAATAAAAACCCCACTGGGCAGCAGACTAGAAGTCTCTGGGAAAATCCATGAATAAGATGTTATCTGCTATGAAATGCTGAACGTCTTTCTGTTTCCTTTCTCTCTTCATGGGCGCACAGATTGCTGCTCTAATCTAGGCTCCGCGTAGTCTTTGTTATTTAACTCTTAAATATTTTGAGATATGGTTAATGCAGGAGTAAGTGACGAAAACTCAAACTTATTCAAAGTGCTACTTGCATTTTTGTTTTTTGTGGTTGTTTTTTTAATATGGACACTGACGTGCAAGCTTTTAGAATTCTTCAGTGCTCTCTACTGACGGCTTCCTCCAGAAAGCATGTTGTATCCTGGAGCTTGCTCAAATTGTGTGACTGACATTTCCTGAGCCCCATAAGCCCTACAGTGCGCTGTTCATCTATAGGGCATCTCAGGAGGTTAATTACAAGGTAACAAAGAGTGAAAATCCACAGGGGGGTTTTTTTTAGTGTTAATGGAAAGAGTGAATGAAAACTCATTCCTGTTGAGAAGAGTTCAGCTTGACTGAGATTGCCTGAAACATCGTCTCTCACATTAGAACTTTATAATAAGAAATAAGAATCTGAGTGATTCACTTTTCCAACTCAGCTGCCTCATCCCAGCCGCCTTTTGCTGTAAAACGTACAATAATTAATTAGTCTTCGGAGAAATTGGCCAAAGAAAAATACGATCTTTGCTTCAGATATTTTCCCCCTGTCTTATGCAATTAAGATTTAAGTAAGACTGATGACCTCTGCAATACCTAGGCTTCAATTAAATTCAACCCCCGAGGATCAGCACTTGATCCAGGCTGGCAGATCTGAACATGAATTCTTGTATTCGTCCCTTTGATGTTTTGTCTTATGCTAAGTCTGCTGCTTGCTCTGTAACACAACAGTAACACTTTGCTTTACGGCACCTCGCATCTTGACACAGACATCCCCACCTTATTACAGTTGCATACAAAGATTGCAACTTGGAAGCCTTTTGCTGGTTCTTGTTCAGCTCTGTTCCTCGAAGAACGGAGAGATTTACTATTGCATTTAGCTTCCGAAGATTTGTTCTGAGCTACTTTCAGTGACCTGCTTCAGATCCTGCACAAATAATAGAGAAGCTCCCCTTCAAGGGCAAGGAACAAAGAGAGTTAGTAAATTATAGCAGCCACAGCCACTTTATGGTCCCCAGAAGAAGGCAGTTGTAATTGTAGCCATTAGCTAGGAGGAGAAGGTTTCTTTACCCATTAGGTCATTATACTGTGCAATAATTAAGGTTCTTCCCTCTTTCTGGGAAAACTGAATCAATTAGGAGAAGAAATATCAAAAATTCATGGGCTCTGCTTCTCAGACAAAGCAGCCCCAGTGCCAGATTTTGTGGTGAAAAGACATTCACAGAAAGAATCATTGACTCCAGCCAGCTTAATTTTGCAGCTCCCGGAAAGAAGCGACACTCACCCTGGCATGATGGGGCGAACTTCCTATCCAGAATTGCTTTCTAGTGACCTTTCTTCACTGGCTTTTCATCCTCTCTGGGACTAATCACCAATGTACAAAACCTTTAAACACCAAAATGTTTGAGCTGTCAGCCCATGAACTGAATGCAAGTGACACAAGAGCTACACACTGCAGTTCTTCTGGGAGGGGAAAGTTTTCTCTGCTCTAATTTCTCTTTAATCATTTGGCCACCACCTGTAATTGGGCACAGTACTACGAAGGCATGCCTTTATTTGCCTCCCACGGGGTGAGTGTCGCTTCTTTCCGGGAGCTGCAAAATTAAGCTGGCTGGAGTCAATGATTCTTTCTGTGAATGTCTTTTCACCACAAAATCTGGCCTGGGGTCTGCTTTGTCAGAGAGGCAGAGCCCATGATTTGGAGCCCAGACGTGGGATGGGGCCTTTCAGCTCTAGAGCATCGTTCGGAATCAGTCTGCTTGGGCAGACACCAAGCCGCATGGCAGCTGGCCTGTTGAACGGGGCAGGAGTCGTCTGCGCTGGAGGGAGGGCAGGGATCTCTGCCTAGCTCCCAATGGGGCGGGGCACACATCACACCAGTCCATCACCACGGCTGGCAGTAAGAGGGGCCCATCCCAACAGAGCTTGGGGCACAGACTGAAGAACCCAGAGAGTGGGCAGAGAACCGCAGCTCTGCCCTCAGGTCTGGAGGGGATGCCATCAGGTCCCGGGCAAAGGTGGCAGTGGGTGGGGGGTGGTTTTGAGGGAGAGGCAGTGCCCCCTGCTGTTGTTGCATGTCGCGTCTCTGTTCGCTGGGTGCAGAAGGAAGTTCGGCTCGCAAGGCTGTCGGTCTGACACTGAGGAGAAATGAACGTCCTGTAACACCTGTGTCTCACACATGCTCCCCTTCACACAGTCTCTCTCTCTCACCAAGTGTAGTCATCCCATGCCACAATAGGGAACTGGCGCAGTGAGCTGAGCATCCTGGGCAGTGACTTACTGACACGTGTTGTTTGTGTTTTGGAACAGGGGCAGGTAGCAGTGTGCATCACAAGTGTAACAGTGCCAAACACCGCATCATATCCCCAAAGGTCGAGCCAAGGACAGGTGGGTACAGCACTCACTCAGAGGTACAAAATAATGATGTCTCTGAAGGGAAGAACGAGCACAGCCACGGCAAGACCGCCAGCCGGGAGAAGAGGAATGGCAAAGTGGCAAAGCCTGTGTTGCTCCATCAAAACAGTACTGAGGTCTCTTCCACCAATCAGGTGGAAGTTCCTGACACGACCCAGAATTCTCCTGTGTCCATCAGCAGTGGATTAAATAGTGACCCTGACATGGCTGACAGCCCAGCAGTCACTGGTGTTTCCAGCATGGCCGTTGCCTCGGTGATGGGAAGTTTGTCGCAAAGTGCCACGGTGTTTATGTCCGAAGTGACCAGCGAAGCCGTGTACACCATGTCGCCCACCTCTGGCCCAAACCAACACCTCCTCTCCTCAGACGCCGCCGCACAAGGACTGGTTCTGGCTGTGAGTTCAGATGGCCACAAGTTTGCTTTTCCCACACCAGGCAGCTCAGAGAGCTTGTCCATGTTGCCCCCCAATGTCTCCGACGAGCTGGTGCTCTCTACAACTCTGGATGGTAGCAGAAAAATTCCAGAAACCACCATGAATTTTGACCCGGACTGTTTTCTTAATAATCCCAAGCAGGGACAGACTTATGGTGGAGGAGGCCTGAAAGGAGACAGCATTAGCACCAACATAAGACAGTCACCCACAACAGAACGTGGGTTCAATTTCAGTGCAGCCCTAACTAAAGAGATTAAAACTGAGGACACTTCTTTTGAACAGCAGATGTCCAAAGAAGCGTTTTCCTCCACTTCTGCATCCAGTTCTCTCACTCTCACGACAGGTTCAGGGCTGCTTCCCTCTGGAGGCGGCCTGAGCCCAAGTACCACCTTGGAGCAAATGGACTTTAGTGCCATTGACTCCAACAAGGACTATTCTTCCACGTTCAACCAGACAGTCCAGAGTCCTCATGTTCACCAAACCCCTTCCCCTAGCTTCTTTCTGCAGGATGCCAGCAAACCTCTCCCTCTTGAACAAAACACCCACAACAACTTGAACGACACAAGTGGCTCTTTTGTGAACACTTTAGGAATCCCCAATGTGAAAACGGAGTCCTCTTCCCAAACAACCTCGAATTGCAATGGCACAGTGGAAACTAGAATAGAGTCCACCTCCTCTCTCCAGCTCATGCAGTTCCAAGCAAACTTCCAGGCTATGACTGCAGAAGCTGAAGTTCCCATGGAGACCTCCCAGCAGGCAGAGGGGAATGAAAATCTTCTGAAATCAGGGGATCTTCAGGCCTGTAGCACAGAGCACTACATGCAGCCTGAGGCCAACGGGGGTCTCAGGAATGGGAATAATCTCCCTATTCTCCAAGGAAATATGGTACAAGGACTCTACCCAGTGGCCCATCCCTCCTCCAACATGGAGCTGAATTTGGACCACTTTGACATCTCCTTCAGCAACCAGTTTTCAGATCTTATCAACGATTTCATCTCAGTGGAAGGCGGGAGTAACACCATCTACGGGCACCAGCTGGTGTCCGGTGACAGTGCTGGGCTCTCTCAGCCTGAAGATGGCAGCAGAGCGCCCTATACCCAGGCCGAGATGTGCATCCCGTGCTGCAGCCCGCAGCACGCCAGCATGCAGCTCGCCAGCGCCGAGAGCGGAGCCGGCACCATGGCCTACATGCACGTGGCTGAGGTGGTCTCCGCAGCCGCAGCACAAGGCACCCTGGGGATGCTGCAGCAGAGCGGGCGCTTGTTCATGGTGACAGATTACTCCCCAGAGTGGTCTTACCCCGAGGTAAGCGGCTAGACTTTCCCCATCCCTTAGCTCGGACGGGCTCCGGGACCCCGCCTGTGAGCTCTGCCACGGCTTTTAAATGTCTCCTCTGAGACCCACGCGCATGTGAGGTCATTTGGGGGAAGCAGCCCCTGGCCTGACCCGGCTTCTCTCCTCACACGCCAAGCGTCAGGCCAGACACGCGTGTTCCACAGAAAGCAACGTGTCTCCCATGTGCTGCCTGCCCAGGGCTGCCAACTCGTGCAGAGAAGTTGGGCCTGCTGCACGGTGAGCCTGGCGCTTACATCTGTAGCGCTCTGAACGCTGCCACCAGCTACACATCTGGCCAGGAGCTCCTTAGGTCCCCTGCTTGGCTGGGCCCGCACCTCCCCTGGGTGCAGGCATGTGCCCCAAGGGCTGGAAATGCCAGCAGTGCATGAAACCCTGCTGCTGGCTGAAGCCCATGATAGTGAACAGCCAGGCCCAGGCCCAGGCTCTGGCTCGTCAGGGTAGAGGCAGCGGCCCAAGAAAAGGCAGCTCTGCTCTAACTGGTCAGAGCTCGCTGGCGAGCCGTCCGTCGAGTGCTTGCATGGACACTCCTGTGGTCTGAAACCGCTGGCAGGGCTTGGTGGGGGTTTGTGAGCAGGCAGGAAGGCACACGGCGGCAGGAGGGGGGGGGAGGTGAAGTGCACCAAGCTGTCTGAACGGGCCTCCTGATAAGTCAAAGCTGCTAAGGGGCTGGGGACCAGGTAACTTTCCGAACGCCTTCCCCTCACACCTGCCCGGGAGAAGGGGCGCAGCGGAACGGGCAGTGTCCCCCACACAGGGGCGCTCTAGGATCACAGACGGCGAGCGCCCCGTCAGTGGTAAGCAGACGGCTTCGTGGGGGAGCTGTCGCATTCCAGTCAGTCGCATTTCTGCCTCACCCAGCCCTGTCCAGCCAGAGAAGCGTCCGGCTGCAGGCTCCGTGTGCGGCTTACACGCAGAGCACACACGTGATCAGGCACTCAGACGTGAGTTGGCCCGCACATCACAGATGTTGCTAGGGAGGTCGTGGCTTTCTGAGGCTACATCTAGACTGCATGCGTCTTGCACAAGAAACTTTTCCCGGAAACGATGCACTTTTGCGAAAGAGAGCCTCCAGACCGCGTGGACGTGCTCTCGAAAGTAGGCTCTGGTTGCTATTAACACAATGACCACCAGGGCACCTGTGCTTTTTCCTCTTTCCTCTTATTGCACAAAAAACCCCTTCCCCGTCCACACACACCTTTTTGTGCAAGAGCTCTTTCACAAAAAGGTGTTCTTCCTCGTAGAATGAGGAAAACCTCTGCCGGAAAAACCCTCTGTTCTTTTGATTTTTTTGCGCAAAAATGCACTTGAGGTGTGGACGCGCCACGAGTTTTTCAGTAAAACTCTGTAGTGTAGACATAGCCTGAAAGAGGAGATGGAGGTTTGTTGAGGCCTGACGCCACACTTCACTCAGTGGGGTCTGGACTAGCTCTGCTTCTGTGATAAACTGATAGGCAATTGGTTATTGATGATCCACCAGGTACTGTTAGTAGCAATTTCCCATCCACTGGTCCCCAGCAAGAGCCTGGAAATCCGTCCAGTTTGTGTCTGGAGGTGGGTTTCTTTATCACAGCATGATACGCTGATGTGGAAGGCCCTGTGGTATTTTTTCAAAACAGACTGATTATTTCTTGGTTTAATGCTGTACAAACGCAGTCACATGCCGCAGAGCAACGAAGCCCCTCTGAAAATCAGTGCCGATAACGAAATGAAAAGCATCCGGCCTTTGGATTCTCAGAGGTAAATAGCTCTGCTGCCCGGGGAAGTGTTTCCTTCCCACACCCCCAAACCATAACAGACTTTTAGCTGCCACTTGTGGGGCTGGCCTGGCAGCTGTCATTTCCCCGGGGAGTCCCTTCCCCTGCTCCCCCTGCTCCCCCTGCCAGTGGGTTTCACCAGACTAGACAGCAAGGCACTTTGCAGGGGAATGGAGCCTGCATTGCGCAGGGCAGCGTGGAGAGGCCGTGCTCAGGGCAGGCAGGAGCCAGAGGCCAGAGGGACGTATCGCGCTGAGTCAGCACTGCTACCTGGCGCAGTGAGACCCACCTACCTGACTGCGCACCTGCCTCAGCTGCGTGAACATTGATTCATCCTGCAGAGCCCAGTGACCAGTAGCCATAGGCAGGGAGCCTGCCAGAAACTCTGGGCCTGCTGGGCGAGTTACTCTTCCTTGTCCACGAGGCTCTCTGGGAGCTGGCTCAGGCTTCGTTTCCTTCCTGTCCTTTGGTCTCAGGCCTCCTCTTTTCTTCCTGGCTCTGCACTGCCCTTCCCCTTTCGCTCCAGTCTCTTCGCCTTTGGCTCCTTTAGCCCAGAACTGAGCCACGGAGCCATTCAGGTCTTGACCAAAGTGACCAGACTGTTCTCTTCTGCCCGGGGGATTTACCAGGGGTTCTGTCCCTCCCCGCCTGGGCTCCCCAATGGGCCAGATCAGGCCTTGGCCTGTGGAAAGGAGGCTCATTCTCCTTGACTTGTTCAGCAGCTGCCCACAAAGCTGGAACTGTTCCGTGCAGCGTGTGCCCGCTGCCTTTGCTGGCTGGCTCCGCTTGGCATTCCCCAGGGAGCGGGCTCTGCCGCCGGGTTCAGGCCAGAGCCTGTCAGAGGGTTTACGCTGGCTGCCGAATCCATTGCTCCAATTACCGTTTTCAGGGAGCTGCTCCTCCCAGTGCCTGGAGGCAGAAGTGGGACTCCGGTCTGAGCATGACCAATGAGCAGACCTTGTCTAGGGTGAGCATCTCCTTCTTCCCCAGGTTTTCTCCACAGAGGAATCTTCTGCCTTCCTTCCCTCCATCCATCCATCCATCCCCATGTTCTGCTCTCTCCGGAGGTGAGCACAAGGACAAAGCAATCGATCATGTTGGGCCCTGTGGGAGCAGGACACACGCAAGAAAGTGTGTCAGTAATAAACCCAGCATGAGCACTAGTCAGCACCGCCGCCAGGCCCTGTAGGTGTATCTGCACTGCAGCCCAAGCCCCGGTTAGTAGGGCTGGAGTTTGCAGACCCCCGGTTTGCTAACCGAGGGCTGGAGCATCTCCCTCCTCCCCCCCTTTGCAAGCCCAGGTGAGAAATTGTTGAACTCCGAGTCAGCCTGGGGCTCCACGTTATGCAGGCAGGAGTCCCCCAAGCCATATTCCAGACTTCCTTGTGCCCATCTGAAATCCGGCCTCGCTAGCCCTTTGATCTCAGTGCAGTGGGGGGACTTGATAGTCCAGAGGACAGATAAAGGCTCCCCGTGAGGTTGTCTCCCAGAGCATGAGCCTGGTGGGGCTGCATTTACACAGCAAAGCAAACAAGCTTGAACCTGGGTCCCAGTTTGACCCCCGCTGTGAGTCTTATGGGCCTGGCCAAGCCGCAGCTCGGGCATAGATGGAAGGACAGGTAGGCTTGAGCCTGAGCTTACGTTGCAGACAAACCCTAAGTGCCGCCCAGCTACTCCTGCACAGGCAGCAGGACCAATCCTGGTCTTTTGCGCTTTCTCCTGCCCCCGTGGCAGCACTAGGACCCTTTCCCACGACATGGTCCCCAGCCCCCCGGCCCGGCCTTTCCAGGAGCTCCACCAGGGAGCATCATCCCAAGGGCTCCTAATGGACACGAATAACATTGAAATCCTCCTGCGGCCCGTCTTCCTATTGCAGGTGGGGAGAAGTTCCTCCCTCCTGTCCGCTGCCATCCGTGTCCCTGATTTTTGTTTTTTCCAGCACAGATTTTGTGGCTTTCACATCTCAGAAGGTACATTGTTCCCATTGTCTGAGCTGGAGAAGAGCCAACATTCCTCGCTGCACCTGCTCTCCGCCCAGGCAGGCTGCCTCTTCCCCTGCCTCCTGGAGAGGACCTAAAATCTCTAAAATCTCGTCTCCCTTTTGGTGCAAATCCTGCCTTTTATGCTGCTGTCGTGGATACCTGAGTGTTAGCTAATTGAGTCACTAACTCACCAGTGGCCCCTCTTCCTCAGGGAATCTGCTGTTATTTTCCTTGGAATGATCCCCTCCCTCCAATTCTTCTATGGCCAGAATCACTGGGGGCCAGTTCTCAAATATAATGTTGGGTCCAGGACTCACAGCTGGAGTGCAGGGTCCCAAGTCTCGAATCCCACGCAGCTCAAAACATCACATCAGATGCTGAGTTTCTTTACTGATGCACAATATTGGTTATGTACAACTGCTGAGCAGTGGAGAGAATTTTGTTTCTTGCATTAGTCCCCATAGGGAAGAGAAATTTCTATCTTACTGCTCCTGTGCTGCTTTTCCTGTGTTCCAGATTTGTAGGGACTCCAGAGGGTTCACGGCAGTGTTCACCTTCTACAATGATTCTAGCACAGAGCTAGGGTTGCAAGATGGCTTATTCAAAAATATTGAACACCTTCCCCCCCCAAAAAGAACACGGGGGGGGGGATTCTGTTGAGGGGGGGAAAAGGGGAGAAGACCAAAGTTGTTGAGCAAAAAAAAAAAAAGGACCCCAAGAGTTATTGAGCAAAATAAAAACATCATTAAAACAGAATGGCCCCCCTCCAGCAGACCAGGCTTTTCTCTGGACGCCTGTGGTAGAGCAGCTGGGGCGCTGACGGTTGTTCCCGCAGTGCCGCTTTGGGCGCTACTGGACCAACCCGGCAGCACCCAGCTGCTCTGCCCCAGGCGTCCTGATTCAGCCACTGCTGGTCAGTTTCAGCAGCGGCTGAATCAGGACACCTGGGGCAGAGCAGCTTGGGTGCTGCTGGGTTGGTCCAGTAGTGCCGAGGAGCGAGGAGCGGTGCTACTGGAGCAACCCAGCAGCACCCCAGCTGCTCTGCCCCAGGCGTCCCCAAGTCAGCCGCTGCTGAAACTGACCAGCACTGACTACAGGAAGCCTGAGGCACAGTTGCTCTGCTCCGGGCTTCCTGGAATCAGCCGCTGATCAGTTTCAGCAGCAGCTGACTTGGGGTTCTTAAGTTGAATCTGTATGTAAGTCGAAACTGGCGTCCAGATTCAGCCTGTTGAAACTGATCAGCGGCTGATTCCATGAAGCCCGGGGCAGAGCAACTCTGCCTCGGGCTTCCTGTAGTCAGCGCTGGTCAGTTTCAGCAGTGGCTGAATCTGGACGCCAGTTCCGACTTACATACAGATTCAACTTAAGAACAAACCTACAGTCCCTATCTTGTACGTAACCCAGGGACTGCCTGTACGTTGCTTTGGGGCTTCGGGATCCTCTGAGTGTCAGGCTCATTTCAAGAATTATTTTAGTTTTATTTTCCCATTCAGTTTGCAATTAATATTTGCTTGGAGATGAGTTTCCAGAGATACTGAAGTGGCTGTGTGTCAGTTTGGGGGTTAGGATTTGCTTTGTTTGTGTTCAGGGAAAAATGATTTTCACCTTGGCAACTCTTCCAGCTCCACTGAGAATCCAAATTGCCTTCACCAAGTGTCCATAATAAATGTTTCTACTGGCCTAACACAATAGAAAAAACACGCTCTTCTGTCAGGGCCTTTACTTTGTCGCTTCAGTGAGATCAGTCACCTGTGAAAGGAACTCTAAATATCTGATAAACTCAAGCACTAGGGTTAATAAAGAGTATTAACAAATGTCATCGTCTGTTTTCTCATGGCCTCTACGTCCCACCTAGGGAGTGATGATCCATCTTGTTCTGCCCTTTTTATTCCCCAACTCCTCTTTCAGAGGTGCCTTCTCCCAAAGCCCTCTGAGGGCCAGGACAAGACTCCCATTGATTTCCCTGGGCTTTAGATGGAGGCCTCATGGGGAGGAAGTATCGAAGGACCATGTCAAGTATGTCAGTCTCAGGCTGCTTGATGAAACATCATTGTTCTTTCCTTTTCCTACGGTCACGGTTTATGTACAACACACAGTGCTCCTGCGTTAGCCAGAGCCCGGTAGTAGCACAGCCAGACGCCCCCAAGGGGAAGATGTGGTGCAATGTTCAGTTTAGGTAGATGAATTGTAAAGAAATGCATCAGTTACATTACTTTTGCTGAGTTCAAAACCCTCCACAGTCTGTTTCTGTCAAGCCAAACATGCCCCTGAGCTCCTAGCACCTCTGCCGGTCTTTGGCATGTCCAGGAGTATCATGGCTAGAGTTGGTTTGGCCAGTTATCCAGAACTGGGCTGGGGAATCTCAGAACAAGGGAGTCGGGGAACCCCCCAGTGTGGACTGGGCAGATGGTTTCTGTTTAGACTGGCAGCAGGGCCCTACGGAGAAACCCAAGAACTAGGGAAAGGGCTGAGCTCATTCGAACCAGAAGAAAGGTCCTAGATCAAGTCAGTCTGGTTGATCACCTGTGAATGTGAATTCATGTTATTGGCCACGCGTGACTCGTGCTGGTGCATGGCAGTTCGTAGCCCCGGCACCTTTGGGCTGCAGCGTCAGTTGTGAAAGTAAAAAGCTGCTGGAGCCCCGCACCTCGCTCATTGCGAACCAAGCCCTGGTTATCTTCAGCCTCCATTTTCTGTGAGTTAAGTCAGAGCTCCTGCCACAGCAGGGACTCCGTGTGCAGCTGGGGACGCGCAGAGGAGCTGATCCAAACACCTCTCCCTCGAACAGCTTAAAGAGGGACGCCTGAGGGGACTTAGCAGTGTGTGCCCAGCGGCTCAGGATGGACAGGGACAGCAGAGCCCAAAGCCACCTCAGCGGGCGCACGAGGGACTGAGACTCAGGCACGCAGCAGAGTCCGTGCGGGCCCATCAGCGCCCGGCTAGCAAACGCGCTTTTGCTGCAGCTCAGTTAAGAAGATACAAAGCCGTAACAAAAGCTTGTGGCACTGAAGCCCACGTAGCTCCAAGCAGCCCCCAGCCAGTGGGAGTGAGCGGTGAGGCGTGGTGCTGGCTGCCCGAAGGCCCCAGAGAACCCCCCCCCCCCCCCCACACACACACACACACACTGGAAAGGCTGTCTGGAGAGGTGCAGGGAGGGGGGGTGTTCTCATTTACCCAGCATGCCTTGCAGCTCTCAGCGGGGCCCTAGCAGGGCTCTGTGCTCTGGACACAAAAGCCAACGAACTGGCGGGCTCCCCCTGCATCAGAGCCTGGCCTGTCAGGGGCAGGGACCTTCCTGCCCTCTCCTTGGTGGTGCTGAATAAAATGCTCCCTCCTGCCTGAGCCCTTTTAAGCAGCTCGAGCGTGTCTCCTGCAGTTTGCCACTGGAGGGCAGCCCAGGCCCCGCTACTGCCGCACGCTCCTTGGGGAACATGCAAACTGCTTCTGGTTTTCACAGGGCACTGCTCCTGCCCCTGCCCAGCATGAGAGAGGAGGGCCATGCTCCCTGCTCTTGGCCATGCTCCCCGCTCCTGGCCACGGGAGCCCCAAGAATCTGCAGAAAATCTCTCTTAAAACCTCATCTCCTGCTGAGAGAGGCAGGGGGATTTCACAGAGGGTGCTGGCCCCTGGCTCAAGCAGCAGGGTGCTGTGCACGGGCTGCCCCCAGCACGCAAGGACACTACAGACCCTGCTCTGCTATAACACGGGTCATGCTGTGCGCCACACTGCACCCTCACACCAAAAGCTGGAGCGGGGGACTTCATGGCTCTGTATTTCCAGCAGAGTTAGGCAGGCAGGAGCCTGACTGGGAGACTTCTGGCAGAAACGGCGTTTGTAGGGCACACTTCTGCTGTGGTCCTGTCCCTGGGTCATGCGCTTGCTGGAATGCACTTCGCCAAAGTACCCTTCATCTGGCTGAGCTGAAAACCTCCCTCAGAAATGCTACTGATGAGCAAAGATAACGTGCAGACAGCGTCAGTGCAGTACTGGTAAGGCTGGGAACTCCAACGCATAGGAATCAGGAAATTCAAAAGCTACGGTTACACAGCACCCTGCTGGCAAGCACAGCACGCCTGGGACAGTGCTGTTTGGTCAGGGGAGCACCGAGATTTCTGCACTGTATTGATGTGCTGTGTGATCTGGGGGTGCTGCGCAGTCCTCACCGTCGCGGACAAACCCCACAAACAGACACTCCCTGCCCCCAAGCGTTGGCACTGTACCGTGTTCGCCAGGGCTGGAGGAGTTTGAACTTGTGACTGTGATTTGTGACGTGTCGCTGGAAGAAGCTATTGTGATGCCGTTTTCTCTGCCTCTCAGCGAAATGCAGCCCATCTCTGGGAAGGATGCTTGTTCTTCGGTTGAACCGTAACAATGTCTAGCTCTGACTCAGATCCACTCTCCCACCTGTGCAGCCAGATTTTGCCTCCTCTGCCCAGAAAGAGCGACTATTGAAATCTGGCCTGACGCAGGGGAGAAATGCGCCTAATGGCCGCTGGGTGTCACTGGTGCAGCTCACAGCGGCCTCCGAAGCCTTGGACCTGGATCTGAAGGCAGCGACCATTCTTGTGCAGCCCTGGGATGGACGGGTGGGCTGGCCAGGCCAGGCTAAGCAGGCCCGTTAGCTGAGTGATGGGGCGCACTGCCCCGTGCATTGCAAAACGCCTGAGCAGAGCCAATGGGCAAGCCTGTTCTCCAGTCATGGACACCAGCAGGGAGGGGTTTGTGGCTAGGAGTGGGGCACGGCTGGTGCTTGCAAACCTATTGGTCCAAATGACAGCCCTAAAAGAAGGCAGAGGAAAGGACTGGAGCCAAGCTGTGAAGAGAGGGGAACCCCCTTGGGAATGTGGGGGGGGTGGCATCTTCCTGAGGGGGGCCAGTTTTAGAGCATGTGCAATGAAGGGTGACCCCAGCCTGGGCCACAGGATCAATGGAGGACGTGCTTCTTCTTCGAGAGGCGTCCCTGGGGGTGCTCTATGGTAGGTGTTGAGCGTCCTGGCGCCTCTGGACGGAGTGTTGCCTAGCAGTGCATCAGGGGGCACGCCGAGTGCACGGGCCTCCCCCGGTAGCTATGCGCACGCGCAGCCCCTCCGCCCTTGCGTTCCTTTCTACCGTCCCCGGCTGCGGTCAGAACTTGGCAGTGCTCTCCTCCCCTCAGAACAAACTTGTGGAAAATTAGTTAGTTAGTTTATTATTAATAGTTAGTGCTCTCGTACAGTTACTGTTATTGTTAGTTAGGTTTAGTATAGAGTTAGTAAAAAAAAAAGTGGCACGGGTCTTGAACCGCTGCCACAGCCATATGCCGGCATGAGCTCACCCAGCTTCAAACGCTGCGCGCTCTGCAAGGACATGATGTCTGCCCCTGCCGGGCATGACACCTGCCTCAAGTGCCTGGGGAACTCTCACGCTCAGAGAGTTTGCCCCCACTGTGCCAAGGTTAAAGCAAGGTTGCGCAAAGATAAGGAGCACAAACTCAAAATGCTCCTCTCAGAGAACAGCAAGCGACAGGCTCTGACCTGGGCTCCAGGCAGAGTAATATCTCCAACCAGGATAAGCCTAAGCCCTCCGAAAGAAGGGCAAGCTCGTTACCTCAGCAACCCATAAAGAGGCACTCTGAGGTAAAAAAGTCAGCCCACTCAGATAAGAACCGCCCGAGCACGTTTGACCGCCCAGGTACTTTGGGTGAAAAGCGTAATAAGCCAAGAAGTGCTGCAAACGCTGCCCTGAAAGGGGCATCAGGCCACTCCGTGCCTGCCTCACTACCCCGGTACCGCTGATCATCGTGGCAGCTCCACCAGTACCTCAGCCTCTCACGACGGCACCTAGAGAAGGGATAGAGCGCCCATTAGTATAGCCCCTCCTTCTCAATTACTAGGTACGACAGCTCTCCCTCTCAGCTCTGTACAAACAGGTGGACTCCTCTCAGCTAGCGCAGCTCCTCGCCACAAACGCCCCTCAACACACATTTACAGATTGCTTCAAGCCTTCACTCCCTTATTTTGAGCGAAGACAGATACCTTCATTCACTGCTTTCTGGTGAATCAGATCCACCTTCCCCACTGTCAGTAGACGAGGGAGAGGAGTTGGCTACCTTTTCCCTGCAACTGTCCCCTTATTTGGAAGGGTCAACGGTGTCACACAGTCACATGCAGCCAGAGCTCCTCAGAGCACAAATGACTCCCTGGGCTCCCTATTTGTGGATGCCCCCGCCCATGGCGTACCCCCCACAGTGGCAAATGTGGAACCCACAACAGCACAAAAAGAGAACATTTAAAACTAGGCATATCAATAAGCCTCCTTCATGCTTTACTGAATCTCCTCACAGATCCGTTCGGAGGAGTGTATTCCCCAAGGTGAATGGCGGAATATGTGGCCCAAACAACATCATTATCAGACATGGAGGGAGCAATTCTACCTCTGTCCTCTAACTCCTCAGAGGATGTCTCTTCCTTCCAAGACCTATTTAAAAGAGTTGCACAAGATTTAAATATCCCCATAGAGGAAGTACAGGATACTGCCCATGAGCTTACTGACATCCTACAAGCAAGTGCATCTGCAAAGATCGCTCTTCCTATTAATTCAGCCATCCTACAACCCGCAAAAACTTTATGGCGGACAAACTCCCTGGTGGTGGATGCTGCATAACAAAGAAATAAGCAGCAAAATCGCTCAACCCCATCAGAGAAAGAGAATAAAAGATTAGACTCGTTTGGCAAAAAGGTGTCTACCTGTGAGGGCAGCAAATTATTCAGCCCTGCTCAATAAATACGATTACAACAGTTACATGAGACTGAACACATTTATTGAAGATCTCTCTGAAAGTAAAAAATCACATTTCAAAGCGATTGTCTCTGAGGGTCAGACAATGTCTCGTATAGCGCTGCAAACTGCTCTCGATGCAGCAGGCACAGCCACAAGAACTACAGCTATGAGGCAAGCCTTTTTGTAGAACTCCTCTGCGTTTCCTCGACAGCTTCAGCCAGCGGTAGATGATTTGTCCTTGAAAGGGGAAAACATCTTCTCCATGAAGACTAATGAAGTCCTTCAATCCATGAAGGACTCCAGAGCCATTCTCAGATCTCGAGGGATCCAAACACCCGCAACAAGAGTGAGACATTATAGGTACCAACCATACCATAGACCGAGGTACCCACAACCTCCATTCCAATATCACAGACAAGAATACCCCCTTACCAACAGCAGGGTCGAAATAGGCAGCAGAGGCGACGGTCCCAGAGTAACACCTCCAACCGTCCATCACAATCGAATAAGCACATTTGAAATTACAGTCGAGAGACCGAAACCCAGACCACCCACCCCAAAACTCCAGAATCTTTCCAAACTTCGTCATTTTTGTCTGCTCCCATTCCTACATCAATGGGAATGAATTACCTCAGCTAAATGGATTCTGTAAACCATCTCATCCCCTTTCTCTCCCTTCCCCCTCCCCATCCCCTTACCCCGTCCCTCTCTAGGGACCCATTGAACGAGGTCATATTACAACAGGAGATACCACCTGCTACAACTAGGGGCCATAGAGCCGGTTCCACCACAGTTTCACAAAACAGGATTTTAGTCCCATTATTTCCTCATAGAAAAGAGGACTGGCAGATGGAGACCCATCCTGGATACATACAGAAACAGAGATTTAGAACGGTTACCCTAAACACAATTATCCCAGCTCTGGAGACGGGCAACTGGTTTTCCTCTTTCGACTTAGAGGATGTGTACTTCCACATATCCATTAGACCATCTCACAGACATTTTCTCCGTTTCACTTTAGGCCCACACCATTTTCAGTATATGGTCCTGCCCTTCAGACTCTCTACAGGGCGAGAGTATTTTCCAAGCTGTTAGGAGCAGTCATTGCCCATCTCAGAAGACAAGAGGTCACCATATATCCCTACCTGGACAACCGCCTAGTCAAAGCAAGGTCCAGACAGGAGTGCCACCATCACACTAACATGTCCTACGCTGCTTTCCCTCTCTCAGACTCCTCGTGAATCAATCCAAATCAATGTTCACACTCTCTCAATCCATCCAGTTTATTGGGGCACACTTCAACTCTGTCGCAGCCAGAGTCTCCCTCCCTGCCGACAGATCCATTCGCATCAGTCACCTGGCACTATCTCTCCAGGATGTGCCTACAGCCACTGTACTCGACTGCCTCCAACTTCTGAGGCATATGGCTTCCTGCAACCCAGTGATGCCCAACGCTTGACTCTTTATGAGGTGTCTTCAGGGTTGGCTCCGACCCCAATACAAACCACACATTCATTCAATGACCGAAAGACTAACACTTCCACGCTCAGTCAAGGCATCTCTAAAGTGGTGGACAAGAATGTCCAACCTAAGCACAGGCATACCCTTCCAATCCACAGAACCGACAATAGTCATCATCACGGACGCGATACTCATGGGCCGGGGCGCTCACATGGAAGGAAGAACAGCTCAAGGCCAACGGTCTGCTGCAGAGCATGCTCTACATATCAGTGTTGTAGAACTCAGAGCTATCCGCCTGGCATGCCAAAAATTGCTCCCTCAAATCAAAGGGCTACACGTCCGCATTTACACAGACAATATGGCATGCATGTTCTATATAAACTGCCAAGATGGAGCACGATTGCAGCCTCTGTGCAAAGAAGCCATAGCCCTCTGGAACTGGGCATTAGCACGAGATATCTGCGTATCGGCTTGCCATCTGCCCGGGGCATTCAATACGACAGCAGATGGCCTAAACTGAGCCTTTCCCCAGGAACGTGAATGGGAGTTAGACCAAACAATCCTGATGAAAATATTCAACCAATGGGGTTGCCCCTACGTAGCTCTGTTTGCCACCAGAACAAACAGAAAATGCATGATGTATTGCTCCAGAGTGGGTACAGGGAAACAGTCCTTCAGGGACAGTTTGATTCTAACATGCACGGCACCCCTGCTTTATGCAGTCCCCCCATTTCCCCTCCTCAACAGAGTCATTATAAAGGTATGGAAGGACAAAGCAAAGATCATCCTTTTAGCGCCATGTTGGCCACGCCAACCCTGGTTTCCCCTGCTAGTCAGGATGGCACAAAGCCATCCAATCACGCTACCGCAAGTCCCACATATCCTTCATCACCCACAAATCAGGACACCTCACCCTCAACTCCCGATGCTCCATCTGAAAGCGTGGCATCTCAGTGGTTCACTAGCATAGAGCTCCAATGTTCCCAACAAGTCCATGAGGTCCTCCTGCACAGCAGAGCTCCTGCAACAAGGAAAACATACATCAGTAAATGGACCCGTTTTACACACTGAGCCAGTGAGCGCAATATATCGCCGCAAATCACCCCACTCCCTGTAATTCTGGAATACTTATTGAACCTAAAACAGTCTAACCTCTCGTTAGTCTCGATTAGAGCACACTTAGCAGCAATAACAACATTCCATGCACCAGTGGATGACACCACTTTATTTGCACACCCCACAATCAAACACTTTCTGAAGGGTCTACAAACCTTATACCCTGACATGTCACCCCCACGAGAACCATGGGACCTCCATCTGGCATTAACAACACTAACAAAACCGCCCTTTGAACCTATGGCCACATGTTCCTTGCGCCACTTAAAGCTGAAAACGGCTTTCCTAGTGGCAATTACCTCAGGATGGAGAGTAAGTGAACTGGCCGCGCTCATGTCCGATCCACCTTTTACCATCTTTCTCAGAGTGTCCATGTGTCTGCACCCCAAGTTCTTACCTAAGGTCCATCCAGCCTTTCACGTCAACCAGACAATACACTTACCTGTGTTTTTCTCAAAGCCTCATGCCAACGCCTTCAAAGCACAGATGCACACTCTAGATGTCAGAAGAGCTCTCTCCTTCTACATAGACAGAACAAAGCCATTCAGATCCTCTCCACAGCTGTTCATTTCCATTGCGAACCATACCATGGGGCAGAAAATATCATCACAGAGACTATCCCATTGGATATTGGCATGCATCACCACATGTTATTCACTTAATTACCTCCATCTGCTTTAATCCAGGCTCACTCTACAAGAGCAGTGGCAACCTCGGTGGCATACATGAGAAAATGTCCACTGGAGGACATTTGCGCAGCAGCAACGTGGTCCTCGGATCACACCTTTGAAAAGCATTATTCGCTTGCTTCAGGTCCGCTACTACAGACTAGACTAGCAAAAGCTGTCCTGCAGACAGCAGACTTACCCGATCCAAAGTCCCTACCTCCAAAACAGAGATTGCTGATAGTCACCTACTGTGTAGCACCCCCAGGGACACTCATCTCGAAGAAAGTCAGTTACAGGAGGTGAGTAACCTCCTCTTCCCATTGGAGGATGCTAGTCAGGCAGCCCCTCTCCTAGAGGTCAGCACAAACTTTGCTTCTCTTTGGTTCTGCTCCTTCCCCAGGGTCCCACAGGCATTTAAACATGCTGAGTGCTCATCAGACAGAAGTAATCCTCATCCTTGACCACCATGACCCCTTCATGTCTGAGCTTGTATGACCGGATCCAGCCCTTTCAAAGGCCCGGGCACTTGGTTGCCACTTACATGGCTCAGGCTAGTGAGACCGCTCTGGCTGCCCTCCTTCGGGGGGAGGGATCTGGCTCCCTCCACCAGTGAGCTGGAGCTGTCTGCTGCATACCCTCCCTCTGCACTCATGGGCTGTGTCTACATTGGCAAGATTTTGCGCAAAAGCAAGTGATTTTGCACAAAATCTTGCCGCCTGTCTACACTGGCCGCGAGTATTTGCGCAAGAACACTGACGTTGTAATGTACAAAATCAGTGCTTCTTGCGCAAATACTCTGACGCTCCCACTCAGGAGCACAAAGGCACATGCCAGTATAGACGCTCTCTTGCGCAAGAAAGCTCTGATGGCCATTTTAGCCATCGGGCTTTCTTGCGCAAGAAATTGATGTTACCTGCAAACACTGGCCTCTTGCGCAAGAACACTTGCGCAAGAGGACTTATCCCTGAGTGGGAGCGTCAGAGTATTTGTGCAAATACTTTTAACAGAAAAACTCTTCCGTTAAAAGTATTTGCACAAAATCATGCCAGTGTAGACGCAGCCATGGGGTATATCTAGACTACATGCCTCTGCCGACAGAGGCATGTAAAATAGGCTACCCGATATAGTCAATGAAGCAGGGATTTAAATATCTCCGGCTTCATTAAAATAAAAATGGCTGCCGTGCTGTGCCGGCTCAGCTGATCGTCGGCACAGCGCGCGAGTCAAGACGTGGATCGGTCGACAAGGGAAGCCTTTGTCGACTGCTCCTGTAAACCTCGTTCCACAGGGCATAAGGGAGCAGTTGACAAAGGCTTCCCCTGTCGACCAATCCACGTCTTGACTCGCGCGCTGTGCCGACGATCAGCTGAGCCGGCACAGCACGGCAGCCATTTTTATTTTAATGAAGCCGGAGATATTTAAATCCCTGCTTCATTGACTATGTCGGGTAGCCTACTTTACATGCCTCTGTCGGCAGAGGCGTGTAGTCTAGACTTACCCCTGGGGTCCCATATGGACTGTCACCTGAAGCACCTCTTGCCCCAGGTCTCTGCCCAGCGGCCCACAAACCCTCTGCTGTGTCTCGGGAATTACAGTTAAAGACGGTCAGAGAAGGAAGCCAAGTTGGGAAGAAGGAAGCTCCTGATGTACGTGGTCTTCTCCCAAAGGATCCTGGGATGATTGATACAGAGAGGTCTGCAACGGGAGTCACTCCTCCCACAGCCTCACACCAGCCCCCTGCCCTCTTGGCTGAGTGGAGGGGCAAGGATGGGAAGTCATGACTTGGTTCGGTGGGTGGAGGAGGTAACAGAGCGGGATGGTGAACTACGGAAAATGCACGTGCATGGGGCAAGGAAAAGTGAGTCTGTCGGCGGAGGGACTGGTGAGACTCGCCTGAGTTCCTAAGAGTAAAGGAGACCCAGAGTCGAGTCCCCTGCCCCTTTCCTTCTGCTCATTGGCTCCCTGTTCTAGTCCCTTCCCTTTGGCCTGCACTGCTCTTGTTCCACCAGATTTAGCCCTGGCTGTGGTGCCTTTCTCTGCTGGCCAGAGGTGTGGGGTGGTGGAGGAAGGCCTCAGCCAGCCTGAGCTGGAGGCCTATGGGAATACCCAGTGTGCTCTCGTAGACCCACTCTATTGCCAGAGCTGGGACCCCGGGCTCAGCTGTTGGGTGGCCTTGGTAAGACGTTTGCCATTGTTCCCTTTCATTGAACCTTCCACTCAGAAAGTCTGGAGATGTAGTGCCTTTGTGTGGAGAGAGACCCAACCACTCTCTGAAGAGATAGGGGTGGGGCTGGATTCCTAAAGGCAGAGGTGGGGAACCTAATGCCAGGGGGCAGATGTGGCCTCCGCCTGCCTGGATCTGGTCCCTGAGGCTTGGGGCTCCCCCCCCCCAGCATTGGGGAGCCCGTGCTGGCGCTCCAGCCCCCCACTGCCTCCCATGGAGCTGGAGCCCTCAAAATCCAGCAGGCCGGGCCCCCCAGGCTTTGGCGTGCGAGGGGAATGTGGGGAGGGTCTTTCTCCTTGTCAGTTGGGGGCCATGTCAGTCAGGGCTTTGGGGGTTGGTTGGTTTGTTTTGCGTCACACTTGTGAGCGGCCCCCAACTGATTTTACTGTGGGTCAGTGGCCCCCGACCCTACAAAGATTCCCCCTCCCCGCCTAAAGGTGAGGTGATTTTGTTTTTAACTTTCAACGTTAACACCAGATCACTGCTGTTTCTTGCATCAGGATCCCCCTGGGCTGTAGAACGTTGCAGACTTGCTCAGTGAGGGGGCCTGGCACGATGCGGCTTCTCGCTTTCCAGATGAGACGTGCAATTGTCCCAGCTCATAGCTGGAGAAGACGAGTGGCAGAAAAGGGCACTGACTCCCCAGAAAATCACCTCACCTCTTTGTGGGCCAGGTTCAGCTTTGGCTCAGTGCCATAGCATTGCCCCTGCTGTCCTGAACCGGGGGCTGTTCTCAGCTGTCCCGGCTGTAGGTCTGAGGCAGGACAGTGCTTGCCAGATCCCCCTGTCCTCCAGGAATGTGTCTAATTCTTACTGTGAGCCTTGTTCTGCTTTTGGTGCCCTAAGCCGTGTCTTTTCCATGCTGAGCAGTCCCAGTTCCACGAGGTGTACCGGTAGTTGGGAATAGGCACCCTAGTCCGAACTACCTAGTTCGAGCCCCGTGTAGCCGCGCTGCACGGGGTTCGAAGCAGCGGGGATTTAAAAATGGCGGCGCCCCGCTTATGCTAATGAAGCCCGGGAAATTCAAATCCCGGGCTTCATTGGCAAGTGCGGTATGCCTACATTACCCCGCTAGTTCGAACTAGGAGGGTAGTGTAGACATACCCTGGCTGCGGCTGCGGGTGCAGGGCCGGGTTACTCCCGCACGCTGTGACAGGCCACGGAGTAGCCACCAGCCTGCCCTGCGCCAGGGACCCGGCCACATACGTGAATATTCTCGGCGCCTGCCGATGTGGTACTGCTTAGTCCGACAGCATCTCCTTGGGTCGCCAGGGGCCTGTTCTCAGCCAGGACCAGGGTCCACGCGTGGCTCCTGTCAGCCGTGGGTCATGAGAGTCGGGCTGGCAGCATGAAGGCAGAGCAGCTCGCTGCCTGCCGTGGCGCCACACGGCTCCAGGAAGCAGCGGATGCCCCCCCCCAGCTCCGCACACGCCACTGCCCCACACGTGGGCTCGGCCCCACGGCCAGTGGGGCTGCAGGGGAGCACAAGCTGCCTGACTGCGTCCCTGCTCGGAGCCGACGAGGGGGCATGCGGCTGCTTCAGGGAGCTGCTTGAGGTGAGTGCACCTGGAGCCTGCACCCAGGACACCCCCACACCTGCCACAGCCCTGCCCCCCAAGTCCCATCCCAGCCCTGTTCCTCCTCCTGCCCTCCAAACCCTTCAGTCTCAGCCCAGAGTCTTACTCCATCCCCCATCCCAGCCCTGATCCTCTCGCATCCTCCAAACTCTTGGCCCCAGCCCAGAGCACATTCTTGCTTCCAAAACCCCAGCTAGAGCCCTCACCCCCTTCTGATCCCCAACCCTCTGCCCCGTTCTCCTTTCCACCCCCCAAGCCCCTTGGTCCTAGCCCAGAGCACCCCCTGCCCCCCAAAGCCTCAGTCCCAGCCCTGATCTCCCGCCTGCCCCCCCCCCAAACCCTCAGTCCCAGCCCGGATCCCCCCTGCCTGCCCCCCCAAGCCCTCAGTCCCAGCCCGGATCCCCCCCACCCCCCCCGCCTGCTCCCCCAAACCCTCAGTCCCAGCCCGGATCCCCTGCCTGCCCCCCAAGCCCTCAGTCCCAGCCCGGATCCCCCCCATCCCCTGCCCCCCAAGCCCTCAGTCCCAGCCCGGATCCCCCGGATCCCCCCCCCCTGCCTGCTCCCCCAAACCCTCAGTCCCAGACCGGATCCCCCCACCTGCCCCCCAAGCCCTCAGTCCCAGCCCGGATCCCCCCCGCCTGTCCCCCCAAACCTTCAGTCCCAGCCCGGATCCCCCTCCCCCCTGCCCCCCAGCCTGCTGCCCCCCAAACCCTCAGTCCCAGCCCGGATCCCCTGCCTGCTCCCCCAAACCCTCAGTCCCAGCCCGGATCCCCTGCCTGCCCCCCAAGCCCTCAGTCCCAGCCCGGATCCCCCCCGCCTGCTCCCCCAAGCCCTCAGTCCCAGCCCGGATCCCCCCCGCCTGCTCCCCCAAACCCTCAGTTCCAGACCGGATCCCCCCCGCCTGCTGCCCCCCAAGCCCTCAGTCCCAGCCCGGATCCCCTGCCTGCCCCCCAAGCCCTCAGTCCCAGCCCGGATCCCCTGCCTGCCCCCCAAGCCCTCAGTCCCAGCCCGGATCCCCTGCCTGCCCTCCAAGCCCTCAGTCCCATCCCGGATCCCCCCCCCCCCCCGCCTGCCCCCCCAAGCCCTCAGTCCCATCCCGGATCCCCCCCGCCTGCTCCCCAAACCCTCAGTCCCAGCCCGGATCCCCTGCCTGCCCCCCAAGCCCTGAGTCCCAGCCCCCCCCCCGGATCCCCCCCGCCTGCTCCCCCAAGCCCTCAGTCCCATCCCGGATCCCCCCTGCCTGCCCCCCCCAAAGCCCTCAGTCCCAGCCCGGATCCCCCGCCTGCCCCCCCAAGCCCTCAGTCCCAGCCCGGATCCCCCCTGCCTGCTCCCCCAAACCCTCAGTCCCAGCCCGGATCCCCCCCGCCTGCCCCCCCAAGCCCTCAGTCCCAGCCCGGATCCCCCCTGCCTGCCCCCCAAGCCCTCAGTCCCAGCCCGGATCCCCCCTGCCTGCCCCGCAAACCCTCAGTCCCAGCCCGGATCCCCCACCTGCCCCCCCAAGTCCCTCATCCCTGCCCCACACCAGAGCCCGGAGTCCCAGCTGGGGCCCTCATCCACCCTGCACCCAACTCCCTGCCCCAGCCCAGTGACAATGAGTGAGTGAGGGCAGGTGGGGAGAATGAGTGTCGGGGAGGGGGTGGGGCCTCAGAGGGGGGGAGGGGCTTGCGGTGGGGCAAGGGGGTTGGTTTTGTGCTGTAGAAATTTGGCCCCTGTTTTCTCTTGACAGCCGGGTTTGGAACCGTCCTTGGGTTCGTCATGAACCAGGCCTGGCCCTGGGGAGGCGTTTCCCTCCCCCCCCCCCCCCCCCCGCTGTGCCGACCACTGCAGAGGAGTCCTTCAGCTCTCTGCAAAGGCCTCTTCTTCCTGAGTCTCCTTCGGCCCTGTGCCCCGTGCGAGTGGCTGCTGCTGGCAGCAATTCACGGCCGTGCCACTCAGCAGCAGGCGTTGGGCTGGCAAAGCCAGGGGTCGAGTGGGAAGCTTATGTCAGCCTGAACCGCGGCACAGACTAGACGCTCCATCAGTTCTTCAGCACCCTGGTCCTCAGCCCCTCTCTCTTCTGTCGGGGCGGAGGCCCCAACCCCCCCCCAGGGAAACGTGTCTGGATGCAGCAGACTTACGGCACGTGCACCCCAGCACCAGGCTAACTCCTGCCATTGGTGGCAACAACACCCCAACTGGGTCAGAGCGTCGCGACTTTTAGATGTGTTCCCACTCCCCTAAGTCTGCCCAGGCCTCCTCTGCAGAACGTGCTGCTGGACAGATGTGAGATACTTTGCAACAGGATATCCACAAGCTGGGAACTCTCCTCTCGGCCTCTGCCCTGCGCCGGCCGCCCACGCTGTGCTGGGGCGATGAGGAAGGGACCCCACGCAGTTCCCGCAGGGCAGCTGGGACGCACGGAGCTCCTGAACCACAAGGACAGGAGAAAGAGAAGCCCCCGGCGGCTGCTTGTGGCCTGTGCCATGGGCAGCTGGCTCCCTCTCCTGCTGGCCAACACCGCAGCCCTGGTGCCGGCAGAGATCCTGAACTGTAACGCCAGGTCCGGCCAAGGAAACTGAGGCTCAGCCACAGAGAGGTTTCTAGTGCTTTGTGGGCCAGGGCAGCTGCATGGACCTAATCCCACAGAGAAGCCCCCTTGGCCCTGGCAGAGGGTTGGTGGCCTCCAACCCAAGGGCATTTGCAGCTGAGGCGTGGGGCTTAGATGAAAACAGAGGCCCTGCCCAAGGTAGCTGGGGAGTTGCCTGCTCTGGGTGTGGCAACGCAGGGGCCCCGGGCTTAGCACAGGGGCTTGGAATCAGGCCCAGCTCCGGCAGGGAATGGGGTTGGCCCCTGGCTCTGTTCGGTGGCCCTAGAGAACAGTCACGCAGCAGGCTGCTCAGTGCTGCTCCGCCCTGGCTGCCTGCTCCGTTTGTCCTTGGGCGCGTCTCTGCCGCTCTGTGCCCTGGCCCTGGCTGGAGAGTGGGGTATTCTGAGCTGTGATGCTGGATTACTCGATGGGTGCAAAGCACTCTGGGATACTAGGCTGAAAGGGCCCGGAGAAGGCTTCCTGGGATCGTGTCCCACACAGGTTCAGGTTGCCTGGCGCGCGCTTGTCTGCGTTGCTGCGCCAGCCTCCTTGGCGCGCCGCCCTGGTCTGTTTCACACCCCTAGCTGGCAGGCGATTCCGGGTGCAGCGGTCTGGCCGCAGAACACAGCGGCGTGCTCCGGACGCCAGGTCTCCGCAGAGCTGCCGTGCAGAGGTCTGGCCGCAGAACACAGCGGCGTGCTCCGGACGCCAGGTCTCCGCAGAGCTGCCGTGCAGCGGTCTGGCCACAGAACACAGCGGCGTGCTCCGGACGCCAGGTCTCCGCAGAGCTGCCGTGCAGCGGTCTGGCCGCAGAACACAGCGGCGTGCTCCGGACACCAGGTCTCCGCAGAGCTGCCGTGCAGCGGTCTGGCCGCAGAACACAGCAGCGTGCTCCGGACGCCAGGTCTCCGCAGAGCTGCCGTGCAGCGGTCTGGCCACAGAACACAGCGGCATGCTCCGGACGCCAGGTCTCCGCAGAGCTGCCGTGCAGAGGTCTGGCCGCAGAACACAGCGGCATGCTCCGGACGCCAGGTCTCCGCAGAGCTGCCGTGCAGCGGTCTGGCCACAGAACACAGCGGCGTGCTCCGGACACCAGGTCTCCGCAGAGCTGCTGTGCAGCGGTCCTGCTCCTCCAGCAGCAGCGTCTGCGCGGGGTCCGTGCGGCGGTTCTCTGGGCAGAGCTAGTGGAGGGGCTGGAAGAACGACTGCACTGCCTGCTTGCGCCTGGGGGCAAGACAAGGCCACAACTTGCTTTTCCCTGCCCCACGTCGGATGGGTGACCGGTGCGCTCTGGGGGCGGGGAAAGGCTGAAACAGGCAGGGCCCCCCCCCCCGGGATACTGATCTGCTGTTCATCTGGCTAGATGCTCGCACACCCGTGTCTGTGGCGCCCAAGAGCCCAGGGAGCTGCATCCCTAGTTCCAGACCCGATGGACCCTGTTGGTGATTTGCATAAATTTCCCTGCCCCTAAATGAGCCCTCCCCTGGGCCACTCGGACGCGCTGGTCTCTCCTCTGTCCTGGTGGGTGGCCAGGCCCCCGGCTGTTTGTGCAGATGAGACGGGGCAGTCAGGGCTGCCAGAGCGCCACGGGGCCCGCGAAGGGTGGGAGTCAGTCGAACCGAAAGCAGATCCCAGCTGCCCGGTCCTGCCCCAGCCCTCTGCTGCTCCTGGGTTCTGCCCCCGTCTCCGCGGTGCAGGGCGGGCTGGAGAAGACGCACCCTCTCCTCACGCACAGGAGAGGCAGGCGGGAGCCGTGCTGCCCTCAGCATGTCTTGGGTTCGCTCCCTCCTTTCTCCAGGCGCAGGGCAGGGAGGGGCGTGACCAGCCCGGGGGTTCCTCCCGCCCCAGCAAGGCTGCAGCGTGTAGCCCCCGACTCGCGCTGCAGGCGTTTTGTTGGCTCCTGAGCCCAGCTCGGCCAGGCCGGGCTGTGTGGGGGCCGCGCCTGGGCAGCGAAGCACAGCGCACGTGTCTGGCTCGGGCAGAGGGGCGAGGAGGAGCCCAGGGAAGGAAGGGTGCTGGGGGACTCCAGACAGCCGGCCCTCAGCACTCTCCGGGGCCCTGCTCACCCAGGCGGGGATGTAGCCAGGGAGCAGCCCTGTGGCAACGACACTTAGCTAGTGACGTGGCCACGCTCCCAGTGAGTCGGCCGTGTCCTGCTGCCTGGCCTTGGTCTTCTGTGGACTCTCTGGTGAGGCGCATGCACCACGACGGCTTCCTTCGTAATGCGACTTCTTCTCTGTCCTGTGCTTTCCCTTGCAGGGAGGAGTGAAAGTCCTGATCACAGGCCCGTGGCAGGAAGCCAGCAATAACTACAGCTGCCTGTTTGATCAGATCTCAGTGCCTGCATCTTTAATCCAGCCAGGAGTGCTGCGCTGCTACTGCCCAGGTAAGGGGCCCAGTGACCGGGCTGGGCTAGCGCTGGGTTAGGAAATTGCCCTTGTGCCCGGCCCGCTGCCGCAGCGCTGGGTGTTCGGGCAGGAGCTCGCGGTGGCTGTTCACTTTAGCATTGCCCAGCCGACAGCCCAGCCGGCACAGCCTGCTTCCTGGGCTGGCCAGAGAATGACCTGGCAGGGGAAGGGGGCGTGCACCCCCAGGTCACACTGCCGAGCAGCCCCAATTGCTGAGGCCTTGTGGTGTGGGACTAACCCTCTGTGCCCAGCACAGCTCTAAGGAGCACTTCCCCGTGCAGGGCTCCCTCCCTCTGCGAGGGGCCGCACAGCGCGAGGGGCCTGGCGAGGTCGCTCTGAGCCCGGACACTGCTCTGCGGACACGAGCCTGGCCAGTGGGCCCAGCGACACAGCCCAAGGCCGGCCCTGCCTCGTGCAGACACACTGAGGGCGGGCGGCCGGGAGCGCACACTCAGTTCTCTCCCGGGGTAACGTGGGACGAGGCCTTGCACGCAGGATAGCATGTGAGGAGCACCGGAGAACTGGGCCTTTCAGCTAGAGTGTGGGAGGTGAGGCTGGGAGAGGAACACTCGCCCCGGCGAGATGGGGGGTGATGGAGTTGACCTGCCAGTGAAATGGGGGTGATCTCGCAGGGCACTGCTGGCATATGTGGTGCCACGAGGGGCTGGCTCTGATCTTTCACCTTCCAGCTCCACAAGCTTCCCCTCTAGCTGCCGGGAGACTCGCCCACCCACCCTGGCTGGCCTGTCTCTGCAGGCTGCTCTGCAGCCCACCAGGGTGAGTGTGCACAGCACACTCGCCTACTGTAGACCATGCAGACCAGCCCGAAAGCCATGGTGTCCTCAGCTGCTTCCTCTCCTCTAGATGCTCACCTTCCCTGGCACTCCCTGGCATTGGCAGCCATCCCCGAGGCTTTCCCACCCGACCGATGCCATCCTGTAGCTCCAAGCTGGGAGCACGTTAGCGAGAAGGTGAATTCTGTGGGCCAGGGATTTGTCTCTTCCTGCATCCCTCGTATTAGAACTAAAAGTAAGTTTCTTCCAAGGGACTGGGGTCTTCTGCTCTTTGTGCTGCACATGAGCAGACACCCTCTCACCCAAGGCGAGAGGCCAGTGCCTCGACAGACCATGTGGCATGGCACAGTCGCCTCACACTGATCTACCGGGGGCAGGAGGAGTGAAGAAAAGCAGAGTCTGCGTTTGGAATGGACTTAGGGTACTGGTAGCAGCTGGGACTCATGCAAGCTGCTTCCCCCATGTCTTCATTGCGATTGTGCTCCCTTGCTTCCGCTGCATAGCTGCATAGCGTTCCTGTCCCTGAACCACTGCAGTGCCCTCTGGCGCTGCCGTGTGACACAGCTGGCTAAACAAACTGGAAAGTCAGAGCGTGATTTAATCAGCCAAAGGGAATGGGTAAGTCCTAGAGCACAACTATTTTCATGTCTGGTTGAATACAAATAACAAAGAAGTGAATTGGAATGGAGTGAATCCATGTTTTCAACCTTAGCAGCAGAGTGCAGGTTCAATCGATGCTGCCAAACGTCCAGCCCACCCACCAGGCACTGCGGATAGCGATCCGACAGGTATTGCTTTTCTGGAGCAAGAAAACAAGAAGGAAAAAATACTCAGTGGGTGAAAAGACACAAACGATAATAAGAGCCTTGATTGTTTAACCAAGGGCAGCAAAGCAAGTGACTGCAGAAGGAAATTGAAAACTGGCACGATACAATAGCAGTAGCATGACCAACAGAGTGTCAGAGAGAGACAACTTCCATGCCATTTGTCTTCCACATTGGAGTAAAAACAAACACGTTATTGAGTTTAAAGGATCATAAGAAATCATGGGAAAATTGAAGTCTTTGACAACTTCTGAAGTTTAAGTAATAATAATAATTGTCTCTTACGTGGCACTTTCCATCTTCTAAGAGGTCTACAAATGAGTCATTAATTAGTGACTCCTCCTAACAGCTCTGAGGGGCACTAAGTAAATAGTTGCACCTGCATTTTACTGATGGGTCAACTGAGGCTGAGAGGATCATGTCGCATTGAAGCCACAGAAGGACTTAGGGTCAGAGCCAGCCCCAGGCTCCTAGCACAATGTTTGATCTGCATGAAAACAATAACTTCCCTGTAGCGTCAGAGGAGATAAAATAATGCTGAGTTATTTAGTAATCTTTTAATCACTCCCACATGTGTGTGATCTGCGTCTTCCGCCAGTGAGTCTGCAGTCACGGCACCCTCTGGGTCAGTTAGTCCTGATACACATCTCTGACTTCCCAGCTGTGCGCACTGTTCTCCGACGCCCTTCTCTCGTGCAGAACCAAACTGCATCGCGCCTCTGGTCTCACCCCGTGTTCTTTGTTTTTAGCTCATGACACCGGGCTTGTGACTCTGCAAGTTGCCTTCAACAATCAGATCATCTCCAACTCCGTGGTGTTTGAATATAAAGCCAGAGCTCTGCCTACCCTGCCTTCCTCCCAGCACGACTGGCTGTCCCTGGACGGTAAGGAGACCATTCCACGTCCCTAGCAAAGGGGCCCCACATGGCACAGCAGGGTAGCGCGGCAGCTCCTGCTGTGGGCTGGGAGAGGAGATGGGTTTGAGCCGTGCTGAGATTCACTTGCTCGTTGTTTCAATATTACTCCATTCAGAGAGCATTTGATGAAACTTCTCATTGTCTCATTGGGAAGCCTGTGGACCAAAGCCTGGTCCATTTGATGGGGGTAGGGAGCTGCTTCCTCTGTAATAGAAAACTGACAGCCCCGAAGAAACGGGCCAGCCCCAAGGCATGCAGCTCTGTCTGTCTAATTCTCAAGGGCCTGCACATCTAGGAGCAGGAGCAGGGTAGTCGTTCTTTGGTGTGCTTGGTTCGAGGACGTGCCTTTCTCAAAAATGCCTCATCCCCCATTCTCAGTGGGAATGATGAACAAACTATAAAATCATGAGACTAGCCAGGCCGCTGAGGCCATCTCTCATGACCTGACTAGAATGTGGTCACCTTTGGCTGGATGTCAGAGCTGATCCATTATTTGCAACCTCAGTGGGAACATCTGCTTTACCCTTCATCTTCATCTGCGCCCCTTTGTACCTGAGGAGGGTTGTAAGAAGTATGGAGAGAGAAACAGGGGAGTTCTCTTCTCTCCAGGGAGAATTGAGTTGCCACATAAATTCATGCTGCCAGCAGATGTAAAACTTGTTAGTAGGGAAGGAAAGAGACAAAATTTGCAGCTGCTATTGTATCGCCTAGGAAGCAACTGGCCCACTGACTAGTTTGTTACTTTTGTAAAGCACTGCTGGAAGTGTATTGCTTTTCTCTCCTGCTAAGCATTAGGCAAGTTGCCAGTGTTAACTAACTGGACAGCCACTTCATTTCCCTTCCTGTCTGTGATTGCCAAGGGTTCGTGCCTTCCAGCATGAGCCCTGGAGACCCAGGGAAAGTGGCTGACTTGTCTGAGCAGCCTTGGCAGTCTGGAACGAGACCCGGGCAGTTTACCATTTTTGCATCCCTTTGTTCACGAGAGTGTTGATTTGCGAGGCACTGCAGTGTATTCTGTGCAGTCTTAGAAAAAATCCTAACATCATTGTTTGTGGATCCATTCATTTGACAGTTCTGAATTCTCATCTAATCCACTGGGCAAATCTGGTTTAGCAAAATCTCTACTATTCAGAGAACCAGGAGCTAATAGAGAACTGATTTACATTACATAAAAGAAGTCCAGGGAAAATTAGCTTGTACAGGTGTGTTCTAGATTCTCGCCAGGGCGGGAAGAAACGCTCACCAGCGTCACCGCCTGGCCTGCTTCCGACAGAGAACGTGTCCTACACAGTTTCTCACGACAGTTTCCCGCAAGGTTCTCAACTGTCCCCTGACTTTTGCACACAGGGAGGGTAGGGAGACCTGGGCCCGCCCTCTCTCCAGGTCTCAGCCCAGGACCCTAAGGACAGGAACGCCAACTTCCTGTCTGGCTGGCGGGACTAAGCTGCAACTCACCAGCCCACAGGCTCCCGCTCCGCCCTGTCCTGGGCTGCTTCCCCCACTCCTGCAGTGCTCCTGAGAGCCACTCACCACTCGCCACTCCGCTTGGCCTCTGTTGGCAACGTCTCCCCCGCTGGCCGGCTCGTTTCATGCCCTGCTGTTGGGTGCGCTTCCCCTTCCCGGCTCGCCGACCTCTCCAAGGGCTTCTTCCCTTTTTAAAGCCAGCGCCCTTGCTAAGGGACGCCAGCGCATGTGTGGTACTGCTGGCCAGCTTGGCATTGCCTGCAGAGCCGCACGTGCGCCGGCACCGACACAGAGCGCCGCGGTAGTGCGGGGGACGGGACTCTGCGTCAGCCCTCGCCACCCCGTCACAAGGGGTGATATATGCCACACTGGACCGTGGGAAATGGATTAATATACTGGTTCCGCTAACTCTTCAGTCCAGTGATTTTCAACCTTCTTTCCTTTATGGACCCCTACAAATGTCCAAGGGAGGTGCGGGCCCCTGTGGAAATCGGAGGCGTAGCCTATGGACCACCAGGGGTCCGCAAACCACAGGTTGAAAACCTTCACGCTAATCACTTACCCGCACACTGGTCGGTCTGCTACAGCCGGGACAGACCCTACATGTTTGCTTTAGGAAATTCACCTGGGAGGTATCGTTATTGGATATGATTTTTAAATAAGAAGTTACTGGAATGAAGGCAGTGTGAAGTAGACTGCGTTTCCTAGAGCGAGCGAATGTAGAATACACTCACATTCGCCATGACTCAACTGGAGAAAACCTCAGCCTCAACCTGATTCAGCCTGGCCACAAACCAGCAGGAGTCTGTGCTTGGAACTTTTCCATGGAAGCCTTTGGCAGGCATCTGCTCTATTTGGATAGTCCCAAACTTTATCGGGTTCTTTCTTGACAGTGAATTATGAATCTGATTAGCTGAGACAATTGGGTGGGGCAAATTTTCTGGGATTCTCTGGTGCCTTGTACTGGCAGCGCACATAACATGACATCAAGGGTACGTCTAGACTACAGGCTTTTGTCAACAGAAGTTTTATCAACAGATACTGTCAACAAAGAGCGTCTAGACTACATCCAGTTCTGTCGACAAAGCAAGCCGCTTTGTTGACATGACAGTGGAGATGCAAAGGACAGTGTAGATGCAATAACGCCTCCTGGCCACAGAACTCTGTCGACAAAACGTGTTATTCCTCGTAGAATGAGGTTTACCACCGTTGACGAAACTGCTGAGTTCTGTCAACGTTATGTCGACAGAACTCAGCGGCAGTGTAGACGCAGGTATAGTTTTGTCGACAAAAGTGGTCTTTTGTCGACAAAACCCTGTAGTCTAGACACACCTCTAGAGATGATTGTAGTAGATGCATAACAAATATCTCAGAGCAATGAAAATGAACTCGCAGGAAGCTCAGTAGAAACCATTTTCAGTTGCTTTCTGAGAAAGTGATGTCTACGTCTGAATGCTGCATTTGAGCTAAGCTCCCACACCCACCAAGAAACACTAATTCCTCTGAACCGTGGTGTGTGGGATTTTGGTGGTCTGCTACATTCACTTCTATGATTCCCCACTATTATAGCAGTGTACTGGTCACACATCACTGCCGTTCTCTGTCTGCCTACCTGCCTGTTCACCCACCCACACCACCCATCTACCTGAGTGCTCATGGCTTCAGTTTCTCTTAGGGTACGTCTACACTAGCCCTCTCGTTTGAGCAGCATTCCATGAGGTTTAACTGCTAATTCGAACTAAGGGGTTTATCTCGGAATCGTGCTTCTCTGCTGCATGTAGACGCGGGCAGTTACTTTGGGCTAGTCAGTTTCCAAATGGCGACCGGCTGAGAATATGCTAATCAAGTGCGGGATATTTAAATCCTGCGCTTCATTAGCAATTTTGGTCACCCTCACTAGCCTCCCTAGTTCGAAGTAGGGGGCTAGTGTCGACATGTCCATAGCTTCCGGGTTTGGGGGAAGCGACATGTGTGAGGTCTTACCTGTAGCCAAAAGCAGTTTTGGGGAAGCCGTGGCATTGCTTGATCAGCCATTTCTGAGCACGACGCGTGTGTGGAAAAATCACGTTTTCCACTGTCAGAAAGAACAAATGTGCTCAAGAGCATCCCATGCCAGGCTCTCTCGGCAACGCAGTTTGGGGCCGGGAAATAGCCCTTGAGAAGGAGCCACATGTGACCATGTGCTGGAGGAGGAAACTGAGTCTGATCTCACCTTGCTCTGAACATTTGAGACTCATGCAGCCAGCGTGTGCTGTAGATGTTTTTCGCCGAGCTGGAAAAGGGTGTCTGTTGCATACAGATGGCTGCGCTCTACAAAGATACGTAGGCCTCAAGCGATCACTTGTGCTGATGGACTCGGGGAAGGGGCTGGTTCCTCAGGATTGTGTCACGTGGCAGAGGGTTCCATAGGCTCGTGGGCGGTGTCAGGAGAAGGTACCCCAGTCCTTTTCAGAAGACACAGGAGCAGCATGTAGCGTCCTGGGCAGCTTGGATCCTGCTCATTTGTCCTGCCTGAGATGAAGACCACCCTGCACATTACTGCTGGCTTGTTGGCAGTGCAACCTTTCCCCTTTATCTGCCCTGATCCTCTCGGCTGGGCTAATCGTCTCTCTTCCGTGGCGGGAGGAGTCATGTCTTTCTGATACACACATACGGGGCTCGTCACACTGTCTGATGGCTGCTCCTTTGTGCTTTCCTGGCGTACTGTCTGTAAGGCGAAATGCGTGGGAATATCCTGTCTCCACCGTGTGAAATCCCTTCCCCAAGGGTAAGGGCACCCGATGCAAAGCGCCCTGTAGTAGCTGCCATGCAGGTTCTGGGAGCTGTACAAACAGGAAGGCAGGGAAGACCCGGCCACAGCGAGCTTAGGCCCAGATTTGCAAAGGCAGCCAGGTGTTCCTGCTCCGGCATTGCAAGGCCGCGGCGCTTAGAGGCGTGTCTGCGTCGCAGCGAGGTGCCACGGCCGAATCAGCATTCACTAGCCCCGCTCAGGCTGCCATCTAAATCCAGCGGAGAGGGCAGCTCGAGCTGTCTGGGCCTGACTTTGGGTGGCTAGTTTGAGTCTCTACTGCAGCGCGCCGTCAGCACTCTCCTGTTTGGTGCGTTGACTGAAGCCGAGCTGGCAGGAGCCTGTCTCCCTGGGCTGAGAGGCCCACTCCCCACTGCCCTGGAGACAGACCCTCTGTCTGATTTTCAGAAGTGACTGAGTCTCTAAAGCCCATTGACTTCCACCGGGAAGACAGGATGGGGCATTCAGCCAGCTGGTCACAGGTCAGAGAAGGGTTTGCTTGGTAGAGTGTCATTTCATCCCTGATCGGAGTTGGTAGGGTTGTGCATCTTTTCTTTCTTCAGGTGTCTTCCCTGAATTGTAACCATCAGGCAGCAGCTTAGCTTTAGGGGAGCTAGCAAGAGAGACCCACAGGAGCTAATGCTACTAGCCCCTCTGGTTGCAGTGGAAGTTAGATGACTGAAGGCTGTGGGGAGCCAACGATGGGAATGGGAAGGGGGATGTCGAGTGCCTTCAGAGGCTGAGAGTTACCTTTAAAACGTAAGGCCTGTGCCTGTATCCAGAGATCCAAGGTGAACAAGGGAGGAAACGTGGCTCCAGGGAGGAGCTCTTGCTGGAAACAGTCACCAGGGCAAGGCCAGACCTAACCCTAAGTAAGGATAGGACGTAACCAGATGCATAACCACGAGAATAGGAGCTGGGGGAGATGGACAGAAAAGCGCCACCCTCATGACTCTAGCAGTCTCTAGTTCCGTTTCTCGCTGCCATCTCAGCTGAAAAGTTTGGGTCCTGAAGCCAAGAATGGTCAGGGGGCAGTTTGTCAGAGGGCAAGGTCTCGGTGCATTGTTACACCAAAGGACAGACACGTTCGGTTCAAGCAAAATACAGAAATTCGAAATCCTCTCATGGCTGTTCCAGCTTTTCTGCTGACCCCAGTGCACCATCTGAATGAGATTCTCAGCGCTAGTGCCACTAATCAAAGGCCTCCATTCTGATTACTGTACTTTTAATTTATAAGGCTCATTTCATCTTTGCTGAATTATAATTGCAGAAAATTGACAGCTGTGGCCGGCTTCCTTCGGAGGGTGAGCTGTGCTTGCTAATCTATCAAAATGCCAGGGCTAAGGTTTGACCTGTGCCAGATTTTCAATGTCTTTGATGCAAAGAAATGATCCTGGGAATGAAAGCTCCCAGGCCCCATGTCCCATCCCTTTGCGTATGTGCGGCGAGAGGTGAGCTGCGGAGCGATGCCGGTTCTTCGGGCTGGCTGAGAAGTAGGTTGTCCAAACTGTTGAGTTCTTGCTAGTTCACAGTTTGCCCAGTCGTTAAAAATGACTGTGTAATCAGAGCTGAGTCACCAGGCCTATGCACATGGCTGACGTTGGGCAAGGGCAAATGTAACCCTTGGCCTCAGACGTACAGTAAAACAAGCCAAGAGACATGGAAACTGCGAATCAGGGGACCTGAAAGGAGAAAATCTGCCAGAGGGAAGCCAGCCTGGGATGGAAGCTTGGGCAGAACTACCCTTCATCGACGTGTGTGGACTGAAAGCTCATGGAACCAGGGGGCAAATTGCATTGGAAAGAGCCAGGAAGAGCGGGGCTACAGAGCCTGCTCCACATGCTGGCGGCTGAGCAGTATGCTATTCACATTCCTGATGCCCCGTGACTGTGCTTAACGGTCGTGGCATCGGCACATCTTTACTGGGTGGTTAGTGCCCTTCAATACTCACTTTTGGGTAGGGCACGCACACACACACACGCGCACACACGCACACACACGCACGCACACACGCACACACGCGCGCGCACACACACACACACACACGCGCGCGGCCCACCACAGGTCCCTCCCGGGAACACCGGTCACAGCAGCTGAGGGCAGGCAGGTGAAGAATACAACCCCAGCTGGACCTGCAAGGGGGATTTGACTAGCAGATTCCTTCTCAGGGAAGTGCCTGGTATTTCAAAGGGCCATGCGCACTATGGAATGGGTGTCAGCAGTAAGGCCGCTGAGTGAATCGCTGTAGCTGCTAGACAAGATAGAACAAAATCATTTCCAACCCTGTAACATTATGGCCCATGGCATGTTCACCAGGCCTTGTAGGAAAGTGCAGAGTCCCTTTCTCTTATTTCTTATGTTTCTTTTAAACTAGCTCAGCACACCAATCTCTCTGCCGTCTCCGAACCAGGTGCACGGTGTCATTTTGTGACAGTGCCTTTGCAATGCAAGCAAAACCCTAAAGAAACCTCTCGGGACCCTTAGCAAATTAGACCAAACCCTAAATGCACAGAGAACTGAGACGCTCCAGAATGCCCCGCAAAACAGGCCTGCTGGATAGACAATCCCAATATTGAAACTATTCGCAAGGAAACTAGTCATGTCGGCCGAGAGTCTTTAGGGGAGAATCCCCAGTAGTAATGAGCAACCGTGCTCCTGGCTTGCTTCTACTGTTCATATTAATGCAGAGGTGCCAAAAAGCTCCAGCACCTGCAGCCATTAATCATCCTTCCAGTACAGAGAAATCAGGAGGGAAAATGTTCAAAATCCCACTGCTCAGTTCTCTGGAATAGCAGTGACTGTGGAGGGAGGAGGGGTGGAAAATGGCCTCTATGACTGGGATGCAGTTTCCTTTGTCCTGTAGCTTGTCTGTGAGCCCAGGAGGCTGGTTAGCGGGCAAACTCTCAATTAGCTAGAGCTCCTTATGTGGAGATGTGTGTGATGTGGAGGAGGGGGACTGCAGTAGAGAACAAACTAGGGCATTGCTAACAGCAAGAAGAAAAAAAAAGGACAGCTGCAATGCAGAGGCCCTTCGGGGAAAAGGATGGAATAATTATACTAACCATGGCTTAGCAGAGGCCCCTGCCTTCATGCAAAATATTCTGAATGCAGCAAAAACACCAGTTTGTTGAAAGGGCCAACAACTTTTGCCAGGGTATAGAGGAGCAAATGCTAGCTTACTGTAATAAGGTCTAAATCCGTGTGGATTCATTCCATGGATACAACAACTCTGTGATTTCTTCTGCATGTTCTTTTCTCTGTTTGCCTTAATTGTATTGCTCTAAATCCTAGGCCTGCTGCCAGCTCCGGAGAGTTGGGGGTAAAAGGTTTCAAGGAGAATTTATAACTTGAAAATATTCATTTAATTAGCGCTGCCAGGGGTCTGTTTTTGAACCAGACAGTCCAGTATTTGAGCTTTCTGTTCAGGAAACAAATTGAGAAAATATAGATGAGAAAATAGAACTGTCCGGTGTTTTCTAAATAAGATGGAATGTAGATTGTGATGTCATGTCAAGTGTGTCCAGTATTTTTGTTGAAACCATCTGGCAACCCTACATTTAATTCTAAACTTTGATTGACTTTTCGAATTAATGCAGAGAACATTTTGGTTGACACTGCATTGTTAACACCCCTAATGACTCCTCCTGATAACACTGGAGGAAGCAGGTGGGTTAATAAAATCTCTCATGTGCCAAGTAAGCTCAGCAAAGTAAAGCCCATTTTCAGCTATCACACAGGGCTCTCAGGTGTGAGCAGTGATTCCCATGATCCATCTCTGGCTGGAAGGTGTAGAATGGCCTCAGGGTTCCTGTCTCTTCAGCTGGAAAAAATTAACAAGAAAAACAGAACAGATCATGGCCACGAGGGAAGGCGGGCCCATCATGCACAGTGTGAGCCATGCCCTGGTATGTGGCCCAGATCCCTGCATATCTTGGGATCCCCCTCTGTTCTCCCACAGCTTCCTCAGCTTCCGGGAGCGGCATGATGAGTAGCTGTGTGAGCTCTCCATGCTGAGGAATGTCAAAGCAACACAACATCTGTCCCAGTCCCCCTGCAGGAGCAGCCTGCCTGCCGCTGTGTCCCTAGCAGGGCAGAACAGCAGCCCTCCAGTGACTTACCCTCGTTTGTTCCCCAACGGGAGCAGCTCGCTCAGCTGTCAGACACTCCCTGGAGCTCTGAAAGGGGAGCAGTGCAAGCCTGCAGGGCAGCAGAGATCATAAGAACGGCCAGAGGGGGTCAGGCCTAAGGACCATCTGCCCGGTATCCTGTCTGCTGATAGTGGCCAGTGCCAGATGCCCCAGAGGGAGGGCTCACAACAGGGAATCCTCACGCCCACCTGCGGGGAGGGGCTTCAGCCCCATGCTGTGCCTGTCCGACACCCTGATGCTTTGCTGTCATTCTGGGAGGGGAGGACTGACATTTCCCAGACACCCTTTTCATGGTGCATTTTGCCAATGTGTGAGCTTGGCAACGGAACCTGAGAACCAGAGAAACTCCTCCGAGTCCTGGCAGCAGGCCTGTGACAAAGCCTGTGCTTACAGCTGACTGGGCTGCCCATTCCCCACAGGCCGGGACGGGACCCAGGCAAACAAGGGATGACGCTCCCAACACACGGAGAAAAGAAAAAGTCCAATCTCCTCCCAGCTGGGCATCTTGTGCTCTTCTCCCACCCCCAGGTAGCCTATTTCTGTGCCCATTCAGGGGAGTCTGCACATTGGCACCAGAGCTACAGAGGGGTGGAGACAGGACTGAAGGTGCATGTGCTGGAAAAGAGACTGTGTATTTGTGCCTGAGCGACCAGGAAAGCATCAGGCAGCACTGCTCATGGGGGAGCTGAAGAAGTAGCCTGTGGCCGCAACTTTGCCATTTCTCAGGCAAGCTGGTGTGGCATTGCAAAGCTTGAACATAGCGATTTCTGTAATGACCTAGTGAAACACGGGGGATGTTCACCTCCGTATCCAGTTGGGATCGCTGATTATCACAAACTGCTTCTCGCAGTAAGACACTTGCACTCCTGGGCTGCGTCTACACTGGCATGATTTTGCACAAATATTTTTAACGGAGAAGTTTTCCGTTAAAAGTATTTGTGCAAGAGAGCGTCTATCCTGGCATGTGCCTCTGCGCAAAAGCATCCGTGCCAGTGTAGACGCTCTCTTGCGCAGGAAAGCTCCGGTGGCCATTTTAGCCATAGGGGTTTCTTGCGCAAGAAATTAACTTGGCTGTCTACACTAGCCTCTTGCGCAAGAATACTTGCACAAGCGGGCTTATCCCTGAGTGGGAGCATCAGAGTATTTGTGCAAGAACCACTGATTTTGTACAGTACAATGTCAGTGTTCTTGCGCAAATACTCATGGCCAGTGTAGACAGGCAGCAAGATTTTGCACAAAAGCAGCCGCTTTTGCACAAAATCTTGCCAGTCTAGACGCACCCTTGGAATTCACGTGGTATGGCCTTGTGGAGCCGGTATGTGCACTGAGCAGATGGCCCCTGGGGATTGTCATGGGCCCTCCATGTTGTTTTGGGGTTCTGGAATAATGGTAACCTCCGAGTTGCTGTTTGGATTCTTAACTGATCACAGGTATTCTAGATCCAGAATTCCTGTTCCCATTATACAGCGGAGTAACGTTGCTCTCCTGTTGCCCAGCAAACTTTGGTTTGACACACAAACCTACTTTCCATCTAACACTTTTGAAATGAACAGTTGCTTTTGTGGCAGTAAGTTCTCCTTGTTTCATGTGGATGGACGCACTTTGTCGATAACTTCTAAATCTGAAATTTTATAATGAAAGATGTATATGTTGGTTCATCTTAGGAGCTTGCTGAAAAATTGACTTCTGTACAACAAGGATGCTCCTTATAGGAATTACAGTTTACGTCAATACTGCCTTTTGTTATGGAGCTACTCTTAGCTGTAGCATGACCCATTGTACATGAGATGTGTTCGGCCCTAGAAAATTAGGCTTAGTGCAGTTATGCTAAAGCAGATGTAACAAAGGTTTCTGGGTAGTCCCTGGACAGAACTGGAGATAGGTTCAAGCAGGGATGCACCCTACACACTTGCTCAAGTTGCAAAATGAGATAAGTAAGAAGCTGCATTTTTGTACCTGCTGCGATGAGGAACAGTTTGTTTTGAGAACTGATAAGGAGACTCCCTGTTTCTGCTCTCCCCGTTTGTTCCAAACTCCCTGTTTATGTTCTCCTTTGGCCGTAACAAACTGTCTCCTTGCTGCCCAGTACCTGTCTTTTGGGCTGATAAGAAATTGCGGATGCATTATGAATTGCTTAAGGCCATGATGTATAGTTGGCCAGGTGTGCATGGATACTAAAAGTTTCTAACCGATTAAGGGGGGTGGGTTGCGTGGGCGAATAGTCTATGACACGACGGAACTGTCCATATAAGCCTACCTGTTAATGAAATCGGGGCTGGTTCACTTTGGAGACGGGCTGCTCTCTATTGTCTGCGCACTATTCAATAAAGAGCTTGTGATTGGATCTTGCTGGTGTTGCCCGTCTCTTTGCGGTCAGACAACGAACGGAGGCCGTCCGGGTTAAAGTCCCCGACAGATGCATATAAACTATTACGTTTTAAACAAACTGTCTGTATTCACACCATTCTTGTTGGTACATCCATTGTATGTCAGGTCAGTGCATGTGGCGGCTCAGTGTTTATTTTTCTGTTAAGATCTGTATTTTCTCTTTCATTCTTGTTTTATCTGTGATCTTTTGGGGGCATATGACATGGTAAGGTTTTTTGGCTATCTGTATATTATTTATTTCAATGTTGCTTTCACTGAGTGTTCTGAATTGACTTTTATTCCTGTTTTTCTAAGCAAAGGCTATGTAGAGGATTTGAGGCATGGGGTATTTCATTTTATATCCTGGATTATGTCTTGTGAGGTTGTTTTACTTTATATCCAGACATCTGATTTCCTCTGAAAAGTCGCTGTTTATTTTGTGATGGATATTTTAAACATGCCGTACTATTCAGAGAACAATCTTTGCTGGCGCTAATCACATTTGTCTCGTCCTTATTGGCAGTTTCTTGTTAGATTAACAAATGTACTTTACATTACATTCCTTGGTACTTTCTGTAAGGAGATTCTAACGTAGATCAGCGTTGTACCACGAGCACAACCCTGCTTTCACTGACGCCAGTGGGAACTGCGTGTAACCGCCTTTGGTCTGACCTCCTACGTCAGGGGTGGGCAATAATTTTTTATTATTTAGGCCACCCTGGAAGAGGTGGGGCCTAAAATGGAAGGGGTGGGGCCAGGATGCTTCCAGGCTTCCCCACCCACCGACCACGATTGGTCTGGGGGCGAAGGAGTCCCTTTGCCCCTGCTCCTTCCCGCTGGAAGGGTGGAAAGAGGCTTCACATGCTCCCCCGCCCCAGGGTTGCCAGATGGTTTCAACAAAACTACTGGACACACTTGACATGACACCACAATCTGCATCCCATCTGATGTAGAAAACGCCGGACGGTTCTGTTTTCTCATTTCTATTTTCTCAGTTTGTTTCCCGAGCAGAAAGCTCAAATACTGGACTGTCTGGTTCAAAACCGGACACCTGGCCACCCTACCCCTCCCAGGCCAATTAGCGCCTGGGGGCGGGGAAGTGCACAACGTTTTCTTCACCCTGCCAGGAGCACATAGGACTTCATGCGCTCCCCCATCCCAAGCCCTGATTGGCCTGGGGACGGGGAGCGCACGAGGGTTCCTCCGCCCTGCCCCCGCCCTGCGAGGAGCACATGGCACTTAGAAAAATGCCATGTGCTCCAAACAGGACGGAGGAAACTCTGCGCACTTCCCCTGCCCCCAGGCCTTAATTGGCCTGGGGGCAGGGGAGTGACAGGGCCTCCACGGGCTGGATCAACCCGCTTGGCAGGCCGGATCCAGCCCACAGAAGCCCTTTTGCCCACCCCTGCCCTAAGCAGAGAGCCACAGTGCAATAATCAAAGGTAAGTATGTATTGCCATGCTGCCATGCCTGTTCCCGTAAGTGTGTTTGGAGCGGAGGAAGGCGAACAGGCATGACTGTGAAGTGTGGTTATTTCTGAAAGCACCAGAGATTGTCACCTCTTCTCTATGAATCATTCTCACTCACTCGGGCATGTCGGTGGACGTGCAAATTACTAGAAATTATATAACAATTATCAACAAATACTTTCTCCAGAAAGCCAGCGAGCGCCAGGCAGTCTGCACATGGGAGGCGAAAGCAGACAGGACTTAGGAAGGAAGTTGGATTTTGCATGTTTGCTTCAAAAGCAAAAACCTGTCTGTTTTATTTTTAAAGTTTTAAGTGGAGACTGAGAGACTTTCTGTTGCAAGTAATATAATATGTGACACCAAAAAATGCTTGTTCTGATGGCTCAATTGTTCGTGGGAGGGACATTTGCTGCTAGCAGGAATTCTCCAAAGAGTCTGTCTACACTAAGGAGACTTTCTGAAAACATCCCACTGGGGTTAGCAGCTAAAGGATATTTTTAAGAAAACGTCCTTAGTGTAGATAGGACCTGGGGAGGCAGGACAGCAAGCATCTGAAGTACTTTCCTGGGTTATCTCCTTAGTCTTACTGCATTTTACACTCTGGTGTTTGGGAAAAAAATCATCTGAGTTTCTAAGATGTAAACGTTTTCCTTATTGCACACAAGGGCTACATCTAGACTCCAATGTCTTATCGGAAGAAGGTACACAGATAGCTCTCCACAATTTCTGTACCTTTTTCTGATAGTTTTGTCGGAAAAGGCTTTTCTGAAATTTGGCCCGTCTACACTGAACCAAATTTCCGAAAAAGCTCCTCTTTCGGAAGAGCCCTTCTTCCTCGTGGAAGGCGGAAGACAGGGCTTCCGAACAAGCGCATCTGCTCTTCCGCACAAGAAAGCAGAAGAGCAGACACGCTCCCTGGACGTGGCGGAGTTTTTCTGGGATAGAAGCCCGTAGTCTAGACGTAGGCTAGAAGATTTACCTGGCGTTGCTCGGGTCCTTAACTCAACTACCTTTGGTTTTTTGGAAAAGAAAACGACAATGCCCAGGCTTCCTTTAAATCATGGCTCTGGGGCGGGACTGGGAAGTCTGCAGGCTGCCCTGGGGAGAGAGGGCACCCCCAGCCCTGTCTCACCGCAGCAGCTTGGGCCAGGTGAGAAGTGCCTCCCTGTGGCCACTGCAGCTCCAGCTGGCACGGCTGGGGCAGGGGGCATGTCCCCGGGCTGGAGCAGGTCCAGGTTTGTCTGCCCCCTGCACTCCCCTGCCAGAGTGAGGGATGCAGCAAACTGGGCACTTTCCCCTTGCTCAGTGGAGAGGGATTCAGCCCCCGTCCCTCTGCTGCCCTCCCTAAAGGGCACCTGGGGGTTTGAGGCTCGGGGCTGGGCCAGTTCTGGACAGGCAGGGTGCCCCCAGCCAGCCCCTTTCATCTGCTTGGTGATTCTGTATCATTTCTCTATGGTTTTGTGTGTCCCGGTAGGAATCTGGAGCGGGGGGGGGGGGGGGGGAGGAGCTTCTCCCTACAGAGCGCCTGGAGGGTGGGAGGCTCAGGGCTGGGGCAGTCCTGGATTACCCCCCTCTCTCCCGCCCCCCCCCCCCATCAGTCCCTTTCACCTGCCTGATGATTCTGTCTCTTTTCTGTCTGGTTTTCTGAGATGCAATCCCATTCCACATCCCGTTGTCCTGGCACAACCAAACCCTGACCTTGCTTTAAGTTCTGATGAGAAGCTCTACACTGAATTTGAGGTCCCAGCTCCTATAGTTTAGGAGGAGTTCTTGACCAGACAGACAAACACTCACAGACAGTCTCTCTAAAATATATTGTATATTTGTAGACAAAACTGGCCAGTTTACTTTTTTTAAACAACTTTCTCATTAGCCCAGCATCTGGCTAAATCAAGTGATTTGTTTCTCTTTAGTATGCGTCTCCTAGTAATAACCCCAGAAACACGGGAAGCTGACTCTCACTAGAATGGGAGCGAACACATGAAATAACTAAGCCAAACCTAGCTTAAGCAGCTGTAAGAGTCCCAAGGAATGGTACAAGGAGAGTTTGTTTTTTTTCTTTTTCACTTGAAGAACTTGTCTGTCCTCTCGCCCACTATCTGTAATTCAGGCAATCTTAAATATATACACTAAAGTGAGTTGTCATTGTGTGGATATTAGTTAACAGAGGCTAGGGCTGCAAGGGTAAGTTGGAAAAAGAAACACAATTTGCGGTACGCAAATAGCGTATCTTTTTCCGCTTTACTGCCAAAAGAGGCTTTTCCAAAATTTGGCGCATCTACAAGGTGCCAAGTTTTGGAAAAAAAGTGTTCTTTCAACACATCCTTTATTCCTTGAAAAACGAAGTTTACAGTGATGGCGAAAGAGCGCGTCTGCTTTTTTGAAAATTTTTCCGAAAAAGTGGATTCCTTAGACACGACATTGCTTTTCTGGGATACCTCTGGCATCCTGGAAAAGCAGCGCAGTCTAGCCGTCGCCTTAGACTTCCAGGTTGCCCCACTCCACGATGTTGGAACTATTGTGATCAGGGTTTTCTATGCGCTTAAGCTAACAGGTTTCCCAAAGAAACATGGGTTGTGGTTTCGGAAACTGTTTTGCTTCTATTGTTTGCTCCCAGTTCTAACAACTTCATCACCTGACAAAACAGAAATTAAATGAGTTGCTGAGACCAACTCCCATGTATGTAGAAGCACTTGCATATTTTTCAACCAGCCCACGAACAGACATACTGACTGTTTCTACAATCATAAATTATAGTGCTGAATACTTAAAACTGACAATACCTCCACGTGGTGATGTCATTTCAAGGGTGTTTATGGGGCCTGATGCAAAACCTATTGAATGGGATTCTTTCCATTGGCTTTAGTGGGCTTTGGATGAGATCCACAGAGACGGAGCTCAGGTACTCATCTAAAACTTTGTTATATCATTCAAGGCTATGGAAAACTCATACCCCAGAGAGACATACCCCGCTGTTGCAGCACATGTGGTGTAGACAAACCGTAACACTCCAGTTTAGCATTTGAAGTAACTCCCATTTTCTAGCTAAAATGAGACATCATCAAAATATGTGGGGAATGGATTTAGTAAACATTTTAATTCGTGGTTTTTCAAAGTGAAGTACAATACAGCTACAAAGAACCACACATCTATAGACTATTACACTTGGACAGGAAGACTGAAGAGTTCCCAGATATGCAAGAGGTACCTAGCAAAGAAGTTTCACAGTTTGGGGTAGCTGCACCTGCGTTCCCCGTCTGTGATCCAGCTCCTAGACAGCATCTGTCACTGCTCAAGGCATCTTTCTCCCTCCTGACTGGGGCATTTCCAGATGACAAGGTCCCTGCCTACACTATGAACTCCCCAGCCAGTCAAACTGCCTCAGCAGACCTGCTTTGCCGCCTCCTCCGAGACTGTAAACCAAGGGTCTCAAACTCCTGCCCCACAGGCCATCTACGGACTAGAGCACATTCGCAATCCGCCCAGATCTAGCAGCCTGGGGGAGTGTATCCAAACCAGACCTCCAAACCCTGCCCCTTCCTGCCTCTCTCTCCCCCACCTTCGCCCTCCCATGGTACCCTGTCCACCTTGGGGATTACTGGGGGGGGAGGGCTGCAGCAGTCAGGACCCCCCCCCGGCTCTGGGGGGGCTTAGAGCAGGGAGAGTGGGGGGGCCTGGCTCGGGGGGGGTTAGAGCAGGGGCAGTGGGGGGTGCCTGGTTCTGGGGGGGGTTAGAGCAGAGGGAGTGGGGGTGCCTGGCTCTGGGGGGGGGGTTAGAGCAGAGGGAGTGGGGGTGCCTGGCTCGGGGGGGGTTAGAGCAGGGGGAATTGGGGGTGCCTGGCTCTGGGGGGGGTTAGAGCAGGAGGAGTGGGGGGCCTGGCTCTGGGGGGGTTAGAGCAGGGGGAGTGGGGGGTGCCTGGCTCTGGGGGGGGGGTTAGAGCAAGGAGACTGGGAGGGCCTGGCTCTGGGGGGGGGGGTTAGAGCAGGGGGAGTGGGGGGCCTGGCTCTGGGGGGGGGGTTAGGGCAGGAGGAGTGGGGGGCCTGGCTCTGGGGGGGGGGGTTAGAGCAGGAGGAGTGGGGGGCCTGGCTCTGGGGGGGTGGGTTAGAGCAGGGAGAGTGGGGGGGCCTGGCTCTGGGGGGGGGTTAGAGCAGGGAGAGTGGGGGGGCCTGGCTCTGGGGGGGTTAGAGCAGGGAGAGTGGGGGGGCCTGGCTCTGGGGGGGGAGGTTAGAGCAAGGAGAGTGGGGGGGCCTGGCTCTGGGGGGGTTAGAGCAGGGAGAGTGGGGGGGGCCTGGCTCGGGGGGGGTGGGTTAGAGCAGGGGGAGGGGGAGTGGGGGGGGCCTGGCCTTGGGGGGCGGGGTTAGAGCAGGGAGAGTGGGGGGTGCCTGGCCCTGGGGGGTGTTAGAGCAGGGAGAGTGGGGGGTGCCTGGCTCTGGGGGGGTTAGAGCAGGGAGAGTGGGGGTGCCTGGCTCGGGGGGGTGGGTTAGATCAGGGGAATTGGGGGTGCCTGGCTCTGGGGGTGGGCGGGTTAGAGGGCTGGGGGTGTGGGGGTGCCTGGCTGGGGGGCGTTGGTTAGATCAGGGGAATTGGGGGTGCCTGGCTCTGGGAGTGGGCGGGTTAGAGGGCTGGGGGTGTGGCTGGTACTGGGGGAGGGCAGGGGCCCTGGGTTAGAGGTGGGCTGTGGGTCAGATTTGGGGGTCCCAGTCTCAGCTCTGGGAGCACTGCGGGAGCTGGTGCTGGGGGGGCGGGCAGGGGAAAGGAAGGGATTCTGGGAAGCAGGGTTCCTGGGTTCCTTTTCTAGCCATGACGCTTCTTCCCTTGCTGCCTTTCACTTCATGCCCCAGGATGGGCCCCGACAGCCTCCCTGACCCCCACTCTCTCCTCCTGGCCCCACAGCAGCCCAGGCTGCCGCGCGTCGCAGAGCTGTATGGCGGGGAAGAGGGAGCCCAACATGCAGAGCCAGTGGGGATGGCAGCAGCATGGCGGCAGCCAGAGCCCCGGGCTTGGCGTGCGCGGGGACGAGTTTGCTGGCTCCTGAGCCCGGCCTCCTGTGTGAGTGGAGCAGCCGACGCCGACGCAGCACCAGCCGGCACCTGGTGTCCTCTTGTCTGAAAGTTCAAACGTGGAACCCCCAGGTTTACGTTTAACTAAGTACTGCTCTGTATTTTCTTGTCCTTGCAGCTCCCTGATTGGATACTCACAGTTCCAAAGGAGGGGTGTGGCTATATGGTCAGTTTGTAACTTTGGTCTTCTGTCTGGGAAGACTGTCTAGGAAGGAGTCCTGCAGAAAGGGATCTCGGAGCCATAGTGGAGCACAAGCTAAATATGAGTCAACAGTGTGACACTGCTGCAAAAAAGCAAACATGATCCTGGGGTGAATTAACAGGAGTGTTGTAAGGGCAAGTCTACACTATGTGGAAAAGTTGATTTTAACAACACCATTTGAGTTACGTTAGTCACATACTCAAGTCAACATTGCTTAGATCTGCACACACCGTGCTCGGTTGACAGGAGAAACTCTCCTGAGGACTCCCCTTACTCTTCTTGTTCTGGTGAAGTACCGGAGTCAACAGGACAGTGATCAGTGGTTGATTTATTGCATATATGCTTGTCTCAATAACTGACCCCCGTTGGCTTGATCACTGCCTTGTCGATCCAGCCAGTAGTGAAAACATGCCCTAAGGAACTGGAAGTCATTCTTCCTCTCTGCTCCACACCGATTAGTCCTCAATTGACATAGTGTATCCACTTCTGAGAGCCACATTTCAGGAAAGACGTGGACAAATTGGAAAAAGTTCAGAGAAGAGCAGTAAAAATGATTAAAGATCTCGAGAGTATGACCTATGAGGGAAGACTGAAAGAACCGGGTTTAGTTAATCTGGAAAAGAGAAGACTGAGGGAACATAACAGCTTTCATGTACCGAACAGGCTGTTACAAGGAAGAGGGAGAAGAAATGTTCTCCTTAACTGCTGATAGGACAAGAAGCAATGGGCTGAAACTCAGCAAAAGTGGTTTAGGGTGGACAGTAAGAAAAATGTCCTCACTGCTTGAGCACTGGAATAAATTGCCTAGGGAGGTTGTGGAATTTCCATCCCTGGAGATTTGGAAGAGATTTTTAAGAGCAGGTTAGACACACACCTGTCAGGGAGAGTCTAGATGGCGCCTGGTTCTGCAACAGGTGCCAGGGACTGGCTTGATGACCTTGTAAGTTCCTTTCGGTTCTATGATTCCTGGATTCCATGCAGGTCACTGGCCTAGTGTAGTAAAGCCTGACACCCGACTCAGCAGCAGCATTTCTCTGTCCGCCTGCCTATAACGTGGTACCTTTGGAAGACTGCATCCCTTCAGCTACAACCTTTCAAAGAAAGCGAGACGGTCTAGTGCCTCCATGTCTGGACTGGGGCTTGATATTGGTAGGGCAGTCAGGCCCAGCGCCATACAAATCTGCCAACAATAGGCCAAGTCCTGTTCTTGCGACAGTCTCAATTTGCAGATGCTCAGTGCAGATTTAGAATTTGGTAACTACATTGGCAAATTCCCCCAGCAAGGAGCATGCTGCTTCAGGGGCGGAGCAGAAATCCCCCTGCAATTGCTTTATCTGACCACCAGGGGACTAGGCACCTGAGCCCAAGGAGCCTGGCGCTGTGGTACTTCCCGTGGCACCCAGGTAGTGCGGGGGAGGAGGAGGCAGCCTGGGAGTATGGAACTGGGCTGCGAGGGGAGCAGCCTGTGGCCGAACGGGGTTTGGAGCAGGAGCCAGGACAAGCCCAGGAGCAGAGCAGAAGAGGAGGGGGCAGGAGCTGCGGATGGAATGGGTGGCAGGGGAGCAGCCCCGTTGAGTGAGTGAGTTGGTTAAACATTAAGTTTCACCAGTTAACGGATTGATCCGGGAGGGGGAGTGCTCCAGCCCAGCTGCTTCTAGCCCCAACGGAGCTGCTGGCTCCCAGTCCATGAGAGGTCGGACGTGGCAGCACCGCAGGGGCCAGAAGAGCCACTGCCATTTCCAGGGCCACTCCTGCATGGGCTGGGATCCAGCAGTCCCCTGCAGAGGCCCGGAGGAGCTGGACAGCCCTTCATCCATGCTGGGTCTTGGGCAGGCAGCTGCTGCCTGGGTACTGGTCAACCGTTATCTGGTAAGCACTGCCCATTAAAGATGATGCTAACCAGGTAACAAGTTAACTGTTAAAATCCCGAGCAGGAGCTGGGGAAGGAAGGAACAGGAGCAGAAGGGAGCAGGGAAAGGCTGGGACAAGGACAAAAAGATCTGGCAACACCAGAGAACACTCTCGTTAAACCCGGAATTGAGGCCTTTATTCCCGAGTCTCAACATTCCATTCCTGGCTAGCAAACAGGTGTGAAACTGGCAAGACCTGCCTCTCTTCCTCTCCCAGTAGCTGGTCCACATCCATAGGCGGCAGCTGGCTCCTCCCCCAGTTATTCCGTTAGCTCAGGCTGTAGCAGTGTATGCTCCACGCTCCTTCCCAGCCACAGAGCACAGGGGCAGGCGGGCAGTGCAGGGATGGCAGGCGACACACTGACATGGAGCACGGGGGGCTGCATGGGAGCCACATAAGCTGGGGCCTGGCCTGGGCCACGTGTGGCTGTTTGGGGAGGCGGAGCCTCTCCGTTGGTGCGCCCACTGCCCATGGCTGGGATAGAGATCAGACTGGATAGTGGTCCCTCTGACATTAAACTCTGGCTCTTGTGCTTCTTGCGTTGCAGGTGAAAATGGCTAATATAACCCCAGTCCTGCAAATGCTGCTGCACACGTTAACTTGGTTGGTTAAGACCAGATACACTAATGGTCTCTTCTGGCCTTACGTGCTATGAATCTGAAAGGATACAACTCTTCTCAGTCAAACCAAACACACGGGTGTCCGCTGGAGCGAGACCTCAGTCCTCCACGGGCAACCAGCCTTCCAGCACTTCACTGCCGACACTGGCTGGCTGCTCAGAATCACGCACGCTTGGAACGTTTCTCTAAATTCCCCCTTTCTTTCCATTGTTTAGTGCAGGGGTCGGCAAGCTACGGCATGCATGCCACTTCTTTTCATTGGCCCAGCCCTGCCCCTCCCCCCCCCCGTGCTGCCAGGAACCTGCGCGCCTACACGGCGACGCACAAACCATTCTGGTCTAAGCCTGCCCACCGCCATGGCAGCTCTCCCTTTCCTCCTGCTCCCTCTGGTGGGGACGGAGACGGCCGAGGGCCACGTTGGGGGCTGGCTGCTGCTGGCATTTCAGGCCTAGAAAACACGGTGGGTGGGCAGGTTGCTGTTGCAACATGTTGAAGCTACCGCCGGGCAGGCTGGGGACCAGAGGGTGTTGAAGCCACAGACAAGTGAGTTGCTGCTGGGGGATACTGAAGCCGTGGGTGGATGGGTTGGGGATTGGGGGTGGTGAAGCTACTGGTGGGCAAGTTGGAGACTATGGTGTATTGAAGCCATGGGCGGGTTGGGGACCGGGACAGGCCAGGGGCTGCTCGGGCACCGCTCTGGCAGCCAGGGCTACGTTGGGGACCCGCAGGGGCAGCTGCTATCAGCATTTTGGGCCTAAAACACATGGGGGGTGAGTGGGTGGGTTGCTGCCGCAGCTTGTTGAGGCCACAGCCGGGCGTGTTGGTGACCAGGTGATGTTAAAGCTGCTGGCAGGTTGGGGACTGGGACAGGCCTGGGGCCACGTTGGGAGGGTGACTGCTCGGGTAGCCACTCTGGTGACCAGGGCCACGTTGGGAGAGTGACTGCTCGGGTAGCCACTCTGGTGACCAGGGCCATGTTGGGAGGGTGACTGCTCGGGTAGCCACTCTGGTGACCAGGGCCACGTTGGGAGGGTGACTGCTCGGGTAGCCACTCTGGAGACCAGGGCCATGTTGGGAGGGTGACTGCTCGGGTAGCCACTCTGGTGACCAGGGCCACGTTGGGAGAGTGACTGCTCGGGTAGCCACTCTGGTGACCAGGGCCACGTTGGGAGGGTGACTGCTCGGGTAGCCACTCTGGTGACCAGGGCCACGTTGGGAGAGTGACTGCTCGGGTAGCCACTCTGGTGACCAGGGCCACGTTGGGAGAGTGACTGCTCGGGTAGCCACTCTGGTGACCAGGGCCACGTTGGGAGGGTGACTGCTCGGGTAGCCACTCTGGTGACCAGGGCCACGTTGGGAGGGTGACTGCTCGGGTAGCCACTCTGGTGACCAGGGCTACGTTGGGAGGGTGACTGCTCGGGTAGCCACTCTGGTGACCAGGGCCACGTTGGGAGAGTGACTGCTCGGGTAGCCACTCTGGTGACCAGGGCCACGTTGGGAGGGTGACTGCTCGGGTAGCCACTCTGGTGACCAGGGCCACGTTGGGAGAGTGACTGCTCGGGTAGCCACTCTGGTGACCAGGGCCACGTTGGGAGAGTGACTGCTCGGGTAGCCACTCTGGTGACCAGGGCCACGTTGGGAGGGTGACTGCTCGGGTAGCCACTCTGGTGACCAGGGCCACGTTGGGAGCCAGCTACCACTGGGGCTGAGGTCGTATTGTGGGGTGGCTGCCGCCAGCATTTCAGGCCTAGAACACGAGGCGGGCAGGAGGGTTGCTGCTGGGCGGGTGAGGCCTGTTGAAACCGAAGCTGGGCGGGTTGCTGCCAGGGGTTGAAACCCCGGGCAGGCGGGTTGCCCCCAGAGGAAGCGTGGGCAGGTTGGAGACAGGGACGGTCTGTGGCTGCATTGGGAGGTGGCTGCTTGGGCATGCCGTAGGGTGCTGAACCCTGACTCGGAGGCTTGCGTGCTGTGTAAAGTATCAAACTACGCGCCCAAGACTGGAGAACTCAGCGAGGCAGAGCCAGGCCAAGGGTCACACTAAACGGTAAGATCTGAATCTTATTTATGAATGAAACTGCTGGAAGTAGGACTATTACTGACTTGAAAATGAATCGCCGGCACGCTGACCCGTGAATAGACGTGAATAAGTTAAATCTCAGCGTGCCACTTCTGAAATGCGGCTCACCCCTGGTTTGGTGTCCTCACTGCAGCATGGGAGGGCTTTCTGACCATGCATGAACCTGCTAAGGGTTGGATTTCTCCTCTCAACCCCTTGGCGGGGGTGTGTGTGTGCAGGGGAGTGCCTTCTTTGGTAGGGCTCTAGGGCATTTTTAAACAGATCTGTTGTATCGAATTGTTAGAGGACACAGCATTTAGCACCTAGCACTGGCAGTGGAATGTGGTGAGGTTGATGATGCTTCTTGGTTCTTGGGGAGCTCGTGCCAGAGGCTTGGAACTTGTCTCCCGTGGTTCTGTCTTCCTGCTCCTACAGCCTTTCCCTCTCCAGGGCTTGCGCCTTCTTACAGCAGTAAGCTCCACCTCAGCCCACCAATACAGCTCTGACTTTTAGGAGGAGGGGAGTGAGAGGGGGAGATGCTGTATTTGGACCAGTATGATGTTTGGGCCAGACTTGACTCTTCCCTTCCTCTCCCTGTTGGAGATGCTGTCTCTTACTGCACCACCCCAGGATAAGAGTGTGTGGACTGAGCTTTAGTTTGAGTAGACACCCAATGCAAAAACAGGCCCCAGGGTTTAAGGTCCCTTTTGCACTACAATGAGAGCGGGGAGACCTGGCTATTGTATAACCACACAGTGTGGTAGAGAGGGGGCTTTAACTACTTCCTAGCTCCCAAACTTGGTCCCTTACTATTGGGGTGCAGTACAGACAGAGTCAGTTTCCCAGGGGTACAGCAGCTAGAGCAGCACATGCAGCCCTAGCCTGCACACAGGGCAGGCTCTAGGTTTTTTGACACCCCAAGCAAAACATTTTTTGCCCCTCCCCCCCTTTTTTGTTGGCTTTTACACATTTGCACTTTTTTGTTGTTTTTGTCCTGGCATTTTAGCCCTATAAATAGCAAATATAATTGTTATTTCTTTTCCATAAAGGCAAAGGTGCTTCAAGTAAACCCCCCCTCCCCTTTCGCTTGCTGCTGGGTCACAACAGCCTTTTCCCTGCCCTGTCCAGCCCAGCCCCTCCCTATGGCCAAGCACCCTTCACTCCCGACCCACAGGGAGAGCAGGGTGCAGGGACAGTACAGAGCCAGTGGGGATGGGGATCAGGGGGAGCAGGGTTCACCGTGGGGAATGGGAGGCGCAGAGCCAAAGGGGCACAGAGCCAGAGGAGTTCAGGGAACAGTGCATGGGGGGGGGGGTGTAAGGGTGATGCGGAGAATAGGAGGCACAGAGCCAGAGGGACACAGAGATTGGGGGGAGCGGGGTGCAGGGGAGGTGTGGGGAATGGGAGGGGCAGAGGAATCGGGGTCCAGGGGCAGTGTGGAGAAGGGGGGGCACAGACCCAGAGGGGTGCAGGGAAAAGGGGCTGCAGGGTGCAAAGGGGGCCCGTGGATTGGGGTGCAGGGAACAGGCAGCTCAGAGATAGAGGGGCACAGGGATGGGGGAGCAGGGTGTGGGGTGCAAGGGCAGCGCAGAGCCAGGGAAGTGGCAGGGAACAGTGAGAGCAGGGAGACGGGGCGCGGGGCCCAGGAATGGACCGCGCAGGGAGCTGGGCGGCTGGCAGGGAGCGGTCTCTCGCCGGTGAAGGGGGCTGGGGCCATGGCAGGGCGGAGCCAGGCCCCACCACGCTCCCTCCGCGGGACACACAACCAGAGCCAGCTCCTGCGGCCCTTTCAAACCGGCGCGGCGGGGCGGGGCGGGGCGGCTCCCCTGGAAATGCCGCCCCCAGCAAGTGCTTGATTTGTGGTGCCAGAGCGGCCCTGCCTGCGCGGTACCTGTCCCCGGGCTCAGCTCGGGGCGGGGGCAGGGCAGACAGCGACCCCCTCCCACCGCCGCTACCGCCTCTCCCGCCGGGCCACCTGGCTGGGCTTTTGCCACGGAGGCGCAGCTGGGGGAGCCCCGCCCACCCCGCCAGCTCGGGTCTCTGCGGGCCAGGGGGCGGCCCCGGCTCGGGCACGCTGGCGCCTGTCCTAGGTAACTCGGCCCTGGGCTGCGCTCCGGGCGGCGCGCTGGCTGCGGGCTGGATCTGCGGGGCGGGGCGGGCTCCGGGGGCTGCAGGGGGCCGGGGGCGGGGCGGGCTCCGGGGGCTGCAGGGGGGGGGCGGGGCGGGCTCCGGGGGCTGCAGGGGGCCGGGGGCGGGGCGGGGCGGGGGGGCTGCAGGGGGCGGGGGCGGGGCGGGCTCCGGGGGCTGCAGGGGGGGGCGGGCCGGGGGCAGGGGGCCGGGGCGGGGCGGCGCTGGGGGGGCGGGGCGGGCTCCGGGGGCTGCAGGGGGCCGGGGGGCGGGGCGGGGGCTCGGGGGGGGGCGGGGGCCGGGGCAGGGGGCCGGGCTGGGGGGCTCCGGGGGCTGCAGGGGGGGGGGCGGGGCGGGCTCCGGGGGCTGCAGGGGGCGGGGCGGGGCGGGCTCCGGGGGCTGCAGGGGGGCGGGGCGGGGCGGGCTCCGGGGGCTGCAGGGGGGCGGGGCGGGGCGGGCTCCGGGGGCTGCAGGGGGGGGCCGGGCCGGGGGCTCCGGGGGCGGGGCAGGGGGCCGGGGGCGGGGCGGGCTCCGGGGGCTGCAGGGGGCCGGGCTGGGCGGCGCTGCGGGGGCGGGGAGCCCGTGGTCCCGGCTCGCAGCCTGCGGGGCGGAGCGGCGCTTCCCCGGCCGGGTTTGTCATAATGCGGGCGGCCCCGGGCGGCTGCATTGCGGGGGGCGGGGCGGGGCGCTGTTTACCTGCACACGTGGCCGGCGGCCCCTGCCGGCTGCGGGCGGAGGTGGGGGCGCGGGGCGCGGCGCGGGGCCGCAGCGGGGCGGGGCCGGGCCCGCGGGCGCTGATTGGCCGGGGCTGTAAACACGGGGGGCGCGGGGCTCTGCGGTGATGTCATCGGGCCGGGCTGGGGCCGCGCCGCGCGGTTCTCGCCGGCTCCCTTCGCGGGCTGCGGGGGTCGCGCTCACCTGAGGCTTCGCCGCGCCGGGAGCACGCGGCTCCCAGGGTAACGCGCGTCCTTCCCGCGGGCTGCGTGTCTGCGACCCGGTTAGTTCCGCTGCTGGGGAGACGCGTCGGGGGGAGCCGGGGCGGTCTGGCCAGCAAGTGGTCGGGGAGCGCTTGAGAGACCGAGGGAACATGGACAGTCCTGTGAAGAAGGGGCCGTGCCGCGAGAGCTCAGCATCCCTCTGCCTGGCCGGTTAGTCTGGAAAGTGCTGCCAGACCATGTGTTGATTCCCTGGTGGCTAGTTAGCAATATAACCTACAGTGCCTTGGTGAAAGTGGGTTTAAAAAGTCTCCCCCGAGGTTCTGGTCTAGCTGGAAAGAAAAAGCACATTGTATCTAGATTGAATACAAGTGACATTTTCGAGAGAAAAGTTAAACTACCAGGGAGAGCGAAAAGAAAACCGAAATTCTTTGTGGGACCACAGGTAAAGGCACAGAACTTTGTGATATAATCATTGTACCAGGTAGCTTTTAAGTTCAGTTGTTCATTATTAGTACTCTTAGGTTTCTGATACTTGTCAAGGTGCTAGTATTTCCCCAACACTTCTGTTGTAGGAATGCTCTTGGGTTCTTGACTTTAAGAATATTTCCTTAACTGCAGACAATCACAAATGGAAGGAAAGCTTCATTATGAACTAGCAGTGTTGGTACAGATCACTGTGTTAGGGAACGCCCACTATTGAAATTTGTACTTTTAACTTTTAGTATGATTTGACTTGGGTTCTAATATAAATAATGTAAACTAGAAAAAGCTGGCTCAGGCAACAATATGGGAGATATTCAGTAGTTGCTTTGGAGTTAAGACATGCTCCCTATGTGTTTAATAGTGTGTACCATTTTTGTTTCTATGGTGATGCCAAAATTTGAAATAATGTTTTCACTACATTTCAGTGTGTAGAAGTTTAATGGCTTTTTTGAGTGCTGAATGAATCCTTAACATATGCTGAATTTAGACTTTTGGCCATTCAAAAATTGGTTTTGTTTAATACTCCCTGGGAGATTGCTGAGGTGTTTAACGAGCAGTATTTGTATTTTTCATATTAATAATTGGGTTAATTTGTATGTTTGTGTTGGGAGGATGTTCTGAAGCAATTGAACATATTCCTTTACCAAAATTAGTTCAAGAACAAGATTTGCCCAGGGAGGAGAGAGAGACTGTGTTTGCACTGTTTGCAACCTCCTTTAGTTTATTATCCACAGTAATGAAAAAATCACTTTGGGAAGGAAAAGTATTTATCATGTTCTCATTGCATTTGTGTAAGGGAAAAAAAGCTGTACGAAAGACCTTCTGTGTAAAATTATATTGGGTAACTCTGAGCATCTGTGCACTTATGTTGCATGAAGTAGGATTACACGGAAACCTGTATACATTTTAAATGCTTTTTGCAGGCTTGCTCCTTGCCATCTCAATTTTTAAATGATTTTGTTTTAGTACGTTGATGTTATTTACCAAATGTTTACACTTTCTGAAACTTGTACAAAATTCATAGAAAAGTGTCTTAGTAAATATAGAGCTAATGAATTTATTTAAATTGCTTTTAGGAGTTTAAGACATACAGTGACTAGAGCTAGAAACTTGGGATTTCCCTGTGTAATAAAATTGCTCCCTACCAATCACGTTCATTGGCGAACAAAGCTTAAATTCTTCAAGTGATTACTCATGTCCATTCCACATGAAGTGTGTGTGCTCACCACAGGCACTGGTGGTGCTGGAAGATTTTTCCTCAGTTGTATCTGTAGAGGAGTGACTCGGGCAGCCTCCGGAATGGCACCCGCATGGCGTGGTGTAAGGCGTGCCATCTGCTCCTCCCATCTGTAGTTCGTTCTTGCAGCCAGTGACGATGCCTGGTCCTTAGTTTTCATTCATAGAAACTTCAGTTCTTGTAAAGTTTCGCTGGCTAGTTAGTAGCAGAGTTAGTTAGCCCTTCGCAGTAAGTAGCTAGTCCCATCAGGGAGACAGGGCATGCCCCGGTCCCCAGACTCTAAGCCCTGTGATTGCTGTTAACCCTATGCCCATCAGCAGTCTGCATAGCAGTTGCTTCTGTTGCCTTGGCAAAGGGCACATGAGTGACAAAAGTGTAATACCTGTAAGTCCTTTAAACCCAGAACCAAAAAGGAGCGTGAGCAACCAGCACTGTGGCATCGGTGCCTGCTGCCCCACCGATGTCCTCATCAAGCTGGCACTGATCGGTAGGGGTCTGTTTTCTCCTCCTCCCCGCAAGGGAAGGGCAGGGCTGGGAGCGTACTAAGACCGCCAATGGGCAGCTCGTAGCGCCACTTGGGAAGTCGAGCCTCCATAGTGCTTGCAGCTAGGGATGTGAAAGGTTAACAGGTGAGGCTTACTGGTTCTGGTTAACTGGGGAGGGCTGGATTAGTGCCCCCGCTGTGGGCAGGGGTCTACTCTTGCCTTGTAGGACCTGCCGCAGGCCAGGGCACTCCAGTCCACTCGCCTCTCTAGAATCAATTGACTGATTACACGTTACAGTCAATCAGTTAACCAACGAAACAGGATTTTACATCCCTACTTGCAATCCCTCCCAGTTTGGTCTCATCTGTCAATTTTATAAGCATATGTTGTCAGCTTAGAGCCCAAGATTCAAACAGATCAGCCCAGACAGCCCCCTCGTGGCCCCCAGGAACAAGTCTAGCCCTGGGCTGGGAAGGTTTGCAAAGTCTTGGACATGAGGCTTCCCCCTCCTCTCAGGCTTTTGTCTGATAAGTGTCAAGGGCCCCTTCCCTGGACCAGAGTCTGTTCTGCCTGCTCCCCTTCCCCAGGGTCTATCTGCCCAGCAAAGGAAGGTCTAAGTATAGCCAGGGTAAACCAGCTGTCCTCTAGCTCCGTGGTGTCCAACCAGTTCTGAAGCAAACTAGCCAAATAGCCCCATTGTTTGTCAACTAGCTACGCTCAACCGGCCAAATAGCTACCCGTGGCTAACGAGTTGTACACCATGGATCTAGCTGTTGGGAGTATCAGAGTGGTGAAGACGTGGCAGAGCAGACTTCAGCATGGGCTAGCCCTAGTGTGCTCCAGCAAGGGCCTTGCATATACACATGGGTTGCTCACCTGTGCTCTAGTTTATGCCACCACAGACTAGCAGCCCAAGTCTGTGCAGGGTCCTCAGCAGGGCTGTACTGGGCAGCTTGCTCACAAGTCCCTGCTGCCACCTGTTCGCTGCTGTTGTACCACGTGCTAGCATGGTTAACATTGGAGTGGCGATTCCGGACCACTCTATAGTCACACCAAAGGCTGTCAGCCCTGCAGTTAAAAACCCGCAGCTGGCCTGTGTTAGCTGATGCAGGCTCGCTCGGCTTGGGCTGGGGGGCTGTTGCGTTGCCATCTGGATGTCTGGAGCACATGTTCTAGGAGCCTGAGAGGTGGAGGGTGATACCTCAAGGGTGTAGGTAGCAAACGCTGTTAAAGATGCTGCTTAAAGCCATTGCCGGAAGTACAGGTTTGGTCTCCCATCAGGGTCTATCACCTGTGAATTAATCAAGTGCTGAAGTCGATCCTGTCTCCTCGCTCCCTTCCCTGCGGTGCAGGTGCAAGAAGGAGACATGAGGTGAGTGATGCTTAGGTGCAAATAGCTAGGTAAGAGGTTACTGAGGGATGGGGTACAAAAGAGGGAAAACCCCAATGACAAATTGACAAACGTAGAACAAAAGTAACAAAACTAGTGATTGTGACCACAACAAATAGGGGGCTTGCAGCCCAGACCCACTGAATCAAACCCTTTGGTGCTGTGATTAAAATGGCGAGAGACCCTGTAAGTTCTGGGCCCTTTCTTTCCTGGGGACTTGGTGGCACTGGGGGAGGTGCCCAGGCCCTTCTGCCCTCCGGCTGATTTGGAGCCTTGGGGAGTCCCATGATGCTCTGTCCCAGTCTGGGAGGGGTGAAGAGAAGTCACAGGCTGGTGACAGTATCTCCCCTCTCTCCTCCCCCTCCCCCCCCCCCCCCCCCCCCCCGGCACTGCTGGAATTGTCCCTTGCTGGCTGGTGGCAGAGCAGACGGCCCATGTGCTGCTGCCACGATGGCCGACAGCCCGGAGCCTGGGGCAGCGCAGCCCTTATAAAGCCACCAGGGTGGGAAACGCCTGAGGACAACAGACTGTTTGGTGGGAAAATGGGCCTGGGCTGGTCTGAGCAGTCAGCGTGCGGGGAGGTACGGGTCAAAGGTCACACGCTACAGCTTAGTTGTCTCAATTACTGACTGAGACATCGTCCTAACGTTCAGTTTTAACAAGGTAGAACAATTATGTCGTACACAAACAAAACCCCCTAACAGCGTCCCAGAGCTCAGTCTGCAGCCCAAGCTGGAAAGTCGACATCACGATTAAACAGCCCTGCCGAAGCCAGCCCCCACCGGCCACACAGAACGCCGCGTGCGCACGTTCCCGTAAGGCATATGACCGACAGGTCCAGTGCCCAATTGTAGAGATGCCCCAAGACCCTGTGCCCTGCGACTATTCTCTTCTCACGTATTTGTTCTTCCAGCAAGAATTCCTAAGTCAGCCCAGGTGGAATTCATATTGCAACACACGGGGCTGTCAGAGTTCCTGTGACGGTCTGGAGGTGCTTGGCCAGTCTTTTAAGGTAGATTGCATGGTAATCCACCGTTCGGCCCTACCGCAGACATGGTCTGTTTTAGTCGATTTCGTGATCGCAGGCTTTGAAAATTCCTCAGTTAAATGGCTTCAGATATTTACACATGAAATGTCATGGTTATAACCATGGGAGTCTCTACTGAAAAGAGGGCTGTAGGGGTCATGGTATTGCACCCTTACTTCTGCATCACTAATGGAGGCGCTGCCTTCAGAGCTGGGCAGCCAGAGGGCAGCGCGCAGCACAGACTTGTGGGGGGATCATCACTCTTTGAGCAGGGACTGGGGGCACTGTGGCCCCTTCCCTCCCCACAGCCAGCCCAAGGCCCCATAAGCCACTAAGCCCAGAGCCAGGGGGCGCAGAGCTGAAGGCCAGGGCACTAGAACGGGCACTGCACAGGGAGTAGCCTCAGAGCTGCTTGCAGGTGAGGGAGTTTTCCAGAGGTGAATCTGACCTGGCCCAGAGAGCAGCCCTTGCAGGAAGAGAGGATGTCCCCTTCCCTCCTCCGTCCCCTCAGGGCTAGCAGCCGGAGCCCGGTAGGGATGTAAAATCCCACTTAACCAGTTAACTAGTTAAACTTAATGGGGGGAAGCTGGAGCAGCCCCTGCACCATGGACACGGGCTGCTCGGGCCCAGCTGCTCCCGTGTGCTGGGAGTCAGTAGCCTCACCTGCCAGGTTGAGAGCAGCTGAAGCAGCAGTGTGTGTGTGTGTGTGTGTGTGTGTGTGTGTGTGGCGGGGGGTGCGACTGGCCTCCAATCCGCGTGGGCCCCTAGGTGGAGGGCTGCTTCTGGGCAACGTTTAACATCCCTAAAGCCTGGTACATGGTAGGAGCCCCAGCTGGGGTGTCTAGTCCTGACCCTCCCCAGCAGATATCAGTGGGGGCCGGATTTCACTGTCCATGACACACACTTCACAGCTGTGAGTTTTGTAGGGCCCCGTCTCTAAAATAGGAGCAAAGATTCAGTTGTATTGTAGTAACCGTCGTGCAGCGGCCCCAAGCACGCGTTCGAGGATCTAATGCTGCATGTCGTGACCTGTTTGCTTGGCAGTGACATTCTGGCACAGCATTAGTCAACACAGTCAGAAAGCACAGCAGACACATGGACGTATGCTGTAACACAGACACTGGCATGCTCACAGAGGAGTTGCACATTCTGGGAAACCAGAGATCATTCTTAGACTGGATTCTTGGCTCAGAGACACTTGGCCAAATGGCTGAGTAACTTCTGCAGCTGTGGACTTCAAAATAAAACAACCTCCATTCAAGAGTAGAGGCTCATGGGGAAACATCAGCCAGGACCGGTACTCTGCCTCCCTAATGAGCCTCATTCCCAAATTCTTTGCTTTTTTTGCCTGAGATGTGGCACCAGAATGTAGATAAGAGGATAGAACAGAGCAAGTGACAGTGAAACATCTTCCTGCGGAGAGTCACTAATGTTACTGGAAATTTGTTTCCGCCAAAGAAACAGTACGTTCCCTGTAATACTTCTCTCTGCATCAAAATGCCCCTGCAGCCAGCAATTTTCAACTGTTAGAAACTCCACTTGGTGAAGCAAAGAGAAGCGGTTGGCCTTTTAGGGTGTGTCTATACTGCGCCTGAAGCTCAAAATAAGCTATGCAATTTGAGCTACGCAAATTGAGTAGCTTATTTTGAGTTAATTTCAAAATAACTTATTTTGAAATTTGATGCTGTCTACAAAGCACTTATTTTGAAATAAATCACTATTCTGAAATTTCCCTTATACCTCGCGGAATGAGGTTTACAGGGACTTCAGAATAGCGAGCCCGTTATATTTCAGAATAATAGCAGCACTCAAAAGACACGAATAGCTATTTCGGGATACCCCCATATCCCGAATTAGCGCTACAGTGTAGATGTATCCTTTGAGACAGATAGAGAGCCTTTAAAAAGAAAACCGTAATCTCTCACTATCCGGCATTGATGAAAGGAAACTTTAGGCTGCTGTGGTCTTTGCATCTTGTACCCCAGACAGGCCAAGTTTTAGTGTAATTTGATTTGTATGGCCTGATGCTGACTCTAGTAGGCGAGTAGCTAACTAGCCATCTGATAAATGGAACCTATGTACTGCAATGCTCCATACCTCTCAGAGGCTAAATTCATATTCATTTAAGACGTGTGATGACTACATGGGCATCTCCTTCATAGTGATCACCATATACTGCTAGTTGCTATCCCCTGGAAAGTCCCCCCCCCCCCTTTTTTTGTTTTTAATACTGTGTCCATGTTTGCAGAGTAAGGAGAGGTGTGTCAGCTCTACCAAGACCGTTAAGCCCTGGAGCAGCAGGCAGCTCTATTGTTGGCTTGACCCTGGCAAGCTTGCGGGGCGGTGGGGGCTGTGCAGCCTGTACCTCAGCTCCAAACACACTGCCAACAGCCAGTAAAATGCCAATAACGCTTGTAGAATGGCTGCGTGGCTACTTTCTTTGCCAGCCAGCCAGGTCTTCTGGAAGCCATGAGGAATCAACAGAAACAATAGGGTCTCAATTAACGCACATTAACGCCTGGGATGAATGCAGGGCAGAATTAACGCATTAAAAAAAATTAGCACGCGTTAATCTATGGTTACCTAAATCCATTTTTCCCCAACACGTCCCCATTTTCACTTGTTAAATTTCCAGCCATCTGGCTTTTTTAAATGGCAAAAAAATGTCGGGATTTTGCCCTGCAGAGGGTATTGGGGAGGGGACGGCACGTGCCTGTCAAATGGACCGTTTGGAGCTGCGTGCCCGGACTGTTCACGGCCGCTCTGCGCACGCGCCCCGGTGCCTGGAGGGAAAAGCGCGTGGCTGCAGCGGCTCCGATGAAACCCAGAGCAGGTCTGATGGGGGGGGGGGGGGGTGGCTCCTCCCACAGAGTCACCGTGTTACCCTCCGGCCTGCTAGGTTATGTCCCCAGTTCTTCGGGAGGGGTGGAGCATTGGGTTGGAGCAGGGAGGCTGGGGGTGCCTGGCTCTTGGGGAGAGATGGGTGCATTGGGTTAGAGCAAGGGGGGGCTGGTTCTGGGGGGGGCAAGGGAACTGGGTTCTAGGAGGAGGGCTCTGGGGAGTGTCTGGTTCTGGCGGAGGGTAGCGGCGCTGGCTTAGAGCAGGGAGCCAGGGTGAGGGCCTTGGCTTGGCGGGGGAGGGCTGTATTCTTATTAGTGTTTAACAGTGCAATTAATCGCAATTCGTTTTTGTAATCGTTTGGCAGCCCTAATGAATAGCACTGGTTAATGATCGGCCTCGTGTCAGCAGCGGCAGCCGGTATTATTTAGCTTTGGCCGGGTTACGGGGAGGGCGCTGGCGAAGGCTTTGTTTGTTGCTGGTCTGTTGCTTTCTTTGACTTGCCTTTACGCCTCTCTCTCCCCTCCTGGAGAACAGTAGCCATGGGACTGTCTGCTCCCTGGGTTGTGGTGCAGCGCACTGGACGAGCGCAGTGCAGTGGTGTATTTTCACCTCCGTGTTTGTGTGAAGCAAGGCGAGGGCAGAGAGATGCGGCTGCTGAGTGGAGCGCTTGCAGTGTGTCGCTTGGGCTGTGTCTACGCTGGCGGGTTCTTGTGCAGCACGGCGTGGGAAGAGAGGGCTTCTCGCACAAGAGCTACGCTCTTCTAACAAGCGTGAGCTCTCGTGCGCGACAGGGCAGTGCGGACGCGCGGCAAAGGCTTCTTGCGCGAGAACTGGCCTCTGGGGAAAACACAGGTGGCCTCTCCGACACTCCATGCGCACAATCACCACTCGCTGGTTCCGCCCAGCCAGCCTCCCCTTAAAGGCACAGGCACCCAGCGGAGCCGCGTGGCACGTGCAGCCTAGGTAGCAGCTGGGGGAGCAGAGGCAGCCACAGGCCTCACCCAGGAGCCACCCCAGAATACCCAGCAGGCCCACAGGGGCACCAAGCGGCGGGCTCCATGCTAGGGCCCTGCTGAGGTCAAGGCCCTCCTGGACTTCTGGGGCCAGGAGGACGCCCTCTGGGACCCGAAGTCCAGGAGGTGCAATGCACAGATCTTCACCCGGATGGCCCAGGCGCTGGAACAGGTCCGGGCCAAGGTGAAAGACCTGCGGCTCAGCTACGCGTGGGCCAGCGAGCGTGGGGGCGGCCGAGCCACAGCCTGCCCCCACTACCAACGCGTGCACAGCATCCTGGGGGACACGGGGGCTGAGGCCCTGCAGACATGGGTGGACTCATCCATGGCCACCCCGGTGGTCTGGCCGGCGGAAGCAGAGGAGGAGGAGGACGGCAGCCTGGCCCGGCAGCCAGGACGTGTCCCGGGTCTCCTCGGAGGCTGGCGAGGGATCCTCCGGTGAGTGTCGCGGCTGCCACTTACAAGTGTGCGGGGGGCAGTGGGGCCACATGGTGGGGGAGAGGGTGCGGCACATGGCGCTGCCTGGCCGCATGCTGTGCAGCGGCACGCAGCATGTGCAACCTCATGCGGCCAGACCAAGTGGCACACAGAGGTGGCAGCCAGCCCCTGCACATGCCTGGGACCCTGGGGGTCATGCATGCCCAGCCCGGGAGTCGGGGGAGGCCGGCTGGGAGCAGCCCAGCCCCAAGGGCGCAGCCCTGACCCCACACAGCCCAAAGGGTGCCGCCCTCAGCATACAACCATGGCTGCCCATGGGACACAGTGGCTGCCCCAGGGGAAGGCACAATGGGCCCCCCACAGCACAGCACCCTCGGGCCCTTCCGCTGCTCCCAGGGGAATCCCCCCACGCCAGCCGCACCCGTCCCCAGGTGTCGTGGCACGTGAGGTGCTGGGAGCAGGGCACGGGGTGCCTGGAACACCATGGGACAGGGCTCACTGACGGCCTCGCTTCTGTCTGCTTCCCCCACAGCAGGACCCCCTGCCAGCGAGGGACCCTCCAGCCCCGTCCTGCCGGCGCCGAGGAGCCAGGGCCCGTCGCAGCGCTCCCGGGACCGGCTCCGCCGCTATGTGTGCGCCGTTGAGCTCATGGAGCGCTCACTCGCTGCCAAGATCCGCACAGACAAGGAGCGGGTGTGGGGCCAGTACGTGGAGCGTTCTGTGACCGTGTGTGCACCCTCCTGGGCACAGTCGTGGAGCGCATGGGCCCTGCGCCAGAGCGTGGCTGGGCCCCCCCGCTGCTCCCCCCGCTGTGCCCAGCCCTCCCCCCGCGGCTCCCCTCCGCCATGGCCCCCCGATCTCAGTACCTCTTGGTGCACCCGGCCCCCGCAACCGTGGGGGTGGGAGAGGCCACCCCACCCACCCATGAGGCCCTCCTGTTAGGAGCCCTCCCCCTCTCCCCTCCCAGTTAAGAGCCCCCTTCCTCCCCTTGTAAATAAACTTGCGTTCCATGTTAACCGAGTGCATGGGATTTGTTGGGAGGTGAGGGAAGGGTGGCGGGAAGGGGTGGTGATGGGGGCGGGAAGTGGGTGCATAGGGGGAGCCCTGCGGTTGGAGGTGTAGGTGCGGCCTACTGTGGGGCCTGGTCGAGCAGCACCCGGAGGGCTTCCCGGATCAGCACGCAGCACTCGGGTTGCCAGGTGTCCAGTATTGACCTGGACAGTCCGGTATTTCGCCTCCTGGCCGGTAAAAACATTTGGAAAATACTGGACACCTGAACTGTCTGGTATTTTCTGGCCCCCCCCCCCCCCCCCCCACCCCCAGCCAGGAGGCAAAAATACAGGACATCTGGCAACCCTACAAACACTCAGCACCTCCCTCCGGTCCCCAACACCCGCAGCCCCCAGGCTTACCAGGCATGTCAGGAGGCACCTGAAGCGTGCCTTCAGCCGCCCGAAGGCACACTCCACAGTGTTACGGGCCGGTCCAGGTGGGCAGGTCCATTGTCGGCGCGGTTGTCCGGCAGGTAAAGCACCCGGGGGACTGCAGGCCCACCCCGGGGGAGGGAAGAGGCCAGGCCCTCGTGGTAGGCCGCATCCCCCACAATGCAGACAGCCCTGACGGTGAGGTCCTGCTGAGGGAAGTGGTTCCCTGCTCCCAGCCTGTGGCACAGGCCCAAGTGCCGGAAGATACAGGTCTTGTGGGCTTGGTCGGACCACCCCACGTAAAAGTCTTAGAATTGGTGCCGGTGGTCCACAAGGCCCTGGAGCACCACTGAGCAGTAGCCCTTCCGGTTGATGAACTGGGCCACCCGGTGCCCGGATGGGGATTTGGGTCCCGTCCACAGCTCCCCTGCAGTTCGGGAACCCCAGAGTGGCGAAGCCGGCGAGGGTGGTATCCAGGTCACGGGGGTGGATGACCCTCTGGAGCAGCACGTCATTGATGGCGCAGACAATCTGAGGAGAGGCACATGGGAGCATGGGATGCAAGGAATAAGACGCTGTGGGTACATGGGCCCATGGGGTGTGCCCGTCCGCCTTGGATGCCCACTCCCCCATGCACTCCAGGGCCCTCTCTCCCAGGCGTTCCCCCCCCCTCCCCCTGCCGGTGGGGCTACTGGAGGGAGGGATGGTGTGACCCCCCCCCCCCCCGGTGTGCGGGGCTTCCCATGCCCCGCCCCCCCCGGCCAGGCCTCTTCCCTCCTCCAGGATGGGCCCGCGGCCCCCCGGGTGCCTTACCTGCCGGACGACCATGCCGACACTGGACCTGCCCACCCCGAAGTGGTTCCCTATGGAGCGGTAGCTGTCCGGGGTGGCCAGTTTCCAGAGTGATTGCGACCCAGGTGCAGAGCTCGTGGAAGGCCCCCCTGCGCATCCAGAAGTTCTTCTCCCCGTGCTGGTCGCCCCATTGTCCCAGCACCAGGCTCTCCCACCAGTCCCCGCTGGTGTCGTGCCTCCACAGGCGCCGGTTGGGGGTGGGTGCCCAGGCACAGCTGCGGCATCAATAAGAGCCTGCGGGTGCTGCCCGGTCTCCAGCTCCTGCTGGAGCAGCGTGGCTCCCTGGTGCAGCTCTCCACGGCCTCGATGATGGCTGAGAGGGGACACTGGTCGGGGTCCTCCTCCCGCTGGGCTGTGGCTCTCAGTCCCTCCCGGAGGTGCCTAAGCACACAGCCGCAGGGCAGCGGCCGTCCAGGGGTCCCTTTCAGCGCGTTTCCCAGTGGGGATCCAGCACACGCCCACAGATGCCGCTGGTGACCTCGTGCCATGGGCAGCGTGGCTCCAGGGCCCCGTTCTTGCGCAAGACCATCCCGCCATGGTGGATGCTTTCTTGCGCAAAAGCTCCTCATTCTTGTGCTGTACTTCTGGCTGTGTGGATGCTCCCTTGCGCAAGAGCCCGCCAGCGTAGACATAGCCACGGTGTCCCGAAAGAAGCAGCCGTGAGAGTCCTCCCTTGACTGGGGTTAAGGTCCAGAGAAGTGGCTGCTAGAAAGCAAACTCCATTGGTCCCAGAATCCCAAGGTTCTTTCTCTGCTGCTGTTGAGAGGTTGCTTGGCAGGACTGGGACAGTTATGGCTTTCCCGGACTGATAATCAGAACCAACGCTGTGCTCAGTTTTCTAAACTGTATTTTAAATACACTCGGCAGCACCCTTCTTAACTCCCTCAGTGAAATGGAGAGGAAGGGATACTAGCCATGTACCACAGTGAGAAGGCTGGTTTTGCAGCGTTTACAAGTATTAGAAAAAGAAAGGCAGGACGTTCTGTATCTCACGAGTAACCCATCTTCTCTGGTCCAGCCAGCTGTGCACCTCGCTAGACCACCGTTCTTGTAAAAAAAGGAGTGTTCCATCAGTACTAAGGTATTAGGCAATATATTCTCCTCAAACTCTCCTTGCCAGTTGGTCTCTAAGGTGTGTACCCCAGTTCCAAGTTTTCCATTACCCACATTACACTGCATATTCCTAGAAGGCGAACGCCTACTATCTCCTAGACTTGAGGCTGTTTTTTGGGATAAGAGGAAGTTAACGGTAGCTGTCAGTGAAACACTTTTTGGAGCGGGACTGTTTATTGTGCTTATTTACATCACTTAGCACAAAGAGCCACTAGACCCAGCAGTAATACTGAAAACGAATGAAAAGTAAATTCAAACCACTTTTACCTAAGGTTAAAAACAACAAGTACTTCACCAGAGGGATTAAACTTCTGGAAAAACCAGGGAGATCTACCAGTGTTCACATCCCTGTCTATGAGGAGATGTAGGGAACTGACCCTATTTCATTTGTGTTTATATATTGTAGAAAATGGGTATCCCCTCAGAATTTAGATATCAGGGTGATAGCTTAAATACCTTGGATGAAAACATGGAATCCCGAGAAGGGACGTGTGAACTGAAACTGCTGAATTCCTAATTAGACAGTGATGATCCAGAGGGAATGAACCTTGGCATTCACTAGAGAAAGCGAGAGAGAACAAGAACATGTTAAAAGTCCCCTGCCTGAAACTAAGCCCAAAGCTGAAAGGAAAGAGGACTAGGAAGGGACACGCATGCTACAAAGCTGCGGCAGTATGGCTTGGAAGGATGTGATTTTTATCTGCAAATGTTGATAAATGTCTGTTTCACTGTACACATACAAACCAAAAAAAATCCGTTGATGATGATGATTGAAATATATAGCTAGGCAAAGTAAGAAAAATGTCAGTATAGAATGTGATTTCAAGCTATCTGCTATATATATTTTGACGTGATGTTGGCAATTTGTGCTTTAGATCTTTAACTTTTTTAATCTCAGTGATTACTCCAATAAATAATTACAGTCCAAGACCACCCCCCAATTGTCTGACTCCTTCCCCACCATTTCCTGCAATTCTGAAAATGTACGTTGATAAAAATTGAAAAATTATTACAAATAAACGTATCCATCATAATTATTTTAAAAAATCAAATTCAAACTCCGATTTCTTTGCGTTTTTGAGAGGCCCAGACAGGAAAAGTTCAAAATGTAATTGTTCCCGTCTCCCATTGATTGTTACGGTATGCATACGTTCATTTATTGCTCTGTAGTCCCATTAAGCCGGAGAGGCGCGCTCTTTAATATGCTGAGACTTTGACAAAAAAAAATCCTTCTCCAAGAATTTTGTGGGACTTAGTAATCAGTACTAGGTTTTCCCAGAGAATGATAAACCAGTGCGAACAGATTTGGCAAAGGAGAAGTTCCTGTGCTAGTGCTGTTCCCTACAAATAGTGAGAATAGGTGTTCTAGGACTGTAACTGTTATGAGAGGAGTGCATCTTAAGAAAGTAGATCAAGTTCCTTGCTTCTCTTCCTAAATTCTAGCCAGCTCTTTCATTGAGATGTGGGAAAGCAGTGGAAAAACTCACTTTGCCTTTGTGAAAAGGCTAAAAAGTTTAAAGTCCAAAAAACCTAAGACCTCAGATGTGCTAAAGAGCTTTGTGGAGTGTTAGCTATCGAGCCTGCACCTGCCTGCCTTTGCTGCCTTCTCTGAGAGATGCGTGGTTGTCTCTTATGCACTGGGCCTGAGCAGCTACTCTCAGGATTGCATGGAGAGATAGTAGAAGTACAGCCCCACGTAAGAGCTTAATGTGCATGCTGTTGGGTTTGTATGATGAGATGTTGAGTCCTGAAGCATCACAGGACTATAACAAACCTGAGCATGGTCTCCAAGTTCTTCATGCCCACTGAGGTGGCAACTTACAGAAACCTCTGAGGAGTCCTGTGGTACCTTAAAGACTAACGAATTTATCTGATCATTGGCTTTTATGGGCTGGAGCCCACTTCATCACATGCAGGTTCCAGCCCATGAAAGCTTATGTCTAAATACACATGTTAGTCTTTAAGGTGCCACAGGAATCCTTGTTGTTTTTGGTGAAACAGACTAAGATGCATGGGCTACTCCTCTGATACAAGAAACCTCGTAAGTGCTGAAGATGGAGAGGTTTTTAATAAGAAATGGTGCAAAATTGGTGGACTTGAACTTCTGGGGTATGTCTAGACTACAGAGTTTTGTCGACAGAAGTTTTGTCGACAGATACTGTCGACAAAGCTTCTGTCGACAAAGAGCGTCTAGACTACATCCAGGTCTGTCGACAAAGCAAGCCACTTTGTCGACATAACAGTGTGGACGCAAAGGACAGTGTAGATGCAATAATGCCTTCTATCAACAGAACTCTGTCGACAAAAGGCGTTATTCCTCGTAGAATGAGGTTTACATACGTCGACAAAACTGCTGAGTTATGTTGACATAACTCAAAGGCAGTGTGGACGCAGGTATAGTTTTGTCGACAAAAGTCCACTTTTGTCGACAAAACCCTGTAGTCTAGACACACCCCTGGAGTGATGCAAAGTGTTATGTCAGATCCCATCAGGCTGTGTCACTCTGAAGCGTTGCAGGATAAATTATGCTACGTTTTGACAAACTTATCTTTAACGTCAACTCTCCCATGTGTGTATTTGTGCTTCACAGCTTTGGGGTTTGTTTTTGTTGAGTTTTTGAGTGGAGGTGGGACAGTAAAGGTTTTCATGAGAGCTCCATTACTGCTTAATTCCTTTGTATTCAGTGTTTGGTAATATTCGACTAAATGTCTCGTAACTGTATCCAAGTGGTCAGCGGAACAGGACCAATTTTTATCGTATTTGGGGTGTCCCTCCAGCTATCTTATATTTTCCAGAGCAACATCCTGTGTCCATTGTGATGATTGGGATTGAAATCAGTTGCCCAAAAGATGTTTTGTGTCTCTGAGGAATTTTTTTCATGTTGGGATAATTGGATTTGCATTGATTTATTTAATTGTATGGCTCTCGGTTGTATTTGATACAATACAAGAACTGATACATCTGTATCCTCATCATTTTGAGGCCTGTGAAACAAATCTTCAGTACTTAGGTCATTGATAAATAAAAGATCCTGTGTGAGCGGAAAATCTGATACTTTTCTCTGATTTTAATAGGTGCTATATTGTAGCTAACCTTTTTACATGCCAAAAAGCTTAAAGTTGCTGAGAAATGCGCTGATTGAAAGCTAAATTAGCTGCAAGGAGAGGAAAAGTTATGTCTGGGTAGCAAACAATGAGGGGCAGTACTCTGTACTCAAAGCTGTGTGTTCTTTTGGCCTCTTTCAGCGGGTGCACAGGTGCTTCTGCTGCTTATCTGTGGGCGCCTTGCCTTTCCTGAGCCTGTGCAACTTCAAGACATTAGAGAGGAAAGAAAACCATGTAAATGCCCATTTCTGTGTCACCGAATCGCTGCGCTCTCCAGGGTGCTGCATGTAACATGGCACAAATTGAGTTGAGAACAATGAATCAGTGAAGTTGAGAGAAGTTAAGAGAAATTCGGGTTTGTATCCTGTCCTGTACATTATACTACAGGAGATGTCTCACATTTGCTAGGCTCCTGCAGAACTGGATTAAATGTATAATTTAGGGGTACAGCATCAACTAAGGATGTTAAGTATCAGTTAATTAACTAATTGAGTAGTCGATGGAATTTCCATTGATTACTCAATTAGTCAATAAGTGGGGGGGACACAACCGCTGCGCCTTCAAGTGCAGAGCCGCAGCAGGGTTCAGTCCCTGCTCGCCCCGTCTCTGGGACGGCTGCGGCTCTGCCTCCCCTGCCTCTCTGCGCTGGCTCCTGGTCCCTCCCCCCTTGCTGTCTCTGATACATAGGCAGCGAGGGCCGAGGGGGGGCAGACTAGTAGTCACTCAACTAGTCGCTTACATCTCTAGCATCAACCTGACTTTTTTTTTTTTTTTAAATAAATGCAGCTTCCGAATTGCAGGAAGCAGCAGCAGTCAGACGAAGTGGTCTGTTTGGTCAGACCTGTGAGGTGAGACTTGCTGAGGTGTGGCATCTTTCAGGACCCAGTCTTCTTTTACAATCCTCAGTGCGACCAAGGGGGCCAAGATGCATTAGCGGCGAAGCGTGTAGAAATCTAGATTTTTATTTTGTTTTAAATGTTTTCTGTTTTGTAACTAGATTCATAAAAGAATGAGGTGAGTTCGTGGAGGGTAAGTCCACTGAGTGCTGTAAGTCAGGGTGGTCAGGAACACCGTTCTCTAGGCATCCCTAAGCCTCCGACTGCGAGCAGCTGGGACTGGATGACGGGGAATGCATCGCGTGCTATTTGCCCTGGTCTGTTTGTGCCCTCTCGACATCTGGATCCAGCCACTGTCAGAAGACAGGATGCTGGGTCAGAGGGCCCATTGGTCTGATCCAGCGTGGCTGCTCTTATTTGTGCTATAATTAGAAATAGGGTGGGATATATTGAGCATATGGAGTTTGAGGGGGCAGCTGCTGACATACAGTGCCCCCACGTAATACAGCAAGAAACCTTTGTCTTATGTCTGGTAAGGCAGATAACGCTAACGCTCTGCTCCGGTATAGGGACAACCATCCCTGCCCCAGTGCAAGTGCTCAGCAGCCTTTCATTTCGTTTCTGCTGTCAGGAGGTGTCCATGCTCCTCCCTTTGCTCTGGAGCTCTTACCTTGATTTATTTGGATAGTTATCTGGTACTCGCCCTTGCAGAATATTAATCTGTGTACTCCCTGGGGCGATTCCTGCCAGCTGGCTGCCGTGCTCCTGCAATCAGAGGGAGGTGGGAGATGGGACCTGAAGCTACATGGCAAGTTGATCAGGCTGCACCGGGACCTTGATTCTTAACAAGTCATTTCAATCTCACGTGAGCCCGCTGCCTGATTACAGCTCGGCATGTGGGGCCTTCTGGAGCCTTCCCCGGGTAGGAGCTTTATTGTGGCTGAAGAATTGTGGTTGTTTGGAGGGTGGCTCTCCTGGTTCTCGGTTACCTCAGCGTTCTGTTCGGCATTGCCAGTGGCTTAGAGCTGTTGGAAGTTTTCATTCCACTTCCTGTCGTACTCGTAGGAAATTTGATGTTTCTGAATTGCCAACAAACTACCCCACGTTTTGCGATAACAAGTAGGCCTGTGGTACCTTCGAGAGTAAGATACTAACATTAGACATACACGAGCTTTCATGGACAAAACTCATTTCTTCAGATGAGCTTGAGTGCAGCCATCTAACACACAGCTAGCCAGAACCCTGCTCAGACGCTGAAGGGAATACCTTAAATTTGGCTACTAGCTGTCCCTTCTGGATGATAGCTTTGTACTGGTTCTGCTGTGACTCTGGAAACAAATCAATTAAGTTGCTACGTTTTGAGTGGTTGACAGTGTCAAATTTCACCATTAAAACTTGATAATTAGAGATTCAGAACTAGTGTGGCCACGGAATAGGCATTCTTCCCAAAGCACTCCCAAGTGTTTTCAGTCTTTGTCATAGGAAATGTACCTGATTTGATGTTGGCGGCCCAGAGAATGTACTGCATCCACTATGACAGAGATGGTAGGAAGGTGAGAGAATTCTGTATCAGCTGGGACAGAATATTTTTATCAGTCTGCTTAAAAGTGGTCATCACTGAGGCTGGGGTCTGCCATATAGTTGTTGCAGGAGAAACTCATCAATAGGGAGGGCTGTTTTAGAGGACTAAGAAGCGTGTAGCCTGTCAAAAATGTGTGGTGGGTGTCTGACTTCATCTGCAGTGGAGCTGCAACTTTTTGCCACATCCTGGAAAAGCCAGAAGTCATCAGCCAAGGACAATGGTGGTGGCATGATGGCCTTATCTGGGGAGGAGGAGGATATACTGGTTCTTGGAGACATCTCTGTCCCACCCTCTGTTCTCCAGTCTCCTCAGGAGGTACCAAGTTTCTCAACACTGTAGCTGAGGGTAATATCTTGGGGGTTCATAGGTGAGGCTGGAAACCTGAAAAGCGATATGAAAAAAGATATGCAGCCCTGGGAATCCTGGTACAGCGACTGGGATAGTAGAATAGAGCCTGAAGATGGTGCCCATGGTGGGCTGTACCAGTGTGGTGGGTGGGCCAACTGCTCCGGGGTCTCTTGGCTGTCGGGACCATAGGAGGAGTAGTGGGAAACAGCTTCCTTTGGCTTGCTGATTCCTCACTAGACAATGGAAGTGCATGGCAGGGTCGTGGAAAAGACTCTTACTAGGAGAAAACTCTGCCAGCTTCCCAGTGCTGAGAGGAAGACACTCCGGCTTGTCAGGTACCGAGAGTCTCTTCCGTGCCAGGATTCTGGTAGTGCTGACTGACCCGTGCCACTGGTGGGACCAAGGGAGTAAGGGATCTTTTTCACACCAATTGTCCCAGTGCTTGATGGGGCGTCATGACGGTGCTGATGACAAGATGTAGGAGCACAGAACAAATATAGCAGCATCTCCAAGGCAAAGCTTTTTATTCTTGCTGTTTCCTAATTCCCAAGAGAAATGGAGGCTGAAGATCCATACTAGACCTCATAGCACTCCAAAAGTTTGTCAACGCTCAAAAATTCAAGATGGTCATTACTGATGGTTATTCTAACATTGGTACAGCGAGACTGGTTTTCAGCCCTCAGCCTTCAGAACAGTCATCAGCTGCATGAGTTTTCCCCAAGGTTCCCTAAGTAGTGGCCGCACACCTGGGCTCCCAAGAGATCACGATTTACCTCTACTTGGATGATTGCCTTCTTACAGCCCAGTCCTTCCAAGAGTCTTGTTGAGTTATAGATGTGCAATAGAACTTGTCCTACAGATCAATGCCCAGAAATCAATCCTCATTCCTGTGCAGTGCCTGGAATTCATAGGTCCAGCCTCGACTTATTACAGGCCAGAGCACTCCTGCCTCAGAAGAGATTCCTCACTCTGGTCACACTCAGAGAGACCATACAAAAGAGCCCCCGGATATCATCCAGACATTGCCTCCAACTCTTGGAGCATATAGCAGTGGGCCCAATGGTAATACCACACACCAGGCTTCACATCATTGTCTCAAAGTGTGGTTCAGCTTGGTTTACAGACCGAAAAGACACACCCCTGTGTCTGCCCATCAACGTCAAAAACTCCTTGAACTGGTGAAAAGACCCCGCAAATGTTTGCAAAGGGATTCCTTTTTCAGAAACCTCCTATCATTGCTACTCATCACCGACCACTCTCATACCACAGGGAACATATCTAAATGACCTTACAACACAAAGGCTCAGAGGGGTAGCCGTCTCCACTTAAGCTCATCTGAAGAAGTGGGTTTTGCCCATGAAAGTGTGCGCTCTTTTTTTTTTTTTTTTTTTTTTTTTTGCTTCAGAGTGGTAGCCGAGTTAGTCTATACAGGATAAACTTAAACAACAACAAATAGTCTGGTAACACTTTAAAGACTAACAAAACATGTAGATGGTATTGTGGCTGTGCCCATGAAAGCTCATGATACCATCTATGTTTTGTTAGTCTGGTAGCAGTTCAAAGACTATTTGTTGTTTTTAAGTTTATCTATTTTTTTTGTTAGTTTCCAAGGCAGTGTTTCTTAAACTTTTTAAGAACAAGGAACACCAAATAATATTTTTTTATGAGAAACACCAAGGATCTTTTGTTGGTGGAGGGGGGAAGTCAGGGAGGGGAAAGGGTTGGGGGGAAGTTTGAGGGGGGAAAAAAGGTCGCCTGCTCCTTCAAGGGCAGCCATTTTGAATTCTGTTATCTGCGGCACACCTCCCACTGCCTACCACTACCGCAGAACACAGTTTAAGAAACACTGTCCTAAGGTTCTACACGACTACGTGTTGTTTTTACAACACAAAGCAAGTGGATGTCCATGGAGATGTCCCTTCATGTCAACCTCCTTTAGCTCAGGGTGGTCAGGAAAACCTCTGCCCATTTCTTCCTGCAAGAGATCACTCATGAAAGTCCTAATGGACAGCATGGCGTGTCTGTATTACATCAACAGGTGGGAGCCCAGTCATCCTGTCTCTGCACAGAAGCTGTAAGACTATAGAATTGATGCTGCTTCTCCCACAGTGTTGTGCTACCAGCAGCTTACTTTCTGGGCATGCAGAACTCAACAGTGGACAGTCTGTCACGAGTTCCCATTCATCCACGAATAGACGATAAACCCAGCAGTATTCGATGACCCATTCACGTGTGATGGGACACTGACCATACACCCGTTCACTAAACTACACAGCTGAATGAGAAATAGTCACAGTATTGCTAGAGGGTGTGGAGTGGGACAATATTCCCTAAGGTGATGCTCCTCTTCTTCTTTGGCTCGGGGCCTTCTCTATGTCCTAGTTCGTGATGTGCCTGCTGATGTTTCACCAACCCACTCCAGTCCTCCTCTTGCAGAATGAAGGATGCACCCTACGTCCCAAGCTGGTATTCTCCATCTCCAGGCACAGCTTCTTCATGGTTCCAATGCACAGAGAGCTTCTGCTCGAAGGAGGTACAGGAGATAGTACTACTCAGTAGAAAGTCCTCAACACACCATACTTACCTGCAAAAATCATCCCGGTTTCAAATGTCCCCAGCTCTGTGATCCTAGACTATGCACTTGCTCTTTAAAAAAAAAAAAAAAAAAAAAAGAAGAAGAAGTTGGGACTCTCTCTCAGGGTCCACATAATGGCAATAGTGTCCTTCCACTAACGAGTAGAAGGGTATTAGTGCAATCGTGCCTAATCATGAAACGGTTCCTTGGGGTGTAGAAAACTTTTCTCCATAACCTCAGCACCCTCCCCCTACATGAGACCTAATCTTGGTGTTGAAAGGCCTGAGTCGATCTCCCTTGGAACCCCTGGCCACCAGTTCGCTTGCAGAGCTGTCTGAAAACAGCCCTCCTGATAGCAGTCACCTTGGCTGAGCGTGCATCCACCAGCATGGGATTCCTTTGGCCATGTCCAAAATTCATGCCTAGTGTAACCTCCTTGTTCCACGGGATCCCACTGAGTCATCCCCCGATTTTCTACATGACAATAGGGAAGCTGCATTACACTCAGGAAAGGTCAGGAGAGCCCTAGCTTTTTACCTGGATAGGACAAAGGCTTTCTGGAAGTCTCCTAAGCTTTTCCTTTCGATTGCAGAAAGATCTAAGGGCTCAGCAACAACGTACTTTTTAATCTTTTTTTTCCTCTGTGGGTAGAATAAATGTCTGGGCACCAACGCATGTGCAGATGTTCACTACCCCTGTGGGTGCTCTGCCAGTCAGCTGAGCGGTACCTGAATCTCCCCTGGATGGCCACCCAGGAACGCTGCTCAGCCCTGTCAGCCCAGAGGCTCAACAGGCAGGTTCGAACTGCATTAGGCGATGTTACTGGGGTTGCAGCGTGACCCTTCCGGATAGCAGGTTGTGCACATGCTGCACGAGGTCGAGCGCCTCATCCGTTGCCTGCTGCAGAGCGTCCCTATCTCAGCGATCTGGGGACTCTGCCGGGGATGGCACCTTCGATGTCCCAGTGCTGCCATCTGTAACCCAACCGCCGCTGAGCCCCCGCTCTCCAGTTAGTGATGCTGGTGGAGAGTCCCTCAGTGGAGCAGCCACCGGGCCACTCCGAGAAGAAGCTTTTCACCTTGTGCAGGGACGGTTGTCCTTTAAGGTGGGTCCCCCGTGAGTGTTTCACAGCCTGTAAGCTGGGCACTGGTGCAGCTGCCCAAGAGAAATTCAGGTGCCGCCCAGCTGTTGAGCAGAGCCCCCCCCCCCCCCGCTATCTCTGTTTCTGCTGGGGGTGCCCTTTCCTTTTTATCACCCTCTTGCCCTTTGCGACGGAGCTGTCAGTGACTCTGCTGCAGAGAAGGGACCGAGGGGTCAGCCTGCTCGTGGGGCATGAGAAGACTCCATCCGCGTGAGCCTAACGGACACTGCTCCGGTCAGCAGTGCTGGTGCCCAAACACGCCTGCAGTGGAGCATCCTCTCCAAGAACCACCCTTACTGCACAAGGGGGACGTCGTCAGAACGCAGTTCTACAGTCCCTCCTTTAGACGCCTGAGCAGTCTGGCTGGGCCTTAAGCTGTGCAAATGGCAGGTGCCCCTGTGGAGCATTGTCCAAGGTTTGAGCAGAGGCTGCTTGGAAAACCTGGGCATTTGTACAGAGACTGCTGCTCGCTATCTGTGCGCTTGTCTGTACTGCAAAGAAAACCCCATGTCTGACCTGGGCCGGCCAGCTTGGATTGAGGGGGCTCAGACTGAGGGTGTGTAGACTTCCAGACTGGTAACGGTAGTGACGCCCTGCACCCAGGGCCGACTAAGGGGTGGGCGCGCCGACCGATGGGGGCGCCTGATGGCAGCTGTAAGGGGTGCCCGGCGTCCCTTTTAGCTGCCCTCAGGTGCCGTGCGTCCGGCTCCCGCAGCACCGGCCCCCACCATCCCTGCGGCGCCGGCCAGCAGCACCCTTCCCCCACAGCCGCGGGGCCCTACACGGCCAGGCGCAGTCCTCCCCGGGCTGCATGCCAGCAGCGGTGGCTGGGCCGGGCAGCGCATGGGCTGTGCACCCTGAGGCGGGCCCGTGCTCCCTGGGGGGGGCGGGCCCGTGCATGCGCCGTGCGCCCGGGGGGCGGGCCCGTGCTCCCTGGGGGGGGCGGGCCCTGCATGCGCCGTGCGCCCGGGGGGCGGGCCCGTGCTCCCTGGGGGGGGCGGGCCCGTGCATGCGCCGTGCGCCCGGGGGTGGCGCTGCGTGCCTGGGGCCCCAAGATGGCCCGGGCCAGCCCTGCCTGCCCCTTTCTAAAGTGCTTGCAGTGCCCAGATGGAGGCTAGTCGGGAAGAGCGGGGCAGGAAAGGGAGGGGCTAGGGTCGGTGGACAGAAAGAGACCAGACAAAGGGGACGTTCTTGCAGGGCTCTGGGGAACCTCCAGGGAGCTGCGTGCAGAAAAGCCTGGTCTCAAAGTGCCGTTCTGACCCCGCAGTCGTGTGGGGCGCTCAGGGTCGGCAGGGCCTGCTCCAGCGTTCACCTAACAGCTGATTCCCGCAGTCGTGTGGGGCGCTCAGGGTCGGCAGGGCTTGCTCCAGCGTTCACCTAACAGCTGATTCCCGCAGTCGTGTGGGGGCGCTCAGGGTCGGCAGGGCCTGCTCCAGCGTTCACCTAACAGCTGATTCCCGCAGTTTGCTTGCTTGTAGGTTAGACCCTGACCCTTCTGTCCAGGGAGGCGCGGAGAGCAAGCGTGTGACCTGCCCGAGCTGTCCGTGCAAAGCCCCCCAATCCCTGACCTTAGAGGCCAGTGTAACACTTTGCTTGTTAAATGTTTTCCTGTCCTGAAGCTGCTGCTTCCTCCCCTTGGGTCTGGGGGCTGGGGCGCAGGCTGCGAGGTGCTGCTGAGCCTGAGCAGGCAGTGGAAGGAAGGGGCTGGCTGTCCGGCCAGAAGCAGCCGAAGGCCTTTCACTCTGCGGCGCTTGCGGGAGCTGGCTCGGTGATGTCAGGCACTGTCGGTCTCCGCAGTGTACGTGCTCTGCATGGGGATGGGGAGGGGGGGATGACACGGACTGCACTGCAGCACACTGCAGCACTGCCAGAACAAAGCCCTCCTGGAGAAGCGACGGAGCAGAGGCTGCGTGCTGAGCCCTGCTCCGGAGCCTCTTAGAAATCTCTCCCCTCCTGCTGGAGAGGCAAAGGGGCCTGCTTCTGCTGCTGTGTCTGAGCCACCACGTCCCACTGCAGGAAGGTGGAACAGATTGTTCCCATAGGCAGTGAGCACAGTCCCAGGTGAAGTGGCCAGTGACACTTTGTTGTGCTGGGTGCGATTCCTACCGTCCTGGGGGGCGGGGCAATGACCCACTGCAGACTATACCCGAGGACCAGACAATAGGAAGGGAGACCACGGGCAGGCAGGGCTGATTGCAAGCTGGGGGTAGGGCGGGGGGGGGGAAGGGGCTGAGAGCAGGAAGGGGGGAGAGGGACCCGGGACCCCTTCCCCCCTGGGGAATGACACTGGCTGCTCTCGGCCCTGGCATTGACATCCGTCCTGTGCGACGCTGCGTCCCTTCTGTCCTGGCTGCCGGCTGAGCCTGTCTGGCTGCGGCGGGGACTGCAGGGCCGGGGCGAGTGGCGTAGTTGGAGCAGGGTTTTAGCATCGAGCGACGTTGCGCACGGACGTGCCCGAGCTCGTCGCCGGACGGCATTGTGCAGGGTCCTGAGGCCAGCTGCTCGGGGGAGGTGTTCGCCCCCGGGGGTCGTGGTGTTTTTATCCTTCCTCGGTTTTGTTTGCGCATTCGTTGAAGAGCGCGCTGCTTCCCCCACGCTTGTTACTGTGGCCGTTGGGGGAGGGCGCCCCATGTGGTGACAGGCATGCGTAGGGCCCCAAGCATCGAGAGGTGTGTTGTGGGGTCACTTATTGTAGCAGTGGAGCTGCGTACGCAGGTTTTCCAGCCGTTGCTATGGCAGGGCCTGGTGCCACTTCACATCGGGGGGTCTCCTCCGGGAGCTGCCTGCCGGCCTCAGCCCAGAGGCCTTGGGCAGATCTGAACATGACACTGTTATTGAGACACCGTTTTATACGGCAGCGGAAACCAGCGACTTGGCCATCGCAGCCTTGGAGACCTCCAGCCCGGGGCTCCACAGGCCACGTTCAGCCTGCTGGATGCTTACCCCAGCCCTGGAGCTCCAGCCAGGAGTGGGCTTGGCACAGCTGTCAGTGCCCCCACCCCATGCACTGGCTTTGCAGCTCCCATTGGCTGGGAACCAGGCAGAGCTGCATGGCCCTGCCTCTGTGGGAGCTGGAAGGGGATGGGCTGCTGCTTCTGAGGAGAGCCACCCGGATCCTGCTTCCAGACCCTTAGATCTCAGTCCAGTGCATCCTCCTGCACCCCAGAGACTCCCAGCTGGAGCCCTTACGTCCATTCCTGCACCCCAAATCCTTCATCCCCCGCCTGACCCCAGAGCCTGCATACGCCACCCCCTTCTGCACCCCAGCCCCCTTCCTGGCCCTCCCTCCAATTTCCTTACCGTGGCCTTCAGGCCAAAATCTTGCCCACCCCCACTCTAAGCCCTCTGGACTTGCTTCCCATGCTCCTTGGCACAGAGGCACTTTGTGAAGTGACCTTACATCTCACGAGAGCCCAGTCTGCCCCGAGGGTCGGGCGAGCTCTTTGTCCGTGGTCAAACGTCAGGCGATTTCTGTGTGGCCTCGTGGGCTGCGCTCTGACCAGTCACCTTCGGTCTCCAGTCACTGGCCTGTTGAGCACCGTGCGCCAGTTGGGGTCGCAGATTTGATCTTGCATTGCTGTATCTCATGCCGCCCCTAAGGCAGCTGAGCCCTCCCTGACGAGAAATGCAGCATCTGCCACCTCCCAGATGACGGGAATAGCCCCTGCACATCTGGGCACCTCCGAAAGCAGCAATGCTGAGCCAGCTGACCCCCGACAGTGTCCCGCAGGACGATGTCACTTGTTATCGGTGGTATTCGGAGCCATCAGGGCCTCAGTGCTGGACTCTGGGCAGGATGGCTGCGTACTGGGGCCCCGGAGCAAGGCTGCAGAGCTCCAGGAGAGGGAGGTAGCACAGCCTGAGTGCTTGGCTGCAGTGACCCTGTGCTACGTCAGTGCAGCCGCTGCCAGGGCGTGGTCACCTCACCACGGGCCTGTGGCCTGACCAGGCCAGACTTCGGGGAGTGGCCTTACAACTGGCGCACAGGTCTCACGCCGCTCAGATTTGTCCCCCCACCATTCTGTCGAGACGGAGGGTGCTGGGCCGAATGGCGGTGTTCCTGGATGGCAGCGCTCAGAGGGGTGCACTGAGAACCCAGCTCTCGCACCCTGTGTAAGAGAGGGACGGCTCCTTGCGTAGGGGGTCCGGGGGCCCTGTGGGAGAGGGGGACCAGGATCCCTGGGGGTGGGCTCCATTGTTCATTTCCTCCCTCCAGAAGCCTCTGAATTGGCACCACTCCTGGCTCCAGCCCACTGACATCAGTGGCAGGCTCCGCCCGTCTTCAGTGAGCTTGGCATCAGACCTTTTATTTTACGCTCTGCAGCAGCAAGCCGCATCCACTGGTGCGTGAAGCCCGGCCAGGATAATGGCTCGCGAGGCGGAGGCAGCACGGGCGCTAGACGCTGCGTTGCTGGGGGACGCGTCTGCCTGGCTCGATGGCTTCGTCTGGGGGTCCTGGGGTGCTTGCTTCCATTTTCTTATTTTTGCCCAGAAGAGCCCCAGGCCTGTGAGAGCCCTGGGGAAGAAGAGAAACCGGCCTGGCAGCTGGCTTCAGAGACCATGCTACGAACAGGGAGGGAATGGGAGTCCCCTTACCACGGGGTGCGCCAGAGAGAGGTGCTCCCAGTTGGTTTCTTACCTGTACGGTAGGAGGGAATGCAAGAGACAGGTGGGGGAAGAGAGGGTGGAGCACGTAGGCGGGTGACAAGCGGCTGGGTCGTTTCCTTTTCAAAAAGCACAAAGGGTCTGTCTACACTACAGAGTTAGTTCGAACTAACTTAGTTCGAATTAGTTAATTCGAACTAAGCTAATTTGAACTAACGTGTCTAGAACTAAAAACTAGTTCGAATTAGCGTTTTGCTAATTCGAACTAGCATGTCCACATTAAGTGGACCCTGAACAGGGCTTAAGGATGGCCGGAAGCAGTGCCGGCAGGGCATCAGAGGAGGACTTAGAGCGTGGAGATGCTGTCTCAGGCTAGCCGAGGGCTGCGCTTAAAGGGTCCCGACCCCCACCCCGGACAGACAGTTCTCAGGGGTGCCCCGCTTGAAAAGCAGTCCTGGCTTGGAGTGCCCGGTGTGCCCACACTGGGCACATCACAGCACTCGGCCATCAGCCCGGCTGCACTTGCCGCAGGCTGCCATCTGGGGAGAGGGGGCAATTGGGGGGCTGCAGGAGAGCTTCCACCCCCAGAAGCCCGCAGAGCCAGCCCAGTCCTCCCCATCGGGGGCTCGTACCCCATTCCTCTCTCACCTCCTTCCACTTACCCTTCCCTAGCCCCTCTTCTTGATGTACAAAATAAAGGACAATTGTGTTCAAAAATAGAATCTCTCTTTATTGAACAAAACTGGGGGAGACTGGGAAAAGGAGGTGAGAGAGGGGAAGAGAGAGGCTGGGAGAGGGGAGGGCAACTACAATGATCAGGGGTTGGGAACAGGTCCCATATGAAGAGAGGCTAAAGAGACTGGGACTTCTCAGCTTAGACAAGAGGAGACGGAGGGGGGACAGGATAGAGGTCTCTAAAAGCAGGAGTTGGGTGGAGAGGGTGCATACAGAAAAGTTCATTAGTTCCCATAAAGAAGGACTAGAGGACACCAAAGGAAAGGAATGGGTAGCAGGCTTCAAACTAGTAACAGAAAGTTGCTCTTCACAAAGCAAAGAGTCAACCTGTGGAACTCCTTGCTGCAGGAGGCTGTGAAGGCTAGAACTGGAACAGAGTTTAAAGGGACGTGAGATCAAGTCATGGAGGTTGGGTCCATGAAGTGCTATTAGGCAGGGGGTAGGAGTGGTGTCCCTGCCCAAGGTTTGTGGAAGGCTGGAGAGGGATGGCACGAGACAAATGGCTTGGTCACTGTCTTCGGTCCATCCCCTCCAGGGTCCCTAGGGTTGGCCGCTGTCGGCAGACAGGCTACTGGGCTAGATGGACCTTTGGTCTGACCCAGGATGGCCATTGTAAGCTCAGGGCTCAGGGTCGGGGGTCTCAGTGGACCCCCTTGATTCTCTTGCACACCTGCTCCTGGGTGGCCAGGCTGGCAACTCTCCTGCCCAAGCCGGCCACTTTCCTGTGCCTAGTGTGGAGATCGTGGACAAGGTCCACGATGTCCGCACTAGCCCAGGCGGGAGCCCGCCTCTTGCGGTCCCGGGCAAGCTCCCGGGAGCCGCCAGCCTGGTCCCGGGAAGAGGGGGAGGGCTGGGGGGCATCGGTTGGGTGGCTCTGTGCCGTGCCAGGTGCAGGGTCTGCTGGCTGGGTGCTGGCAGGCTTGCACCTGGCACAGGCACCGTAGCCAGCCCATGCCCATTTAAGGGGTCCGGGGCCGGGAGGGGGGCAGTAGAGTTTCCCTGGTGTTGGCCAGAGTGGCCACCAGGGAAACCTGGGGAGGACTAGCCTCCCACTAGTTCGAATTAAGGGTCTACACAGCCCTTAATTCAAACTAGCTAGTTCGAACTAGGCTTAGTCCTCGTAAAATGAGGTTTTCCTAGTTCGAACGAAGTGCTCCGTTAGTTTGAATTAAATTCGAACTAGCGGAGCGCTAGTGTAGCGCCTATGAGAGTTAGTTCGAACTAACGTCCGTTAATTCGAACTATCTTTGTAGTGTAGACAGACCCTAACTGCCTATTGCATCGGAGACCACAACTCCACATCCTCAGCCTGCCAATGTCCGCCCCCCAAAGGCAGCTGCTGGAGGTGCCACGTGTTTCTGGTGCATCACAAGTGGGTCCGTGGCCCTTTCTCTCTACCAGGCTGCGCTCACGCTGTGGCGATCGGAGTACCCTGGCCCCACCATTGGAACTAAAAGCATTGGACTGATTGTTCCTGCTGCCTCCTGGCTGACACCCGCAAGCTGTCTCCTCTAAGCAGGAAGTGACGGTTGTCTAAGGTTCTCGGGCAAAGGCAGAGTTATTAAAACTCATCTGCACCAGCACTTGCCCGGCCGGCCACCTACAAAGAGCTCCGCTCTCTCCGTCCGCATTCCAAAGGGCACCTTCTCCCGACGGGAGCTGCTCGAGTTCCAGACGGTCACCATGCTCGGGCTTTTTCAAAGGGGGAGAAGCAGGCCCTCACTGGGAAGGCAGAGGGGTCAGCGCACGTGCTTCCGCTGCTTGCGGGTGTGGCAAAATGGCACAGGGAGTATAGGGTGTGACACACATCCCTGGAAACGTCCCGCTTCCCTCCGTAGCACAACACCTAGAAATCCCCCGCGCTCCATGAACGTGCTCTGAATGACCCGACCGGGGATCTTTAAACCCATAACCGTTAGAAGGCCTAGTGGTCACATGATGAACCGCTCTGGGGTGTTGGGCCTGGTGGGACTAGGGAGGGCGGGATGGTGGAGGGGTACTCTCGCGACTCCCGGGAGCTGGCTGCCGCTGCGTGCTATAGGCTCTGCAGGATGAGCCTAGGCTGCAGAGCCCGCTGGCAGCTGGGAGACAGCACGCGCCTGCAGGCCAGAGCGTTACTGTGGGGGTACGTCTAGACTACACGCTTCTTTCGAACGAGATTGGCTAGACAGCCACAACTTTTTCAAAAAAGCGATCCACTCTGTCGAAAGAGCACGCGGGCAGTCTGGATGCTCTTTCGAGAACGCCCTGTTTGCGGTCAAGAATACCTTTCTTTTGAAAAAAGGCGTCTTCCTCGTAAAATGAGGTTTACTGCTGTTGAAAAAACCGCCGCGTTCTTTCAATTTAATTTTGAAAGTACGCGGTGGCAGTCTAGATGCAGGTGAAGTTTTTTTTTTAAAAAGGCCACTTTTATCGGAAAAACCCTGTAGCCTATCAGAAGCTGATAGGCTGATGCTCATAGGCTAACTGGTGACATTCTTACATCCTACCCCTGACCTGCACGACAGATACACAACCCAGGCAAGTGTGGAGCAGGAGGCCGGTCTGTGTAGCCATTCAGTTGACCAGAGCTCTCCACTTCTTCTCACTACGGTGATTTGGCTAGAATGGGCAGGGTTTATCTTAGTCATCTTTGCTGGGCCTGGCTCCTGCATTAGGAAGACAGGACAAGGGCATCATGCTTATGTTGGCTTCCATCTCTTTGGTCATGAGGCCGGCCCTCCATGAACGTACCCAGTTCTCGTTGAACCTCGCTGCGCTTTTGACCTGTGTAACATCCCCAGGTGGTGCGCGCCACAGGTATACTGTGCGTTGTGTGAAGTACGTTTTGATGTTTGTTTGAAACTTGATCCCTTTAATGTCACGGTTCTTGGATTATTTCAGAGTCAGGTGTATACATTCCATGATTTTAGCCCTACTGGCTGTGTCTTCAGACTGAGTTTCAACTCAGGAGGCGAGAAACCAGTGGTGCCTGCAGGCTCCTATGATGATCAATTCCAGGTGAAATACACATTTGGGGAAGAATTGGGATGCCAGGTACTAAGCTCCCACCTGCCTGGGGAGTGGAGGAAGTTTGTCTCTTGTCTTACTTTTAAGCAGTTTTTAGAGTAATTGTTATTGACCCTTTGAGTTTGCAAGTAACTAGCGCGTTTTATGAGCTCTCCCCATGTTAATTTCTGAGAGCTGGGGTCTAGGCTTTGAAAATAGAGAATGTGTTTCTCTAGGGCTCTGGGGAAATGAGAGCCTGAGGGAAACTTGTTCCCATAGCAGCCACTCGCTCCCAGTTCTCCGCAGGTAAATCAAGGGGGTATTCAGTGCCCCCATAAGCGGGGCACGAGGGCCAGGCTGCCCAAAGCCAGCTCTGAGTCTGTGCGTGGGGGGGGGGGGGGGAGAGTGTTGGCGCAATAGAAAGCCGTATGAGTTTGGAGAGTGTTCAAAACAGAGCTAGATGGTTTCACGGAGGCTAGGTCCCCCGGGGCTGTTAGCCAGGATGGGCAGGAATGGTGCCCTCCCCTCTGTTTGCCAGAAGCTGGGCAACGGGAGGGATCACGTGATGATCGCCTGTTTCAGTTCATTCCCCTGGGGCACCTGGCTCTAGCCACTGTCGGCAGGCAGGGTGCTGGGCTCGCTGGGCCCTTCTGCCCTCGTATGGCCGTTCTTGTGCATGTTTGTCATAAAATATCCGCTGCCTTCTCTTTGCCACCACTGGGGGAAGCCAGGACGCTGAATTTGTTGACACTTGCAAGTAATAAGCAGAAAGGAACAAGGAAATGCACGAGAGGGACAGAAGCAGGTGGCCTTCCGCTTCTGTGATCTAGGGGGACTCTGCCCCACAGCCCCACCTGCCCAGACGTCTCTCGGGAAATCTCTTTCATTTGTACTTCCGTTTGCTCTGGAGAGTCTCTAGAGAATTCTTCCGGGATCCTGCTTCCGACGGTGCGAATTGCAAAACCAAACTCACCTTCCAGCTGTCTCCAGCTGGTTCCAGGTCCCATTTGTGACTGTGCTCGGGAGCTGCCTGTGTCCTCCCTGGCAATATCATACCTCTGTTTTGCCCTAGACAATCAGTTCAGAATGTCGATCCTGGAGCGCCTGGAGCAGATGGAAAGGAGAATGGCCGAGATGACGGGCTCCCAGCAGCACAAACAAGGAATTGGAGGCGGGGGCAATGGCAGCGGGAACGGAGGAACCCAGACGCAAGTATGAGCCCTCCGTCATTGACTCCCTGTTGTTTCTGGAATGGGCTTGGGGCCGATATCTTTTATGTACAATCATCTCAAGAACCTTTTAATTGCAGCCTCCTCTCAAAATCTCCATGTTTTCCAGTCCTATCAAGTGGTTCTCACCACTTTTATGACTTGATTGTGAATGCATGTGTGTGGGCCATGGAAGCCTGATCTAGTGACAGACCCAAAGTCTGTAGCCTCCCTTTCGCGATGGGCACATAGCGAAGAACAGACACCCTCCTGTTGGTTGGCGCACTAGATAGAAGAGGAGCGTTTGGAAGTGTGAGGCTTCAGGCAGTGACGCTCAGGAAGGCTCCTAAGTACCTCACAGCGGTTCATGCTGCCGTATTCCCTCTCGCACGCTGGCTGAGTGCTAGCCTGGCAATTGAGCGCCCCGGCTCTTGGTGGGGAGCACGTAGAACGGCTGCTGCAGGCTGGAGGGAGTACCCAGGGCAGAGAGCTAGCCGTGTGCTTGGCATCTTCACTAGCCAGCACGTAAGTTCGCTCTGCCCCACCGGCCAGCCTGGCCCCCCCCTGCCGGGCAGGCCATTTCTTAGCCCCTCCTCCCCTGCCAGCCTGGCCCCTCCTCCCTGCAGGGCAGGCCATTTCTTAGCCCCTCCTCCCTGCAGGGCAGGCCATTTCTTAGCCCCTCCTCCCCGCCGAGCCGGCCATTTCAATGTGATGCTGCTGCCCCCTGCTGAGCAGAGGTGCCGTTTTCCACAAGTCAGGTCAGTGGCTAGCATGTGGGCCCTAGTGTCACGCATCCGGGCCAGGTTCTCCTGGGCAGCGTCCACTGGCTCCCTGCACAGCTTCCAGGAGCGGCGGGCTCTGCTCGGAGTCCCCGTCCGCTTCCCTCGTTTTAACCCTTTCGCCGCGCCCCCCGTGCTCTTTTTCATTTGTTGTCCCACAAAATCAGTTGAGTCTTGGGCCCAGTGGGCCCCCGTAAACAACCAGCGCTCCAGGGGACTTAGAACGGGCTTGCTGAGCTCCGTGTCCGCTAAAGGCTGAACCAGGCTAAGTTTGAATGTTGATGAGAACAGATCTATCAGCTGTGGGAGGTGGTGTATCTGGGATCCACGATCCTGACTAGCTGATTGGCCCGTGGGGAGGCCATGCTTTGGGATCGCGGAATGACCGGGAAGCCGAGATGTTTAACTGAAATACTCTTTGTGGGGTTCACTATTTCTCATGAGACTTTTATTCTGGTTCCCCGTGTTTTGGTTCAAATGTGCGTTTCCCTATAGGTCATCTGTTGCTCTGAAGCAGCATTTCGGGTTAATTTTAGTCCCTTCCCAATTGCTGGCATAGGAGGGTGTTGATTTCAATCATTCTCATCTGAAAAATCTCTTAAGTAGGAAATTACGTCAATACTTGTTTTAAAGGGTCTGTAGCTAAATAGCTGCACAATGGAACACCAGGCCACCTAGAGGAACTCTCTTAGCCCCTTGAGTTCACTCTGGCGCGTCTAGAAGGGGCCTCTCTGTCTTTCAGAGCAGGCTGCCTTAAGGAGGGAAGCACATGGTGTGTGCTCGGGCTGCAGCAGAGCAGCAAAGCCAGACGGTTGTATTAAAGCTGGCCCTGCGCGCCCAGGTTGGCAGGTCAGAAGTGCTGCTGCAGTGCGTAGGCGCTTGGGCGCAAGTTCTAAAGCAAGCGTTGCCCTGATCGGGAGAGTCTAGGCTTGGAGCAGGCGGTTCCCTCTGGGTCCCAGCTCGTTAACGTTTTAGACTGGACATGGTTTAAATGTGCTTGGCAGTCAGAAGCACCCATAGGTCCCGAGGTCCAAAGCAGTTTACACAGACAAGTCCTGGTCTACAAACCGTCAGTGGCGATTAGGACACCCCCGGGAATGCAGCCACCTTGGGGCTGCTCTTCAGTGGCACAAACCACCCGCCTGGTTCGGCGAGGGAGGGAAGGCTGTGAGCTCGCAGCACGTGCAGCTGTTGGGGAACTTAATGCAACCAAAGACGTACCAGAGGGGCATTCGACCGTTGCTCGAGAGCAGCGATGGGCAGCCATGGTTAGTAATTGGGTCACAGCATCCCATGCATCCCCCGCTTGTCCCCCTTCCCCAAAGCCCCCTCATGCGTGGAGCCCTGCACTTCCCTGCTCCTCCCGGCACTTTGAGTGCTTCCAGTCTGCTGGTTTCCCCTCCCCCTCCCGGAGCTGGAAGGCTGCTGGAGACAGGAAGGTTAGCCAGTGCGTACAGGGGCACTGGAGTCTCTGAGCCGTACCTGAGGGTGGGGAAGGAGCTGGGACAGATGCAGTCGGTGAGCGTCTAGGGCGGGGCAGCTCCACCTCAGTGTCTGGCTGGAGAGCGCTGAGCCAGTCAGCTGCTGTCTGGAGGCACATTCCTGCCGGGAAAGGGGCTGGCTGGTGCTACCTGCATAGCTAAGGGCCTGACGATCGCTGAGAAAGTCAAAGACGTCGGCTGGCTTGGGAGCTCCCAGTGAGCAGCGATCACGGTGCCTGGGGCAGCAGTGAAGAAGCAACTCGCAACCTTGAACTGAACCTGCAGGAGCTGGGCTCTCGCTGCTCAGCCCGCGCCCAGAGGGCGCTGCTACAGGGTTGCTGTGGGCAGGAGCGCGCAGCGTCCTCCAGCAAGGGCCTTTTTTGGGATTTCATTCTTAGGGGCAGGGTAAGTGACTGAAGTGCCCTTTACCCACAGGCATGCCAGAACACCGGCACTTCTGCTCCCCCAGAATCTTTCTGCACAGCTCTTGACAGCCGTGGCTCATGGCTCTTGAGCTCAAGAGCTGCTGCTCTTTCCAAGCCTGGTTCTGGGAGGCTCTGGCGGGCGCGGAGTGCTCAGTATCTCCTGGGCTCAGGTAGTCCCTGAGAAGTACCCTGGGTGCCAGTTGCAATGGCCTCCCTAACGTGGGCGCTTCCCCACGGAGTTGCCGGTAAGTGGAGTTGAGTGCAGAGAAACCAGGGAGCCTGCCCGCTTTTGTCTTGTTCCTCATGTCGCCGTCACGCCCTGCTAGCTCCCCTGTGGCTAACCCTTCTAAAAGCAGTGAGTGCCGGGGCCGAAGGCGCTGCCCGTCCTCCCCGCCCTCCCCGCCAGTGTCTGAGCCGTGCGTGTTGCTTACAGTGTGTGTCGGGGACCGCGGCGCTGGGCAGCTGCTTCGAGAGCCGCGTGGTGGTGGTGTGCGAGAAGATGATGAGTCGCGCCTGTTGGACAAAGTCCAAACACCTGATCCACTCGAAGACTTTCCGAGGAATGACCTTGCTGCACCTTGCTGCTGCCCAGGGCTATGCAACGCTGATCCAGACCCTCATCAAATGGCGGTAAGACCCAGGGCTTCAGACTCTTGACTCCTCATTGTCAGAGCTGTGGGAAGCAGGTAGAAGCTCTGGTTAGCTTTGAGTTCCTGGCTGTCTCTTGCACTTTGCAGAGGATGCTGCTGCTTGCAACCTGCCCCAGGCCCTCTTCGTGTGGGTGGATCCAACCTCTGGATCCCATAGGCTTCTAAGACCCCTGGGTGTGGGGAGTTGAATGGTCGTCGTTCCTGGTACCGGGGCTCTCAGGATCCTGCCTTCCAACCAGAACCAGTACTCCAGCCCTTCAAGCCACACAATTGTCTTGATCCATTCTCTGAGACCTACCTTGCTGTGGATGCTCTGAGCCTCTTGATTTATCCATTCGGGGAGAACTCAACAGGCAAGTGAGGATCACAGTCTTAGGAAAGGGGTTTTCAATGAGAGAAACTTGACTCAGAAAGCATTGGGAAGTTTACAGAGTCCTCTCTTTTCTAGTTCTCCAGCCCTTTCTTCTGCTGTGTGGTGATCAATGACTCCCCTCACGTTCTCCCTTCAATGTACCTCTACCCCTGTGGTCACATGTCCAGGTTTAGAGAATCCCGCCTTTGAGAGACCACCAGTTTATGACCCTGTGTAGCTCTGTGTCCGTTTCATCGACATTGTTTAACTAGGCATCAAGCCCCTGCTACAATATGGATGCTCCAATCCCCAATTACAACGAAGTGGGCCCCCGGAACAAAATGGCATTCACAAAACAAGATGGAGTTCACCCTTCCATGGACAAATCCCCATCTGCCACTCTGAGCTTAGGGGATAAAACCATCCCCTTGTGGTTTTCCAGGGCCGTGCCTGGGTTGGCGTGTATGGCCTGGCCTGCGCTAGCACAGCGCTCCCCTGGGAAGTGGAAGATCTGGGTTCTCACGACGTTAGTGGCATATGTCTGATGTCTTCGTTGCTAGCCTGTCTCCGTCTCCATTTCATAAGCCGAAGATGATCGAAGCCTGATGTACTGGGGATCCCAATCAGACCTCTAGATTCCCCCCCCCCCCCTCCCCCCGTGTGTTCTGGAGCCGCTCGTTCCCTTTCCCCTGTGTACTGTTAGGTGTTTCACTTAATTTCGCCTCCGTTCTTTGCAGGCATCCGGCAGGGGTGTGCATGCTGCGCAGAGGAGCAGCCTAGCGTTTGTCCCCAGAGAGGACAGGGCGAACGGGCCCCATCTGCGAGGCAGATGGAGTTCTTTTGTCTAGCTCCCTCCTGGCCCTCGGCACAGCAGTATCTGAACGCTGCAGAAACAGTCAGGGAGTTACAGGTCGCACATCTGGGAAACGAGAGCATTATGCCCATTTTTCCCAGGTGGAGAGTAGAGGCTTGAGGTGGATCAAGTGAGTTGTCTTGGGTCACCCAGGGGATTTAATTGAGCTTGGAATACAGCCCGTGTCTTCGTCCCAGTCCAGTACCCTGCCCATCAGACCCTCCTCCTCCCTAACCCAGGCTGTCCTTTCTCATGAGCGGGTGAGAAGTGGCACAAAGCCCAGGCCACCAGCTGCTGCAAGAGCCTCCAGTGCTTCCTTCGGTGGCCGAGCCTTGGGGTGTAGGGCATGGCTTTGTGTAAGGATCTTCACTGAGCTACAGAGCCTCACGCCTGCTCTCTTTCCTGGGCAGCACCAAGCACGCCGACAGCATTGATTTGGAGCTAGAAGTTGACCCTTTGAACGTGGATCACTTCTCCTGTACTCCACTGGTAAGTAGCAGAACATTCAGTCTGGGCCAGCCTCAGTCTGCAGGGACGGTAAAGCGACCCCCGGCGGGCGTGGAGGGTGAGTTCCGTCCCCGTCCTCCTGACCTTTGCAGTCAGACGGAGAGGCGGTCCCTTGCCTGCTGCTGAGCTGTATCAATAGCAGCCTCGTTTCAGCAGCTCTTAGAGTTTTGCTCTGAGAAACCAAAATAGTTGCCCCAATGTTTGGGGGAGTGTGGGTGGGTTGTCTGGTTTTTGGGCCCCTTGTTTTGCCAAGAATCTCTCCTGTAGAGCCTCAAGGGGGGAAACCCTTATGTCTTTCCTAGCTAGTGGGTCTGTTCCTGTTTCCTCTCTGTGGAGATCTCAGCTGCCCTGCTGTGTCAAAGCCAGGAAGGCGCAGTTACTTTTCTGGAGAACTAGAAAATCCAATCGGCATGGCCCCAAGACTAGGTTGAAATCCAAAGAAATTCCCAAGGCCAGGCAGTAACTTTCAGAGGAGCATGTCCCTCAGCGGAGTCGGAGTGAGACACCCGTAGGGCTGGCAAGGAGGGGGAGGCCATAGCTTGAATGGGATCAACTTCTGTTGCTTCTGCCTCACCTTTTGAATGAATGCAGAGCTCTTCTTCAGGTGATGGGTGTCAGCTCAAACTCAGCCCAGCTGTTCATGAGCCTGCCTTGCAGCTTGCTTCTGACTGACCCTTCTTCCTTGGCTTCCCTTTTGTGGGCAGAGATCCAAGCAAGCCTGGCCTGGCTGCTGTCTCCCCGTGTGGCCACTAGGCTGGTATCCAGTGAGCTGGTGTGAAATGTAGGGTCCCTACGTTTTGCCCTGGCCTGTCTTCAGTTTTGCAGCTCATCTGTCTGTAATTCTCTTGTGTGCAGTTGAGCTCGTTTGCCTCTGTTGCATCCTTAACATTGGTGCCCAGAGGAGAGTTTCACTTACTGCGCACCAAGCAAATGTCACCTTAATTGATTGTCGATGGACAGGCAAAAACTTGCTCCTAGGAAGTAGAGAATAGGGTTCGTCTGGCCTCCATCGTGACCTAGGGTTAGCCCCGCAAGGGCAGATGTGACACTACGAAGCTGGCCCTTGGGGTGCGGGTCTTTGCCAGTTGTCAGTGATCTGAGAGGAATCCACTGCCCGTGCCAGAGAGGGAAGAGCCTACAGAGGAGTCCCGAGTTAGCCAATTCTCCTTTTTCTCTTCCAGATGTGGGCGTGTGCACTGGGCCACATGGACGCAGCCATTGTACTGTATAAGTGGGACCGCCGAGCCATCTCTATTCCCGATTCTCTTGGGAGACTGCCACTAGCTATTGCCCGGTCTCGAGGTCACGTGAAGTTGGCAGAGTGTCTGGAGCAGCTACAGCGAGATGAGCAAGTTCAGCTTGGGCAAAATCCCAGAATCCACTGCCCTTCCAGTGGGGAGTCCAACACAGAGAGCTGGGTTACCCAGTGGCACAGCGAAATCATTACTTCTCAAGAGCCTCAGAAGGGGGTCACTGTTCTGTCCGGTTCAAATACAGGTACAAACAACAAAGCCCAGACATGCGGCCCGCAGGTGCGATTCCCGGGGTGGCAAACAGACTCGTCTAGCTCAGGCAGGGCTAGCACACCGAACAGGCAGCCGCTGCAGCTAGCCGCCCATGCCTGGCCAGTCTCCTGGCTCTGAGCCCAAGCTGCTGCCCATGCTGTGGTGGTCAGCATGAAACTAAACCAGAGCTCGTGTGAGTTGGCTCATGCTTGACCCTCACCGCCCAGCTGCAGGGTAGGCACGCTCGCCCTGGTCTGCAGCAGGCAGGGGCCAGGGGCTAGCGGCCAGGATGCTTAGTGAAGCTGTGCATCTCCGCCTTGTTTCTATGCTCCCCGCTCTCTCTCTACAGCGTTCCCTCTAGTTGCAGGAGCATTGGCAAGTGGAAAAGGGTGTGAAAAGGTCCAGAAATCCTGGCCATCTGCAAAGCATGAACCTTGTGGTGGAGTGGTTCAGCTGAGCATCGTGCCAGGAGACCGGTCACTCCTGCTGCATTCGCCCAGGCACACTCTGGACTGCGAGGTGCACCCTGGGAGGGAGGGCAGCACCCAGGGTGACGGGCACTTTGAGCAGTAGCTACGGGTCAGCTGTTCAGTCTGACCGATGTGTGTTTGCTTCCAGAGTTACGGCGACCAAGGTCCGAGCCCTCCAGCTACTACAGCAGCGAGAGTCCGAAGGATTACCCCGCACCCAAAAAGCATAAACTGAACCCTGAGTATTTCCAGGCCCGGCAGGAGAAGCTGCTCTCCACAGCGCTGAGCCTGGAAGAGCCAAGTGTCAGGAAGCAGAGCTCCAGTTCCAAGCAACCCGTCCCTGAGACAATCAGCCCCAGTGAAGGGATGCGGGACTATGGCAGGGAGCTCTCCCAGCACATCCCAGAAGTTGCTGGGTACCGGGGCTCTGGAGGCCAGGCCGGAATCAAGTGGAGCCCAAAAGACATTTATATCGGCGTGTCTGCAGTGCAGGTGACCGGAAGCCCGAAGGGGAAGGACCCCGGAGGCCACCGGTTGCGCCAGCGGGAGCAGATGAACGTGCTGATGATGGCTGACAGGGAGCTAGTGGATGGGGAGCTGCTGTCCTACAGGGACAGCGTGGAGAATGAAGACTGCTTACAGCACATGGACGACTTGCAGGTAAACACACACGAGGGCAAATACACCCCTGTGACCGCACCCGCCTGGGCTGTGGGTTGTGGGAGCCCCATCAGACCGGCCAGGGACGGTGTCTTGCAATGCAGCACCCTTGCCATGGTTCGTGCAAACAGTGCGCGTTCCTCTCGCACCGTCCGCGGGGTCCTCTCCGTCCTGCTGGCTGCCGGGGGTGGACAGTCTGCACCCGTGGAACCTTCCCTCTTGAAATGACTGGACCCAGAGCAGAGGATGTGGCCGGTGCCGAGCCGTCTTCTACGCAGAAGGTGGCCGAGAGGGGAGGATGGTCCCTGCCCCCTCGAAAGGTCTGATCTCCACCCCAAGCTCGGCTGAGAGCTGCTCAGCACCCCCATCAGGCGCTCCCAGGAAGTGGTGGCTCAGTGCAGTGGGCAGCAAGTGCGTGGTCCAGAGGAGAAGGCAAAGCCCTGAGCTCCTCTTCCCCAGGCCGAGCCCCGAGCCCCCATACCAGCCACTGGCAGAATGCATTTTGGGAGGGGTTTTGTCCCACGCCCCTCGATGCTGGAGCACAGGACGAGTCATTCCGCACATGGACGTAACAGGTGAGAGGGAGCCCTGGGTGGGGTCAGGCTCTAGGCTGGGGTCAAAGGATTTGGTGGAAAGGGGGGTCAGGACTGGGGCTCTGGGGACCGGTTCTGGGCAGTGCTTACCTCAAGCAGTGCCCAGAAGCAGCAGCATCCCCCCTGGTTCCTGCACAGAAGCACAGGCAAGGCAGCTCTGCACGCTCCCATCCACCGCTGGCTGCGGCCCCCCACCGCCGGCACTGCAGAGGTGGCAGTGGGGTAGGGGCGGAGGGACATGCTGCTGCTTCTGGGAGCCACGTGCACAACAGAGCAAGGCTCCGGCTGGTAGGGAGGGATCGCTCAGTGCTTTGAGCATTGGCCTGCTAAACCCAGGGTTGTGAGTTCAATCCTTGTGGAGGCCGTTTAGGGATCTGGGGCAAAAATTTGTCAGGGATGGTACCTGGTCCTGCTGTGAAGGCAGGGGACTGGACTCGATGACCTCAAGGGCCCTTCCAGTTCTAGGAGACAGGTGATCTCCATTATAAAATTAAGACTAAAGGGTCTGAGTGGCTGGCTGTGGCCTGTAGGCTGGAGTTTGCCCTCCCTAAGCTATACTCAGCAGATGGCAGGGCTGCAGCGGAGGCTCCTGCAGAGATTCTGAAGCAGAGCGCTCCTCCCTCGGTCGCCGTGGCGCCCCTCCCCGCGGTGCTCCTCCCTCGGTCGCCGTGGCGCCCCTCCCCGCGGTGCTCCTCCCTCGGTCGCCGTGGCGCCCCTCCCCGCGGCGCTCCTCCCTCGGTCGCCGTGGCGCCCCTCCCCGCGGCGCTCATCCCTGGGGATGCAGTGGCTGCCTAGGGAGGAGCGCTGCAGGGAGGGATTGAAGGGTCATAGTGGGCCGCGAGCTAAATGAGTCAACACTGGCAGCGTTACCAAAAAGCCGGTTCCCCCCGCACCAGCTCCATGGTGCCGCCTCCTCCCCCCGCTGCCTCGGTCTGTGAGGAGCTCAGGCCCCCTGCAGACAGGGACCGCAGGTGGCTGGTCCGTGAGGAGAACTGGTCTTTTTAAATTGGCTTCCCTCGCGGAGCGTCTCCCGCCTGGCACCCCGCTGCTGCCTCTCCTAGAGAGTCCGCTGCAGCACGCTGGCTGCTGCCCTCCCCCCCCGGGGGCTGTCGTACAGCCGTGGGACCGCAGAGACTCACAGGTCAGCTGACTGTTCTACCCACCAGCTAACAGCCCAGGGGACTGTTCTGTTGCCCACTAGCTAACCCCTCCAGGCTAAACCAGTGGGTCTCAAACTGTTTTTTTTCATGGACCACTTGAAAATTGCTGAGAGTCTCAGCCGACCACGTAACGATCTTCCCACCGGTTGTTTGTGCCCTTAGCTAACTGCAGTAAAACACTTGGAAGAGAAGCGCTGAATAAAACCCATAGTAATTAACCCTTTTGGGTTCTACTCGCATTTTAGTATCAGTCAGCACCTCTTCCCCCACTATAGCAGCTGCTGAGCTGGGGCTGGGAAGAAGGGCCGTCTCTCCCTTGGAACTGGGGAGGGTCACCCCTTTCTCTGGTCACCACAGCCCTGCACATCCCAAATTCCCCCTCTTCTCACCCCACTGCCCCCTATTCTCCCCGAGGCCACCGCCTCCCCTTCCAGGGGAGGGCCCAGGCACCAGATCAGTGGCTTGCAGATGTGGCTCATTCTCTCGTGGCCATTGAGGGGTGCACCTTGGAGGGAACGATCCGGATCACCCGACTGGGTCCACACACCACAGTTTGAGGCTCTCGGGCCTAGGCTTTCTGTCCTGCTGTAAGTGCAGCCGACCTCAAGGCCCTTCCAGCCCTACGGTTCCACGAGCTACAGATGCAGGCAGTTTTGTTGCTGTTCTGCTCTTGCAGCTGGCATTCTGAGCTCCCTGTTCAGCCTGGCTGCTGACCCCTTTGAGTTCCCGTGTGCAGCCTGCCAGCCCTGCACACCCACGGAGAAGCATGGCAGCAAGGAGCAGCCACAATGGCCAGGAGAAGCGGCGGCTGAAGCCACTAGCTGAAGGGGGCTGGACTGGAGGAAATGGGAGAGACTGGGGATAGGGTCTTGGAAAGTGGAATGTGCAAGTTGGAGTAGGGGAGAGAATATCCAGCAAAATGAAAGGTGGGAGGGGGGAGTCTGAATCGCTGGAGAGGATGAAATAACCCCCCTCCCTCTGGAGAGTCTGCCCTGCATCCCCGGGCCCCAAGGGGAGCAAACCCTGCAAAGCAGGGGCACAGCTGCCTGGCGTTTGCCACAGACGCATTCCTGCTTCTGGCTTTGGACTTCCCAGGTGGCCTGGTCTCTGCAGGCTGCTCTGCCAGTGACGTTCGTGTTTCCGGCTCGCAGAGTCTTTCCTTGTCACCCCCTTTCGCACCAGGCACAGGCTTTGAGTCTTGAATTCAGCTCTGGCCGCAGCTGGAGTTCTCAGCACAGGCCGATCCGCACCCTGCTGTGGCCGGTGGGTGGGTGACAGCCGAGCAGTGAGTTCCCCTGCCCTGTAGTCAATGGGAGCTGCGGGGTCTCTGCACCTTTAGAAGTCAGGGTGTTGGCATGCCCGTGGCCCTGGGGCTTATGGCCTTTCGCTGGAAGGTGGCAGAGGAATTAAAACCCCGGAAGTGCTGGCCTAAGGTTTTGGAGCAGATGAGCATTAACTAATGACGTCTTCTGGGACCTCCGAGGAAGAAAGGGACAGTGACCAGAGAGAGTCCAGTGCTCGGGACAGGGTCGTGTAAGCAGAGATCCAAGAAGATCCCCATGTGCTAAAGCGTATTAACAACTAGCAGGTGCACTTCTCCAGCAGACCTCGTCAGCTCGTTGCCATTTCTTCTAGCACAACCTCCGACATGTCTGGGTTGAACCTTAGGAGCCGCCCCCAGCTCGTGTCAGCAGGTATTGGCCATGAACTCACACGGCCTGATTGCAGTGCGCCTCGCACGGTGGGCAGGGTGTGGAGCAGTGTGTGCCATAGAACGACTTGTCACTTGAGAGCAAATGTGTAAGGCTCCTGCTGTGAAGCAGAAGAGCTGCGGGGTCCTGCGCTGTTTGTTTAATCTGTCTCACTGGTGACGTTATTCCGATCTGATGTGAAGTGTTCTGCCTAGCGGCTCCGTGGCCCGGGTGAGCGGGAGGCATTGCGACTGTCTTTTAAAGAGACCTTCCTGCGTTTAATTATTGGTTAAAATATTAGTAATTGTCCCTGACCTGCCTGCTAGCACTGATAAACTGGCCCTGGCACCTGTCTTTCACCAAACCTCTGTTGTGTGGAATTGTTGCTGTTCCCCCAGCAGGTATCTCTTCCCATCACTAGCGGGGCAGGAACCTAGGTGGAACACTAGCAATTAACGATAGATACAAGGGAGGGTTTCTGCAAACGTTCTTGATTCTGTATGTGCATAATTCAACAAAGACTTAGATAGAAACCTCTGAAACATCTCCATAGACGTGTATATCCGCTCGTGCCCTCTGCTGCTCATTTGTTATATGTGGTGCACATTCTGAATCCTTGTAATATTCCGTGTGGAACTATTGGAGCTGCTTAGAATAATCCTCAGCCATGCAGTGAAGGAATAATAGAAAATCTCCTGACACAGATATGTCATGCAGCCGTGGACCAGGTCTCCCGGCACAGTGGGTTTGAGAAGCGCTTGTACACTTGATGTCTCGGTGGATCATGCTCCCACCTTTTCTCCTACACAGTTACCGGTGGGCTTGGATTTTTGCACTTTGCTGTTACCCTTTACCATTGAAGTTTGAAGCTTGTGGTGAGAGTGGCACAAGTCATTGTTCCACAAAGCAGTGGATTTTCTAGTGGTCTGTCTAGTGGCAAAAGCATAGCAGAATACACTGCTGCACAATAGAGCTGTTTCTTTACATGTTTACATGTGAAAGGTCTGGAAAATTGCCAGTTAGTGGGAGAATAACACCCTTAGAGTTCAGGCCAGGCTTGTCCTACAGACCCTCATTGGTATAAATACCTTGCTCAAGGAAGTGACAAATCTACACCAGAGTGATGTAGTTATACTGACCTACCCCCATGTGTAGACAACATTTAGTTAAGGCCAAAGCAGACCGTGAAGAGCTTCAAAAAGAGCTCCCCAAACTAAGTGATTGGGCAACAAAATGGCAAATGCAATTTCCTGTTGATAAATGGTAAAGTAAAGCACATTGGAAAACATAATCCCAACTATCCGCACAATATGATGGGGACTAATTGAGCTACAACCACTCTAGAGAGATCTTGGAGTCATTGTGGATAGTTCTCAGAAAACATCCACTCAGTGTGCAGCGGCAGGCAAAAAAGTAAACAATATTAGGAATGATTAAAAAAGGGATAGAGAATAAGACAGAGAACATCTTATTACCTTTATATAAAACCATGGAACGCCCACATCTTGAATACTGCACACAGATGTGGGCATCTCGTCTCAAAAACGATATATTGGCATTGGAAAAGGTTCAGAAAAGGGCAACAAAAATTATTAGGGGTTTGAAACAGGTCCCTTATGAAGAGAGATTAAAAAGACTGAGACTTTGGAAAAGAGGAGACTAAGGGGGGATATGATAGAGGTCTATAAAATCATGTCTGTTGTGGAAAAAGGGAATAAGGAAAAGTTATTTACTTGTACCCATCACTTAAGAACTAGGGGTCATCAAATGAAATGAATAGGTAGCAGATTTAAAACAAACAAAAGGAAGTTTTTCTTCACACAGTGCATGGCCCACCTGTGGAACTCCTCGCCAGAGGATGCTGTGATGGTTAGGACTTTAACAGGGTTCAAAAAAGAGCTCAATAGATTCATGGAGGTCAGGCCCATCAATGGCTATTAGTCTGTCAGAGGCTGGGAATGCCTGACCGGATAGGGATTGCTTGAAGATTCCCTGTTCTGTTCACTCCCTCTGGGGCACCTGGCGCTGGCCACAGTCGGCCGACAGGACGCTGGGCTGGACGGACCCTTGGTCTGACCCTGTCTGGCTGTTCGTATGAGAGCTTCTCCCACAGACACAACTATTGTCTTCTGAGAGGTGGAGCAGCCAGAGAAGCTCTTCTGTCCCCATTGGAGCATTTCCACTGAGTGACAGCTGCGCTGCTCTAGTGCTGTCCAAGCCCAAGTCACAGGACTAGAGGTATCATGCTTGTGCCCCCCAATGCAATATCCAGTGCTGGGTCATGGGGCTTTTTGTTTCCATCACCTGATGCTTGGCAGCCCTGCAATACCAGAGACAGGCGCTATGCGGGACGGGTAGGGCCTAGCAACAGGGACAGGGGACTACAGACCGGGCATATTTATTTCTAAATTTTAAAAGGGAGACGTAAGGGGGGAAATGCAGAGGAGGCATCCACCAGTCTTGGAAGTCAATTGGAATGTGGTTGGAGGTACCGTGGCACAAACCCTACCCTTGTGTTCTCTCCCACCGTCACGGGAACGCAGGGTGTTCTAGGCACGGAACTCGGCATCAGGCAGCTGAACAAGGATTTTGTGCTGTCTCCTGTCTCGCCTCAGGCTGGGACGTGCTCTAGAACCGTAACGGGAAATCCATGCTTGTTAGATTTCGACCCCTCCTTGTTGCTGTCCCCAGGGATCGTTCGGTCTCTTTCCTAATGATCACAAGTTATGCACAGTCCCCTCCCAGCCATCCAGCACTGCCCTTTGGATCTGGAAAAACCAGACCTCAGTGGAAGGCTGTGTCTACGCGCCCACTTACGGCAGTGTACCGCGTGTCACTCGGGGTGAATAAGCCACTCCCTGAGCATGGTACGTTACGCTGATCTAAGCACGGGTGTGGACAGCGCTCCATCGGTGGGACAGCTTTTCCCCAAAACGGGTACCGCTGCTCGGGGGTGAGTAATGTGTCAAGGGGAGAGCTTTCCCCATCTGCATACAGCACCTACGTGGGGGCGTCTCGCAACAGCAGAGCTGCCCTGCTGTAAGCACTCCAGTGTAGACACGGCTTCCGGATCCCGTCCGGTTAGTGAGCCTCACTTGGACAGGTGTTCATCCCGCGGGACCCGTTTCACCACAAGGGCCATGGCAAATGCTGCTCCTGTCTGCCCCCAGGTGAACATGATGACTCTTGCTGAGCACATCATCGAAGCTACGCCAGACCGGATCAAGCGGGAGAACTTTGTGCCGATGGAGTCCCCGCTGGTGGAGAGGACGGACAGTGCTGCCATGAGCACCACCATGAGCTGGCTGGCCAGTTACCTTGCGGATGTCGATCACATACCAAGTGCTGCGCAGATCAGGTCAGAGACACGAGCCGCAGGGCAGGTTGGGCGTGTCCCCGCCGATTTGCGGGTCGGATAGTTGGGGGGAGCTGTTCTTGGCTCTTTGGTTTGACTTCTGAATTGGGTTTCATGCAGGTAGTTCTAGGACCCACGCACTTGGTCTTGCACATGCCAGCCTCGGGCAACCCTTCATGCATCCCCTTGCTGGGTACCGCTGTAATGGCAGGACAGCGCTAACCCTGCCACAAAACAGACCCCTTCAGACCAAGGGATTCTTTCGGAGGCCGTCGGCCGTCGGAGTGCCCCGGCCTTCGCGATGGCTGGGGGTGCTCTGCACAGTGCCAGTCGTGCCTGGCACACGTGCCTGAGGCAGCCCCTGGAAGTGCTTCCGCAGCTCGGTCTTGCAGGGTCCCACAGGCCCGCTGAGAGCGATTCTAGGCCCCCGGGTGACGACCTGGTCTGCCTGACACTGGTGCCGTGCCCGGCTGCTTGCCGCCCAGCAAGGCTGCTAGCTATCTAATCCTGCAAACCAGACCCTTCCTGGAGGCCCTGCCCCCTCCATCACTCACTCTCCTCTACCCTCACTCCCTTTCACCAGGCACGAGTATGGGGAGCGATGTGTAGGGCAGACCCTGGGAGGGAGTTCGAGTGCAGGCGGGGGGGGGGGAGAGGGGCGGGCCCTGGGAGGGAGTTCGGGTGCGGGCGGGGGGAGAGGGGCGGGCCCTGGGAGGGAGTTCGGGTGCGGGCGGGGGGAGAGAGGCGGGCCCTGGGAGGGAGTTCGAGTGCAGGCGGGGGGGGGGGGGAGGGGCGGGCCCTGGGAGGGAGTTCGAGTGCAGGCGGGGGGGGGGGAGAGGGGCGGGCCCTGGGAGGGAGTTCGGGTGCAGGCGGGGGGAGGCGGGGGGGGGAGAGGGGCGGGCCCTGGGAGGGAGTTCGGGTGCAGGCGGGGGGAGAGGGGCGGGCCCTGGGAGGGAGTTCGGGTGCGGGCGGGGGGAGAGGGGCGGGCCCTGGGAGGGAGTTCGAGTGCAGGCGGGGGGGGGGGGAGGCGGGGGGAGAGGGGCGGGCCCTGGGAGGGAGTTCGGGTGCGGGCGGGGGGAGAGGGGCGGGCCCTGGGAGGGAGTTCGAGTGCAGGCGGGGGGGGGGGGAGGGGCGGGCAGGCGGGCGGGGGGGAGGGAGTTCGGGTGCAGGGGGGGGGGAGAGGGGCGGGCCCTGGGAGGGAGTTCGAGTGCAGGCGGGGGGGGGGAGAGGGGCGGGTCCTGGGAGGGAGTTCGGGTGCAGGCGGGGGGAGAGGGGCGGGTCCTGGGAGGGAGTTCGGGTGCAGGCGGGGGGAGAGGGGCGGGCCCTGGGAGGGAGTTCGAGTGCAGGCGGGGGGGGGAGAGGGGCGGGTCCTGGGAGGGAGTTCGGGTGCGGGCGGGGGGAGAGGGGCGGGCCCTGGGAGGGAGTTCGAGTGCAGGCGGGGGGGGGGGGAGAGGGGCGGGCCCTGGGAGGGAGTTCGGGTGCGGGCGGGGGGAGAGGGGCGGGCCCTGGGAGGGAGTTCGGGTGCGGGCGGGGGGAGAGGGGCGGGCCCTGGGAGGGAGTTCGGGTGCGGGCGGGGGGAGAGGGGCGGGCCCTGGGAGGGAGTTCGGGTGCGGGCGGGGGGAGAGGGGCGGGCCCTGGGAGGGAGTTCGGGTGCGGGCGGGGGGAGAGGGGCGGGCCCTGGGAGGGAGTTTGGGTGCGGGCGGGGGGAGAGGGGCGGGCGGGTGCGGGCGGGGGGAGAGGGGCGGGCCCTGGGAGGGAGTTCGGGTGCGGGCGGGGGGAGAGGGGCGGGCCCTGGGAGGGAGTTCGGGTGCGGGCGGGGGGAGAGGGGCGGGCCCTGGGAGGGAGTTCGGGTGCAAGCTTTTGGCTGGGGCAGGGGGTTGGCGCTTACTTCAGGGGGACTTCCAAAAGTGACCGGCTCATCCCTTTTGTCAGTGGCTTCTAGGCAGTGGACTAGGGCATCTCTACGCGCTGCTGCCCGCTGGTGCCACCCTCACAGCTCCTATTGGCCACAGTTCCCAGCCAATGGGAGCTGTGCAGCTAGCGCTGGGGGTGGGGCAGCACACACAGAAAACCCCCTTCCCCAGGCCCTCAGGGACTGTGCAGCCGTTTCTGGGAGTGGTCAGAGCGAGGTGGGTAGGAAGTTGCTTAGCCTTGTTGCACTGCCAGCAGTGGCTCTTGTAAATCGCCCAGGCCCCTGGGCAGTTCTCTTCCCCGCTCCCGTCAGCCGGCACATGGCTAAGGGAACATTTGTCGTTGGGCTGACGGGAAAGAGGAAAGGTTGCAAGTGCACTGGGAGCAGAGGCTCACCCTGTAGCGCAGTGGAACCTGAGTTATGAACACGGGAGCTAAGCTAATCAGTCAGCCACACTCCTCCTTTGGAACCATGAATACACTGTCAGGCAGCAGCAGAGGCAAGAGAACAGCGTGCTGTGTTAAACATAAGCAATTTTTAAAATCAAGGGAAAGCAGCATTTTTCGTCTGCATAGTACAGTTCAAGGCTGTAGCATGTCGGTGTTCATTTGTGAACGTCTGAAAGAAACAAGCATGACGTTTTGCTCAGTTACGAATGTTTCAGGGTTACACACTCTAAATCAGAGGGCCCACCGTAGTTGAAAGTCGGCAGTAGTGGGTCTTGTTTGGGTTCTTGGGGCAGTCCAACTGAAAGCCAGGGCGTGTCCGTCCTAGTGCCTGGGATGTCCTCTCCAGTCCAGTCTTTCTCTCTGTTCAAGCATTGGGGGTATATCTACACTACCCTTCTAGTTCGAACTAGCGGGGTAATGTAGGCATACCGCACTTGCAAATGAAGCCCGGGATTTGAATTTCCCGGGCTTCATTTGCATAAGCGGGGAGCCGCCTTTTTTAAATCCCCGCTGCTTCGAACCCCGTGCAGCGCGGCTACACGGGGCACGAACTAGGTAGTTCGGACTAGGGTGCCTATTCCGAACTACCGGTACACCTCGTTTCACGAGGAGTAACGGTAGTTCGGAGTAGGACCCTAGTCCGAACTACCTAGTTCGAGCCCCGTGTAGCCGCGCTGCACGGGGTTCGAAGCAGCGGGGATTTAAAAATGGCGGCTCCCCGCTTATGCAAATGAAGCCCGGGAAATTCAAATCCCGGGCTTCATTTGCAAGTGCGGTATGCCTACATTACCCTCCCAGTTCGAACTAGAAGGGTAGTGTAGACATACCCTGGTGGATTTCGAATGTGGGCTCAGTTAGTGTCGCGCTGGCATCCTGCTCTGTTGCTGTTTCCCCACAAATCACACACGGACCTGCATCCAGCTGTGTTGTCCAACAGTTACAGCCCGTTGCCCATGGGGCTCTGTCCACGGTTCCTAGGTGAAAGATCAGGAAAAGGGCTCTGGAGCAGAGAGGGCAACAGATAGATGAGAAGTATTTGGAAAGCCCCCTTGGCTGACATACCCCAGGTAAAAGAGGCAGCACTCCACTCCCCCAAAGAATGGCTCCGAAGATAAACCTCAGCACCGCTCCCAAAGGCGGAAGCCAAATGCCGAAGTAGGAGGGAGGGGTTAGTGACAAGGTGAGTGCTGAGCGATGGATTCACTCGGTGAATCCCCCAGGTCTGATCAGCCGCGATTGTTAGGTTCTGCTGATTAGCAATATTCATCCCACACACTGATTTTGCAGATAGTTTCTTCCCTCGTCACTTCAATGCTGAGGATGAACTCAGCTGTGTCATGAGAATTTTTCTGTTTTTGTTAGAGGCTATGAGGAGACTTTTATTGGGGGAGCAGGGCCACATGAATCCCTTAGCTCTTACCAGCTGCATCAGAAAGGGGCAGGTGCAGCGTTCTGCTACCCCGGGCCATCCCATTAGAGTTGCATGCCTGTTTGTTTCCCCAGCTTATGTCCTGAGACGTTCCCCTCTGGGGCTGCTGGGATTCTTGCTTTCGTTGCAGATACTACGTGCAGGAACACGAAGGTCTGAAACTGGCCTGCGGTGCAGAGTGTAGGTGGGCCTGCAGACAGGGCTCCCCAGCAGCACGCAGATGGCAGATGGAAGACGAGGCATCCCTTGTGAAACTCATTCCCCACCAGTAGAGTCAGAAACTCTGGATCATTCCAAAAGTTTAAGACGGGTGCTGTTCTGGGGTTCGGTCCTGATGTGAACGCCGCAGTCCCTGTCTGAACAGCAGAGACATTGACTTGCATAGCTGTGGAGCTGCTCAGCTCCCAGGGAGACCACAGGGCTAGTTACAGTGCGAGACGCTCAGCACCTCTGAGACCTGCCGTTTGTATCTGGCTGAGCCACAAGTCCCTTTGACGGGAAAACCTAGAACGCGTGGCCCTGGACAAATGGTGTTTTTCATTTTGTCCTGAGGTGCCCTCTGTGTTTGGGCAGGAGACGCTGCATGGCAGAGCTGTAGCTAGACCTTTTACCCTCCAGGGCGGGCATGCAGGTTCATACTCCCTACCTGGGTTATTTGGGCATTTTTGCCTCTCTCCCCCCAAGCTTTGCACCATGGGCAGCTGCCCCACTCGCCCTGCTCTAGTCGTGGCCCTGCTGCAGTGGAAGGGCGGACGCAGTTGGCTTTTCTCATGGCAAATAAACATCAGCGCTCAAGACAGACTTGGGACAGTGAGTTCCCCGAATACGGTGCCACATCCGTTCCAAAGCTGAGGAAGAAGAGAAAGTAGATTGGCCCAGGCTCCACTCTGGCTCTGCTTAGGGAGGGGAGAGCAGCTTCCTCATGGCTTGTTTCAAAAAATACTTTCACGCAATCCTTTTTCTAATGACAAAATACTGAGTAGAGAGAACAGAAATGACCTGTAAATACGTGGCGTGCCAGTGCTCAGTGGGCTAACCCCCTTCTTGGGAGAAATCGGTGGTTACCTTGGTGATTAACTTGGCTCTGTGCCTTCTCCTGGTGGAGGTGAGACCATCCTGCTCGTGAGTTAGGTAACAGAGGAGGGGGCAAAAATACTCAGGTGGTGGAAGAGAATGGCAAGGCCAGCATTCAGCCTGCACAGCCCGCTGCAGCAGGTGCATGTTCAGGGAGTCACGGGGCTTTGGGATGTGCATTGTCATTTGGAGAAGCAGCTCCCCACATGGGTTTCCCCTTGCCCAGAACAGTGTAATACGTTGTACCCGCCACGCCAGGTCTGCTCTCTGTGACCCTGTTGTGCCTCTTGTTTCAGAACTCTGTATAGTGAACCCCTGACCCCTTCTTCAAACACCAGCTTGAGCCCCGTAGGCTCACCAATCAATGAGATCGCTTTTGAGAAACCCAGCCTTCCTTCAGCAGCAGATTGGTCAGAATTTCTGAGTGCATCCACCAGCGAAAGGGTAGAGAATGAGTTTGCACAGTTAACTCTGTCTGACCATGAGCAAAGGGAACTCTATGAAGCTGCCAAACTCGTCCAGACAGTGTTCAGGAAGTACAAGGTAAGTCATAGGAGCATCCCACCTGCTTTGCCTGGGGGTGTGGCAGTAGAATCAAAGGTATATGCAGCTGCGCTGGGCACCACCGGCAGCTGGAGAGACGGGGGAGTTTCCCCTTCAAAGTGCCGCTCTCTGGCCAGCAGCACGGCCACCCGCAGCTCCACCCGAATCCTTTGGCCTGTGCTCACATCACTTGCACCTCTCGCCTACTGCTCTGGTCTCCCTCCCTGCTCTGCTCCGTGGTTGCCAACATTCCCAGTCAGGACAGACCAGATGCCACTGCAGCAAATGGCATCTAGGCCGTTCAGTCCAGGAGAGTTAGCAGCCCCCTTCTCCTCCACAGAGCAGCCACTCCCCCCATGGGGCGGGCATGGGGTGCCAGTGGTGGGCTGCATAGGCACCAGCACTGGTCAAATCCATTCAGAATGAAACGTGGGCTTGATATTTTTTAGACAAAATAGTTTTCCCCATTTGTCTTGGGTAATCTGCTAATTCCTCCCGTGGCTCTCGTGTGCGGCTGAGATTGGTCTGTTGGGACGGCAAAGCCGGGGAGATGGGTCTGTGGTTTAGCATGTAACAGAGCTTTGTCTGCAAGACTACGGCAATCCACAGCACACACCAGTCCTGGCTCAGCTGCCTGCTTCATCCTCTCCTGCAAACTGCCCAGCTCACTGTTTGTGGATGAAGGAGACATGTTCCATCATCTTCATAAAGCGCTGACAGAGACCCCTGCTGGCTGTGTGGGAAGCGGTGGGCATGTTGGGGCTGCAGACCCGTTATTTCTCATCCTCCTTCGTGTTCTTCACTGCGCTTTGTGCTCGCTCACAGGGCCGTCCTCTCCGAGAACAGCAGGAAGTGGCTGCTGCTGTCATTCAGCGTTGCTACAGAAAATACAAACAGGTAAGCCCAGAATTGAGTTTCTGTGAGAAAATAGGCACCTGTGACTACTAGCAGCAGGTTCTGCATGTATTGGGAACTGGCCCAAAGTGTACTTTTCAATATGTAGTGATAGATATGCAGATTGTGTTATTGCTACACTCAAAAGGGAAGAAAAATCACATCCTAAATCTAATCTTGCAAGATGTTTCCTTGACCATTTTAATTTCTGAGTTTTTCTGTTTTGATACATAGTGTTATCAGATAGTGCTGCAACGTCATTCTCAACACACTGGTCCAAAACTGGAACCGCTGTGTGTGTACAGCTGCACATTTGGAGCACGGAACAAGCTGTATTTCATATGTTCCAGTCTATTACTATGTTGTTATTCAGCAGCATGATTCAGCGCTTTCCCAATTTCCTTGTGACATTTCAGATGGTTTTGTTGTCTGCAGGAGAGGGAGAGAGTTCACGTGTCAAACGTTAAAATACAGAACAGTCACATTTCATGTGGTATCATTTGTCCCGGGACTGAGACCTTTCCATGCCCTTTAGTCTGGAGCCAAGTTGTAGGCAAAGTGCTCAGCCCCAGAAATCAGACTTTGTTTTAAATGGGAACAATGAGGAACCCATTAGCACCAGCTCAAACACACTTCTGCCCCCCAGCTCAGACACCTAGGGTATGTCTAGACTGCATCCCTCTGTCTGCAGAGGGATGCAGATTAGGCAGGTCGACATTGCAAATAAAGCAGGGATTTAAATATCCCATGCTTAATTTGCATAAAAATGGCCACTGTTTTTGCCGACTCAGCACTTTGTCGGCAAAAAGAGGCAGTCTAGAGGGGGATCTGTCGAGAAAGAAAGCCTTTTTCGATAGATCCTGTAAAAGGGATCTGTCAAAAAAGGCTTTCTGAGTCGGCAAAAACGGTGGCCATTTTTATGCAAATTAAGCATGGGATATTTAAATCCCCACTTCATTTGCAATGTCGACCTGCCTAATCTGCATCCCTCTGCTGACAGAGGGACGCAGTCTAGACATCCCCCAAGAAAGACCCTTACATCACATTCAGTTAGAAACAGTTATTTGGGAAAGCTAACTAGGGTTAGATCTCTGTAGAGTGACATTCTGGAGTGATGCTTCTCCTGATCCTAGTGTGAATTCCCTTTCAGAATTGCTCCAGAAAGTTTGTCTTGGGTCCTGGAGCCACTTTTTTCCCCCAAAGAAGATGGTTTGATCATAGCTTTTGTTGGTTTGTTTGTTTCTCAGTTCTTTATTTGCAGATCTCACATTAACCTTGTACTTTCTGTTTTCCCCCAAGCTTACTTGGATAGCCTTGAAGGTAATGCACCAACAAACACTACCTCAGAAACCATTCCCTGTGGGTTACAAACTTTCAGTATAAACTAGGAAAACCTGGTATTCACTGACAGTGTGCAGCAGTGAATGTGTGCGTAAATTAGACTGCTCTGTGGCAGACCCAAATCCCCATTGTAAGATGGAGACTGGAGCTGTTACCAGAAACACCACACACGCTACCAGAGAAGCATAATAAATATTTATACAAATATTTATTGAGCAGTGATGGGCTGAGATGAGGGGACTATATCTGAGGCAACATTTTGCTCTACAGCTGTTCTTAGCATTTTCTTTATGAGCAACAAGCACCTTTACTGTCTGCAATGCTCTGGGTCATTAAACTAGCTTCCTTTCCCCTCTACTGAGGCTGGCTAATGTAACCGGCATCTTTTCTCAAGCAAAGTAAAGCCTGTTGTAGAAATCTACACAACGTAACGCAATAGTGAAGAGCAGTGTACAACTCCCATTTTCAATGCCTAGACCCGAGCCATTGATGTTTGGCTGGGTTCAGTGCAGGGACCTAACTGGTTAAGTGCTGAGTGAGGTGCTTTCTGCCCATGTTTAGCATCTCTCTTGCAGGAATGAGTCAGAAACAGAGTCCAGGCATGTCTCAGAAGGGACACGTATCCTAATAAAGCACAGAAAACCACTCCCCTTAATAATGATTAAAGGGGTACTCTCAAATTGTTTAGGCCCAACATTAGGTTTGGTTTACTACGAAGATTCTCTCAGAATCATTTGTATTATTAGAAATTATTTCATTCAAAATATTGCTCTCATTTGGTTGTAAATAGTATCGCTGTGTTGTATTCTGTCTTCGTTGCCTGAACAGTGTGAACTACAGATGTTATGAACATTTAAAAGCAAAATAGTTTTTAAATGATCTGTTTAAAAGGACATTTTATAATGGAGAGAAAAAATTTAAACCTGTTTACTTAGTACATTTGTCTGCATTTTGTGTCTTTTTATTATTGTCAGCTGGTTAGACATAGTCCCCTCTTGTTTGTGTCTGTCTTAACACAGCAACAGCTGTGTGTGTAGAAGAACCAGAGGCATTTATCTCGTGGCATTTGGCATCTTGTAATGGTGAATTTTGCTGTACACATTGGCTATGTCTAGACTAGCATGATTTTCCGGAAATGCTTTTAACGGAAAAGTTTTCCGTTAAAAGCATTTTCAGAAAAGAGCGTCTAGATCGAAAAGTGTCCGTGGCCAATCTAGACGCGCTTTTGCGCAAAAAAGCCCCGATCGCCATTTTCGCGATCGGGGCTTTTTTTGAGGAAAACAAATCTCAGCTGTCTACCCTTTTGCCCGAACGGGAGCAGCATAGTATTTCCGCAAAAAGCACTGATTTCTTACAGTAGGAAGTCAGTGCTTTTGCGGAAATTCAAGCGGCCAGTGTAGACAGCTGGCAAGTTTTTCTGGAAAAGCGGCTGATTTTCCGGAAAAACTGGCCAGTCTAGACACAGCCATTAAGGATAAATGCCAGTCCCTCTGCAGTTGGTTTACTTTTGTACTAAAATGTATGTGCACTAGACAGAGAAGTATCTACTACAGTAGACTGAAGTCAAGATCAGTACAGGTATTCATGACTCAAAAGTGAAAACACCTGGGCTGTGTCTACATTAGTGCTTACACCATTGGTACCAACTGGAAATATAAACAAACACCCTCAGTACAACTGCGTCCTCACCGGCAGATGCATCCTAGAGGTGCTAACTTTCCTAGTGTAGACCAGACCCTAGAACTGCACTCGTTTGTCAGGGGCCATGATTCAGACAGTTCCCCGTCAGTGAGGAGACCTCTACTCTCCAAGGGAAAGCATCTTCCCCCTTCCCGTTCCAGTGGCGCAAGGGTTTGGAACACCTGCTTCCTGCTGGACTGACGCAGCCTGTCCTTGTCTCTCTTGCAGTATGCACTTTATAAAAAGATGACACAAGCTGCCATCCTCATCCAGAGCAAATTCAGAAGCTATTATGAACAGAAAAAATTCCAGCAGAGCCGACGAGCCGCAGTGCTGATCCAGCAGTACTACCGCAGCTACAAAGAATGTGGGAAGAGGAGACAAAACCGAAGAGCAGCTGTCATTGTACAACAGAAACTTAGGTGGGTCTGTGGTAAAAGGCTGAAAATTGACTCTTGCAGGAAAGAGAGGAGGGGAGCTGAGCTAGCAGGTAGAGGAAATGGAGGCTCCTGGACCAACTGAGCCGTCTTCAAAGACCTGGCGTTCAGGAACAACCCAGATAGTCTTCTCTTAGTTATTCCCATTGATGCAGCTTGTGACTCATGGACAATGGCATAAAACAAGTGAGAAGCCCAAAGCAAAAAATAAATAAAACTGATTAACTGGTGCTGCTTTTGAAAGAGATCCCCACAGCACAGCTTGCTAAGGGAGCACTGTAGCATGTGTGCTAGCTCTGCTGGCTTGGAGGTTCCTCCATAATCTGTTACAGAACAAACCATTCCCTTAGTTTATTCTCTCATCTTGGAGTGCAAATGGGCTCATACGAAAAGCAAGTGAATAAGCATCCTAGGGACTCATGACAGCATCACAAGCAATGCATAAAAATCTGTTTTAAAATTCAGGAGATGATCCACAACTCTAAGGAGCAGGTAAGTGACTGTAAATGCTACTCGTAAGAATCATACTCTCCATCTATACCCGGATGGGCAGTCATTTTCACAGGGAGGCCACTTACTTTTGGTACATGGTCATGGGCCAGCTCCACTCCCGGAAGGGGCGGGGTTTGGGACTAGCCTCCTCCCAGACTTGTCTAGGCCGGAGGCTTTGTAGTACAAACAAAGCAAAGGGCTTGCGGCTCCCAGCTCTGCTGCTGTGTAGCCTGGCAGCCGCCTGGAGGTGCTGCAGCTATTTAAAAGGCTCATGGTTCCAGCCCCTGGTGGGGTAGCGCCCCAGTCAAGAGCCATGAGCCATTTAAACAGGATCCTTCTGCCTGAGCCACCGCCTGGAAATTTGGTGGCATGGGCAGCTGGATATAGATAGAAAGTGGCCCGATGCAGTCCGTGGGCCGGATCGAAGTGTGAGGCAGGCTGGATCTGGACCCCAGGACGCATCTTGCCCGGCTCTGATTTACACAAATGGGACGAGGCAGAAGGAAATGTAATAGAGGTAGCTTGTCAGATTCTTAAGAGCGTCTGCTGTTTGCGTGGTGTTAGCTATCACAGCTCTGGGCAGCGCCATGTTTTACAAGGAAGCCAGGTGAGAAAAACACAGGACATACGTCAGGATGATCTCCCATCTAGTACCCTTGGTTTCTCCGCAGTGCTGCCTGTGCTCTGACGTTCCCTTCCTTGTGTTTAGGAGCAGTCTGCTCACCAAGAAACAGGATCAAGCTGCTCGCAAGATCATGCGGTTTTTACGACGCTGCCGCCACAGGTAAGACATCATTTTTATAGAGATGTTCCTTCTCCATCAGTCCATCCCCAGAGCATTCCAAAGGGTGCAGTGTAAGAACCTGAATAGAACCACTGCAAATCATTCCCGTCACCCAGTGACAAAGCCCAGCTGCTTACGAAGAACATGGGGGTGGGAATTCCAGAGTGGGATTGTCACAGAGACCAATCAGCTGCAGTGTGGAAATGGTAAAAGCAGCCAAGGCTTGATGAGAGGGGGCTGAACAGAGCCCTTCCTTTACTGAAGTTGGGCTTGAGAAGCCCGGAGGAGAGTTCAGTGGAATGATGGATTGTTTTTCAGAGCATAGGCTAAATCCAAATTGCTCCAGGGTTTTCAGTGCACTTAGCCTCATAGTGCAACGTGCCACAGCATCCTCTATCCTGGGAACATCTCTGCTTAAGACACGGGTATCCATTTAGTGGAGTCACAATGGGGATGAGTCTGGTTTTAAACTAGATAAGATGAGCCCCACAGCCCTCTAAGGCAAACACGCCATTGTGAGTGTCAGCCAGGCCACAAGTCTAAATAAGCATTAAACTGGAGTATAAATACACAAGGCATCATGAGTCTCCTAAGAGTCCCAGGATCTCAGGACAACACTGATTCAACTGTTTGCTTTCAGCGTGTGGCAGCTGGGACTCCCGTCACAATGCTTGGCTGTAGTTAGGTTGCCTTCGTTAGTTAACGAACGCATCCTGTTTGATTACTTGTTCTGGCTGCCAAGTTAGAGTAAAGGAAATTAATTCAGCTCTTTTTGCATCTGCCGCCTCCACAGTCCCCTCACGCTTGTCTAGTCCGGTCAGAGAAGTGACACACTTGGAAGCTGTCAGACCAAAGTAGGTTTAGTTCGGGCCACTGCTGGTTCAGCAAACTAAGCTGGGAAATGGATGGACGCTTGTGGCAGTACAAGGTTTTGGAAATGCTCCTCTTGGAATGAGGTCAGAGGTGCAGACTGCGATGGCCCCCGCAGTGGGCAGATGCACATGGCAAGCAGCAGATGCAGCCCACGAGAGGGGCTGCTCTTGGTTTCTAAACCAGTGTTCTGAGTGGTGGCAGCATTTTGTCACAGCATGGCTGGCTTGTACCCTCACTGCCACAGGGCAGCCAGAAGGGAACTCACCGATTCACCTGATCATTCTGCAGCAGCCTCCCCCCATGGAACAGCGCCAGGAGCCAGAATCTGTAGCTCCCCTCACATCTCCTGGAAGGCAGGGCAGGCCACACTGAATCGGGGTCCTCTTCCCCGTGGCCAGTGGGGCAGAGCTGCCGGGGCTCTTGTGTTTGGTTGACGTGGACACCCTCTAAACACACTGCACATAGAAAAGGCTCCCCTAAAATTAGCCAGAGCGTGGAATCTCCCACCAGGGAGCCACCTGGGACTACATCACGATTCTCGGGGTTTTCAATGGACCAGTCTTTCTGGGCCTCTCAGTGGTGCATCTCTGGCTGCTTCTCCTGTGCTTGAGCCTTCTGCCAGCCTCTCCTCCGCGGGCGTTTCCTTCAAGGGGGCTCCGCATGCTCATCCATGCTGCAGGCCTCTCCTATGCCTCTGGCTCAGTCCCTGGCAGTGCTGAGAGGTGGGGTCACGATAGCTGGGTAGCAACAGGAGTCAAGTCTTAGTTGCTTCTAACAGGAAAAAACCCAGTGAGGGGAGGGGAATTGACTGTCAGCCAGAGCATAAGTCTCTTCCTGCCCCAGGCACTTTGGCTGCAGCTTACTACTCTGATCCATGTGCTATCTTGAGAGCAATCCCTTCAGCGAGCTAATGCCCTGCTGCTTCGCAGTAGACAGCAGGGTAGTTTGGGCTAAATTCCTAATTCTTGGCTGGAACTACAAAGACATTCTTGACTCTTTCCAAGGAAGAGCTGATATTTTCCGAATGACCAAGTTTACCCTTCTGAACTTAAAATCTGCCCATGCCCTTTGTGTGCTGCGCATGCGTTTCTACCTGAGAATGTGCACGTGCTTTATTTGAGCAATTGCAAAGGTTTGCTGCTGCTATTTCTTTATGACAAATACCATTTCCAAAAGGGTTTTGCCTTGAAACATGCTGGCATTGTGGAAAATTACAAACAAAAGTTTCAAATCCTTATTACTCAATGAAGCAGCATAAGGATTCCACGCAGAAACCCCGCTCTGAAAAGGACATCCAAAGAACGGCACAGTGGGAATGTTGGGTATTTTTGTGTTGAATTCAGGAATGTACCAGATTTATTAGTCGCATTCTTGGAGTACGTTGGATTTGATTCCCTTAGACACGTAAAAGTGAGCACACCACAAAGAGAAGGTTCCTAACTCCCGGGACTGTCGCAGGGGATGAGCCAGCACATGCTCAAGTCTAAACTTTACTTACTGCTCTGGATGTTCTGGGTGGCACTGTGGGAGATGTGACTAATGACACCTGGGGCTCTAAAATGGCATGACGGAGCTGCTCCTTTCATCTCTATGAATGCCTTGCAGATAAAGAAGAGTGATAGGAACAGGGAGAGAGTGCAGTGCAGGAAGGTGAGGCTCTTAGACATAGACCCATCAGCTAATAGAGAGCAGGGAAAAGAGCCAGGTCTTGGCATGGAGTCACCAAACTGAGTGTCAAGTCAGTGAACTCTGCAGCTGCAGAAGACTTTTCAACCTATAACTTGTGAATGAACATCTAATGCTGCATTTTAAAACACTTGCTTTAACCTTGTTCTGTTGGCTACCTTTCAGTGTTGGAACTGGAGCCTGAAAATCTTGCGAAGGGATTACTCTGTTCTCTTTATGCAAGATTTGATTAAGTGTTTTCCTTAGGCTTGCTCCTGGTAACCATCTGACTCTATTTTATCTGTTTAAGTAAAATACAAAAAGTCCCTTTCTGTCCAGACCCAAAGCAGCTCTAAGGCACCTCCTTGTTTTATTCGATCTACTCATGGGGTCAGATTTTCAGCAGAAGATGTGATCTAATGTGTTTAAGAACTATGCTAGTTTCCTATAGTCATGAATGTTCACTTACTGCACTTACTGTATGAGAGAACAGTTCAGATGCCATTGGATCAGTTCATGAGAGAGACTCAGTTCTTCGAGTGATTGCTCATGCCCACTCCATGTTAGGTGTGTGCTCACCACATGCACCAGTGCTGGAAGTTTTTCCCTCAGTGGTATCTGTAGGGGACTGGCTCTGACGTTTTCTGGGGTGGCACCCACCTGGCACGTTATAAGGAGCTGCCAGCCCCTTCGGCTCCTCTGGAGTGTTCTGCTGCCTTGTGCTAGCTGCGTTTGCTTCCTTCAGTTCACCAAACGTCTCTTGTGTATAGTTGAGAGTTAGCCCTTATTGCAAGATGATCCTGGACCAGACTCTGCCTGGGGGGGGCATGCGTCAAGCCCTGCGATCACTGAAAGCGCTCCATGCCCATCAGTGATGCCAAAGGACACATCAGGACAAGGGTTGCATTTGCAGATTGTTCAAATCCCAGATGAAAAGAGAGAGATTCCTCCTGATGGGGCGAATGCCAACTCCGGCATTGGAGCAGAAGTCCAGCTCTGCCCCCAGCTCTGCAGCATCAATGCGGAGTGCCTATCAGTGCCATTGTCACGCCCGCATCCATCCCCCATCCAGGCCCTTTGAAGAAGTCCAAGAGACAGACGAGGACCGGAGGACAGCCAAGCCCTGTGCTGGGCAGATCAGCTCCTCCAGCCGGGAGTCAGACTCCGGCTCAAGCCGAGCAGTCCAGCCCATCTCAAACTGCGCCTGTCTCACCAGACAGCGTTGAGCGCCTGGCAGGTTCCTGTCGACGCCCGAGGTTGTGCAGGAGATCTTGACGCTCACTCCGTCCTAAGGGAAATCAGCCTTTCTGCAGGTCCCCATCTCAGTGGCCCCATTCCCACCATGAGGGACATCCCACCAGCCTTCCCCTGCTCAGGGCCACCATGGCTCAGGCAAGCTCGGGAAAGCCCCTTCTGGTCTCTGGACCTTGGGGTGCCAGCAGCAGAAGTCCAGGCGCAGCTCGCTGGTTACCTGGAGCAGCCCCATGGAGGCATGCCCCTGCCTGCAGAAGCATCAGCACCGGCCCCTCATCTCTCCCACACCTTTGGGCTCCGGCAAGCAAGGCCACCGATCGCACATCGACAGCCGTAACCGAGACCCCCTCCCCTCCAGGGGAGGCACAGAGGGCCGGAGCACTGTCGCCGATCTGCTGAGCACTGGTGGTCCTGGAGCCCCTCTGCTGGGCATTTGTCCCGTTCTAGCCGTTCGTTGGAGAGACCCAGTGGACAGCACCAAAGGGGTCACCACTCCGCCTGCTCCCACTCGTCCCGAAGTGCCCACTCCGTGTCCGATTCTGGCACCGGCAGCAGCCGTTGACAGCAGGTCACGTCCCAGCCTTGGCAGCACCGCCTGTCTTGTCGGTACTGCATCCACCCCTGGGGCTTCAAGGCCAATAGCCACCAGACTGGTGCCCAGAGAGCCCATGCAGCCATCTCAGCTCAGCTGTTAGGTAGCAGGAGCTTCAGAGAGGGCCTCAGCCATAGCATTGCAGCCTCCTATGGAAGTGGAGGCTCCAGAGGAATTCCCTCCCCAGGCCCAGCAGACCCTGGGGAGCTGCCAGCAGGACTCTCAGGCGTCATTGAGGAATCGGCAATACAGGCTCATTACCAGATGGAGCCATCACTGCTCCCCCTCATCCAGGTCCAAGGGGTGAGGGCAGGGCTTATCAGGAGCTGTTCAAGAAGGTTGCCTCCAATCTGGGGCTCCAAGTAGAAGAGCTTGAGAAGCCATCTGCCTCATTCTTGGACATTCTGTGCACCACTTCACCCGCTTGGGTGGTGTTGCCCCGACATGAGGGGGCGTCAAAGATTATTACTGCCCTGTGCAAATCCCCTCCGCCATGCCCCCCACTTATAAGCCTTCTGAACATAAATACTTTGGACTAGCCATCAGTCAAGGGTACTTCTTACAACCACCCAGCCCTGAACTCCTTTGTTGTAGAGGCAGGTAGCCAAAGAGCAAGGCAGGGACAGCCCATGGATACCCCTAAAAATAAAGACTCTAGGAGACTGGATTTATTTGGTCAAAAGGTTTATTGTCTTCCAGGCTCCAGCTCAGGGTAACCAACCCCCAAGCACTCCTTAGCCACTATGATTATAACCTGCAACATGCCATAGCTAAATTTCAATGCTTCGCTTCCCAAAGGGTGCAGGCCAAAACTCTGGGCAACACTTGATGAGGACATAGTTGTAAAGAGGGTGGCCCTCCAGGCACAGTTGGACGTGGTAGACTCCATGGTCTGTGCTATGGCTTCAGCCATTACCACAAGGCAAGCTTCCTAGCTGCCCCCCTCTGGATTGTCGACAGAAGCTCAGCAGTCAGTGTAGGATCAACAGCCAGGTCCTGTTTGTGGAGCAAATGAACACTAAGCTACGCTCACTTCACATTTAACCGGCTAACCAATTAAATGGGATTTTATATCCCTAACCCTCACCTCCGTCAGGCTCGACCTGCACCAAGCAGAGGGCCAAGAAGTCATCTTGAGGGTCTGCCTGAGAGCAACGTTCCAGACTATCTCCATGATTAACCTTTCCCATTTTTTCCAACCAACTTTCCTTTTTCCTCCTTTGATGGCAAAGACCCACTTTGTCAGATGCATGTAGTGACGAAGTGGGTCTTTGCCCACGAAAGTGTATGCTCCAATACATCTGTTAGTCTATAAGGTGCTACAGGACTCCTTGTCGAGAGTTCATTGGAGCAGTGCTGGACTTCACTGTCCCCAGAGCGTTTCTCTTACGGGAGAGATTCCACACCATGGTGGGTCCTTGTCACAGAGCTCACCGCATCTCGCCTGACTGCGGCCAGGATATGTCTACACCTCTTAGACCATATGGCTGCATGCGCCAATGTCATCCGGCATGACAGACTTTAGATGTGGCCACTGATTCCCAGTCCACAGACCACCTGCAAAAGATTGTCACCATTCTGCCCACAACATTCACTTTTGCTGTAATGATGGACCAGTCCCACAGTGGTTTTTCTGTTCTGTAACTTCACTCAATCAGCCTGAATTTGGATGTCTCGGATCTTGGCTTGGGAACGCATCTGTGACCTCCAGACCCAAGGCAAGTGGTATTCAGAAGAGACGATGTTGCACATCAATGTCAGAGAACTTGGAGCGGTCTGCTTAGCCTGCGAGCTCTTTCAGGCAAAGTGGCAATGGACAACAGACTCAGTATTACACACCAATAGGCAAGGGGAAGCATGCTCGTTAACTCTCTGCCAACAGGCCCTCCCGTTGTGGGATTTCTGCATTGCTCACACAATCCACCTTGAGGTGTATCACATGGTGCCAGGAACATGCTAGTGGTCCTTTCCCTTTCCCCACAAGTGGTTGCTCCATCTTGACGTAGCTCAAACATTCTTCCGGAGGTGGAGAGCTCCGTGCGTGGGCCTATTCGCCACCAGACACAACAGGAAATGTTACCCCTTCTCTTCCCTTCACGGTATAGGAAAGGACTCCCTCTCCGATGCCTTTCTTCTGTCGTGGCTGGAGGCTTTCACATACACATTCCCGACAATGATTATCGGCAGGGCTCGCCAAGCGGCGGCCGCGCGGCTCTGCGCATGCTCAGATCGCTCTGCGCCGGCTCTTCCGGGTTGTAATCGACTCGCCACGAGCGAGTAGATTACGTTATTTGTCAAGCCCTGCTTATCGGGAAAGGCCTAGCACGGATTGAGAGAGATGGCACACAGTATGATTGTTCCAGTGTGGATGCATCAGCACTGGTTCAGCACACTCCTAGATTTGGCTGCTTCCCCACTGGTCAGACCTGCTTTCACAGGACCATAGGCATTTCCTGCATCCTTTTAACTCACCACATGGATGTTGCGTGGCTGAATCTGGCAGAACAAACCTGCTCCTGCAAGGTCCAGCAAATCCTCCTGAAAAGCAGAAACCTTCCACTAACTAGCTCCTGAGCAACATGGAGGAGATTTTCCTGTTGGACATCTGATTGTAACATCTTCCCCATCACACTCTTCTTTGCAATCCATGCTGGATTACTTGCTCCACCTTAAGAACCAAGAACCCTTTCGTCCATTAAATGTCCATCCTGTCGCCATTTCCCCCTTCCAGCCTCTCATTCAAAATCAGATGGTCTTCTCACATGACATGTCCATCCATTTTCTGAAGGGCCTGGAGAGGTTCTTCCCACTGACTCGAGCTCCTTCCCCACAACTTGGTTCTTAACAAACTCACAGGCCGACCTTCTGAACTCTTGGTTTCCCACTTGTCATGACGGTCACATTCCTTGTGGCGATTGCACTGTTGAGACGTCTATCAGAGCTTAAAGCCCTCACATCAGAATCACTGTACAGGGCCTTCTACAAGGACAAGATTCAACTGCGACCCCTTTCTACCAAAGGTGGTGGTGATCTTCTATGTAAACCAGGACCTCTTTCTACCGGTGTTTTATGCCCTAGCTACATACCACTAGTATGGAGAGGAGACTTCCTGCCTTAGACATCAGAGGCTCTTTGGCATTCTCTCTGGAGCACACTAAGCTCTTCCACAGATTGAGACAGCTTTTCATTCGGACAGCGTAAAAAAGAAGGGGCCTTCCTGTGTCCTTGCATAGGATCTCTAACTGGAGCACCACTGCATTAGGTAATGTTATGAGCTGGCTCGGGTCCCACTGCCGCCAGTTGTAAGAGCACATTCGATTAGAGCCCAGGCATCCTTGGCAGTGTCCTGGCACACGTTATGATCCAGGACATCTGCAGAGCCGCTCTGTGCATGTGTTCACAGGGCATTATGCCATCACTCAGCAAGCCAGAGGCAATGCTGGGTTTGGCAGAGCTGTGTTCCAGTCTTCCTACCCACCTCCACTGGCACTGCTTGGGACTCACCTCATATGGAAAGTGCATGAGCAAATACTCGAAGAGCAGGCAGTTACCTGTCTCTGTAACTGGTGTGCTTCAAAATGTGCTGCTCATGTCCATTCCACGACCTGCCCTCCTTCCCCAACATCGGAGCTGAAGGCAGGAGGGATGGATGGATGGTGCTTCTTACTCTACACCATGGGGGTGCCAGATATAGTCCATTATGGATACCACTGAGGGAAAAAAATTCTGGCACCAGTGCACATGATGAGCACACACACCTGATGTGGAATGAACAGCAGTACAGCAGTGTATGGACCGAGGTAGCTGTCTTGCTTGGTTACCTTGGTAACTGATGCATGAATGTGGCATAGGTCAGAAAGAGAAATGTGAGTTTCAATTAAGTATGCATTGGTGGAAGAAGGCAGGTTGTTTTGGAGTTGCTACGATATCTTTGCTATGATATATGAATATGGGCAGACATCATGTAGACAAATAGATGCCCACCAGCAGATACTATACACTCATCTGTGACTGAGATTTTTAAGGTAGGACATGCAAAGATTCTTCTTCTAGATCTTGGAAAAATACCTCTTTTTCCATGTATTATGTATTCTCAGGAATGTGAAGAAAACTATTATGCTGCCATATCATGCTATCAGCATGTCTTACCTTGGATCTGGTTGTTATAGAGCATGGGACAGTTCAGGCCTTTCAAGAGATGCACAGCTATATAGTTCTGAAGGTGGATAACGCCAAGGCCTGTTAGCCTGTGACTGACTTAGTTTTAAGACTCAAGGTTGAGGTTAAACCTTCTGCTTGTTGACCTCCCCTCCAGCAGAGTCTCCCTGCATGAGACCATAAGTAAAGGCTTGCGTAGTTAATGATTCACCAACAGAGTTCCCACCTTTTCATCCCTGTGTGGACTAAATTTTATGTGCACCAAGGCAAGTGCAGATGTGTACCACTAATAGAAACACAGGCAGGGTAGCACCTGAATCTCTCCTGGGTGTCCACCCCAAGTGCTCTGTTTGCAGGGACCACTGCTTACCAACCATCATCAGCTAGTCAGTGTTTCGTAGATAATATTGGTTTAGAGCTACAGGAAAAACTGGTGCCAATCTCTGCTCTAATTAGACCTGATTGCACACCCACTTGCAATCCACATTGTCAGCTTTCAGTAAACTGATAATAGTCTATTGCCTTTTTCCCCCTTCAGTTTATATTTAAAATCTGATCTTCTGGGAGGGATTGGTGTTGGCGTTGCTTGGCTATGATTATTGTCTGGATCATAGCCCTGTCTTAGCCAGTGGAATTAGGGTGGAGAAAGACGACAGCCTTTTATGCAAGGGAAGATGGGTGGGGCTGGAAATGCTACCAGAATAAGCATCTGTCTTCATTTTACTTTGTATTGGAATTTACTGTCCTAAAACGTGCTGATCTCTGATTTGCTGCTAACTGGTGAAGAGAGGGAAACACACAGGTGGCATGTGGGGAATGGGCCCTTCTTTCTCCAGGCACACACACATACCTTGTCACCTCTCCATTGAAGTGAAGCTATTGAAAGGTCTCTTTGATGCCACGTGTATGCTAATAGCTCTTTGGTATTGTTTTGCTATCTGAAGCCCTCTGGTGGACCATAGGCTGTACAAAAGGGTGAGTTAGCTGCCTGCTAGCCAGTTTCTCTCTCTATTCCATTTTAAATATTTTGCTTTCTGCTTGCTTGCATGAGGCTGCAGCCTAGATATGCCAGTAAATTTCACATCCATTAAGTATATGAAACAAAATACTTTATAAACTAACCCTATTGCAATTACTAACACTGCTGCTTTTCACAACAGGACAGTACTCTGCAGTAGATGTTACACATGCATGAATAATTGGGGGGAAGGACCTTTACATCTATCACTGGGCATGATTAGAAAGTTGTATTGGTGGGATCTTTACAGTATCCAAAACCACTGCTGCTAATAGATTTTTGAAATGTGAATGGGTCTGCACTGGCACATGCTCAATGGTAATGATTTCCTTCACAATTAAAATGTTGGCGTGTTAACATTAGATTTTAGCATAACCCTAGCAAATTCCGCAGTATTTTAGCCTACTCCTGGGGGGTTTCCTATTGCCTAACAGGGTTAAGTTTTAGGTTTCCTCTGCCAAGGAAGCAGTACTGGGTAAGTTACACGCCTGGCTGCCCTGCCAGAGCCAGCTTGCAGGTGATATTTAAAATGAGCAAGAAATTACTAGAAGGACGATGCTAGTGGTGGTACTATTATCGGAATGAGAGAGCTGCAGTTGTACAAGTCCCCTACAGAGGAACAGAAATTCTCACCATCCTACAAATACAACCTGCTGTCCAGGAAAGGGCAAAAATGAGGCTGAGATTTTTCCGACAGTAGCAGAACCACTCTCGGTATGCTCCTGTGATGCAGAGGAGCACTGACTTCAAACAACGTGTGTACAAAAACACCAACAAGAAAGCTGAGTTCTTGGGTTTGACAGTGCAGAGGTCAAAGGCTTTTTCCTTAGGCTCCAATAGGCGCATTTTGTAAATGAGTTTAACTAGGTAGTTGAGCACACACACATAACAAATATGTTAATGAGCTTTAAATGTCATTGTAAATTGCTCTCTACCCGTTGCAGGGTTAAGTTTTATGGTGTAACCCTAACTTCTGCCTCTTATTACTGAGCCTGGTGTAACCCTGTCTCTTACTGGCTTACTTATAATCCTAACAAAAAACAATGTAGTTACTGAAATTTTTGCAGACTCCTGAGACTTCTGGCACCATTCTTCACATTCTAGGAAGAGTCCTTTGATTTCTTTCCTCATGAAATCTGAAGTAAGAATCCTGTGAAATGTGGTTCTAAAATCAGGTGGACCCAAATCCATTTTTCTGAATCTGACTACTTTGATTTGATGCCTTGATGGAAAAAAAAGACTCTTGTTTCCTTTCACAGATAGTCTGCAAAGCTATTATCCAGCGCAGTTTGGTTTATTTTTGGGAAACTACTTTACACATCCTGCAGATTAATGTAAGAACACATGCAGAATTAGTATAGCCTTTCCCCTTCCTGAAGGATTGTTAGCCCATTGTTACTTGCTATTCTAATGCTCCCTGCAGTCTGCGGCTGGGATTTTCAGACTTGAGCGTAGGGTATCTAGCTCCCCCACAGCTCCTTTGAAAATATTAACCTGAGTTTTTTGTATTGAAAAGGAAACATTACAATAAATTGCTTTTACAAACACACATTTGTTTTACCAATTATAAGGATGAATAATGTAAGTGAAAGTGCTGACCTTTTTTCTTAATGCAGAAATATATTTCAATTGACAATTTTTTTCCAAACACACGTTGGCCTCTCTTTCCCTCTGGAATGTAAAATGGTTTCCTTGTCATGTGCTCAGCAGGAGGGACTAAAGCAAAGCACCAGGCACTCTACCCTTCCCTTAGAGCTAGGAACAGAATGCAGAACTCCTGTCTTCAAAGGCCTGATGGTGTCTTCCATCAATGTAAAGTGTCACAGATCAGGATAGCCTCATAGTGACCGTACTTGGTGCCGAGCAATGGATTCAGACCTGCGCCGCCTCCTGTCCTCCACTCACTGCCTTCCAGAGCTCAGAACAAAGCGTGGGCCTCCTGACTCCCAGGCTCCTCAGTGTTGCTGCTGCCTGATGGTTTTCGGGTGCTTGGCTGGATGTTGTCAGTTACACTGTGCTGCTCCTGCAGGCTCTGCGAAGCAGTAGGGGGAGAGGCGAAGGGAAGGAGACTCCTCTTCGATTGCTTGTGTCCATTCCACGTTAGGGGTGGGCTTACCACAGGCACCCAAGCCAGCAGTATCTGCAGGGGAGCTGCACTGGCGCCCTCGTGGTGCAGTGAAAACAGGCACTGTCCACTCTCCCACCCACAGTCCTCCTTGCTGCTAGTGGGGGGGTAGGGACACTCTGCTGCCCCGTGCTACCTGTTCGTGTCATTCAGTTTGACAAACTTTTCCTGTTACATGGTGAAGAGATTTCCCTTGGTAGTGTCAGAGCCGGCCCAAGCTACAGGCCAGCCGGGCTACCGCCCGGGACACCCCATGGTAGGGGGCGCCGTTCGGGGCTGCTGGGCTGGGCAGGGGCGGGACCACGCATGCGTCACGCGCTCCTGGGGCACGTGAATGGCTTGGGCCGGCCCTGGGTAGTGTTCTGTTAGGATTAGTTAGTCCTGGACAGGGTTTGCCTCAGGATGGTGCATGATCCAATCTCCTCCAAGTTTCAAACCATGCGGTTGCTGTAAGCACCCAGTGCCCATCAGCGATCCTCACAGTCGCTGTTTGAGCCGCCTGGGTGAAGGACATTTCAGCGACAAGCGTTGCATTTGTGAGCCGTTCAAACCCTGGACAAAGAGGGGGCGAGACGCCGTCTCGAGGCATTCCTCATGGAGTCGGCATTGACTCCGGCACTGCTGCAGAAATCCAGCTTGGCCCAAGCACTGTGGCATCGATGCCGAATGCCCCTTTGACGCTGCCAAGCCAGTGCCAAGCCCCCTTCCCAGCTCCATCCAAGAAGCCTAAGAAACTTGAGGGGAAGATCGCCCACTCCCCATAAGCAAGTTCTGTTCCTCGTACGATTTAATTCCAAAGGCCAAGGCCTGGCTGTGGCCCATTGTGGACCTGCAAGGCATCAGCACATATTTTCAGAAGTTGGAGTTCTGCATGCTCTGCCTAGCCATCGGCATTCCCTGCCTGGATCAGGAGACTGGTATGCCGTCCGCAGCTTGAAGGGTGCATACTTTCACAAAGCAATCTTCCCAGGCCACAGGTGTTTCCTATGAGTCAGTGAGCCCTGTCAACTCCAGTTTGGCTGGGCGACAGCACCAAGAGAGTTCTCCAAGTGAATGTTAGAGGAAGCCACTTATCTGAGCTGCCAAAGGGTCCGGTATGCTCGCACTTTGATGACTAGCTCCTAAAGGGCTGATCTTGATCCCAACTGCAGAGGGATGTTGCAGTGCTGCATGCCCTTTGACCTGCTCGTGAATGATGAAAAGGCCCCATTTCTTCCTTTCCCGAGGTTCGAGTTGTAGGCCCCAATGGACCTCATCATGGAAGTCTCTGCGTTTCCCCTAACAGTGCAGGCATGCCCTGGCTGTCTGCTGGCCACATGGCAGCATGCACATATGTGGTCTGCCATGCCAGGCTCTGCATGTGGCCCCTGCAACAGCGTCTGTCATCGACCTATTCCCAGTTCAGGGACCACGTGGAGACAGTCACAACCACTCCCTTGCTACAGTGCAGGAATGAGAGCAAGAATGTCCTGGAAGAAGTCCTTTTGGAGAGTCGCTGTCACCTGGCAAGGTCTCGGGCCCATTGGAAACCTGCGCGAGTTAGTGTCAGAGGCCTCGGACAGGGAGCAAACCTTGGAGGTCTCCAGACCCTGGGGATGTGGCTCCTGAAGGAGATGACATTGTGCGCACACGTCTGAGAGATCAGTGGGGCTGGTTGCCTGCGGAGTCTGCCTGCCTCCCTGTATGCAGGTGGTGAAAGTCCCGACAGAAAACACACCCTCGATGTTCCACACCCCCAGGCAGCGGGGAGAGTGTATTCCTCGGTTCTCTAATTCTGGCATCTCTATCAGCCACAACAGACATCTGGAAGCCGTCACATTGCTGGTGTGAGGAATGCCCTGGTGCTCACCTCGGCAGAGACTTCTCCTCTCACCCCGAGTGGTCGTTACCTGACGGTGGCCTGTGCCATCTTCCCGAGGGGAGGAACTCCCACTTGGATCTGTCCACCAACAATCCCAAAAGTGCCATTGGTTTTGTTCTCAGCAGGGCCTAAGCAAAGACTCCCTCTCCTGTGCTGGTCAGGCATTCCCTCTGATCCCTCTCATCAGCAGGGTCCTAGTAAAGAGCAAAAGGGACCAAATGCATGGTGTCGTGCTTGCCCTTGCACGGCCTCGCCAACAGTGGTTCCACATGCTCGTTATGGCGGTGACCCCTTCCAAGCCTCTAGACCACCTGTCATAGGATCATAGTCTGCTCCTGAACCCAGCCTCAAGTCTCTTCCTCTCTCAGCGAGGATGCTCTGTGGTTGAACCAGAAGTAGAGCACCTGCTTGGAGGAGGTCCTGCAGGTCCTCTGGGGAAAGAGGAAGCCATCCACAAGGTTAACTTACCTGGCTAAATGGATGAGGTTTTTCCACTGCACATCTGAGTGGAGTATTTCCCCCTCACGTTTGTCAGTGCAATTCATCTTGGACTACTTACTGCAGCTCAGAAACCATCGTTTAGCGCATTTTTCCATCAGAGTGCCCCTGGCGGGCCCCTCTAGGTTCCACTAGCTGATCCAGGGCCAGATGGTCTTTTCTCAACCATTTTCCTGAGAGGCTTTACTTGCAGGTATGGACCCCCGTGGAACTTTAACCTGGGCCTATCTGGGCTCGCTGGCCTGCCTTTGAGTCGCTGAGCTCCTCTTCCATCTTACTTGTCCTGGAAGGTCACATTCCTGCTAATGAACGATTCTAATACAACTGTGAACTACAAGTCAGCAAGTATAGACAAGATTGGAAAGAAAACGCTTACCTGCCTGCAAGGCAAGCGAAGAGCGAGGGGAAGCGAAGCTCTGGCTCCTGTCACTGGTGGTAAGAGGGGACTGAGGAGGGGGCGGGTCAGCAGGGCCCTATATTGGGCACCATGGTGACGCCACTCCAGGCAGCGCTGAGGTCAACCCTATGGATAGCTGGTAGTGGAAAAATTCTTCCAGCTACTATGCAAATGTGATGTGCACGCGTCTGTCTGGAGTGGGCATGAACATCACATCTCAAAGAACAACAGCTGTGGAAGGTGAGTAACCGTTTTCTTCCTGGTGGCAGTGACGTTGGCAAGACGGGTTTAGAAGATTAAGGCCTTGACCTCCAGACACAGTTATTTGTAAGTGCAAGGTCCATTCTTCCCGCCAAAGGTGGTATGTTCCTTCCATGTGCACCAGGGCTGGCTCCTGCCAGTGTTCGGTCCCACACAAAACTGCCAAGGAGAGGCGTCTGCACACGCTGAACATCCAGAGGACTTTGGCTTTTTACTTGGAGCGTTCCAAGCCTCTCCATAAATCAACCCAGCTCTTCATTGCTACACTGGATAGGATGAAGGGGTCCTCCGGATTTCTTCACAGAGGATTTCCAGTTGGATCACCTCTTTCATAAAGACCTGTTATGCACTGGCACAGGTCCCACTGCTGCCTGTGATCAGAGCCCATTTGATTAGCACACAAGTATTTTGGGCAGCCTTTCTGGTGCACAGCCTGATCCAGGACATCTGCAGAGCCATGACATGGTCCTTGGTTGACACGTTCTTGTCTTATTACACCATCACTCAGCAGGCCAGTGATGACACTGGGTTCGGCAGAGTCGTGCTACAGTCTTTGTGGCCACGAGTCTCTCCCTGCCCCCAGGAATGCTGCTTGGAGTCCCCTCGTACGGAATGGACATGAGCAATTACTCAGACAGTTGCCTGTTTCTGTAACGTGTTCTTCAAGGGGTGTTGCTCACGTCCGTTCCATGACCTGCCCACCTTCCCTACTGTCGGAGTTTCCAGCAAGAAGAAACGGAGAGTAGGAGGCACAGGTGGGGCCCTTTTATCCCATACCATTAGGGTGCCACTCTAGCGGACGCCAGAGCCACTCCCCATACAAATACTGTTGAGGGGAAAACTTCCAGCACCAGTGCATGTGGTGAACGCACACACTTAACGGGGAATGGACCGAGCAACACACCTCTAAGAACACCGTTTCCTGAAACCGGTAACAGTCTTTTCCTCCTCTCGTAACAGCAGCAGAAACACAGATGTAGGCTTTAGAAGAAGCCCAATGCTTTCCAGAGGAAGTGCCATCTTAGGGGAAAAGGATCTAAAAGTTAGACTTTGGGAAGAGACAGTGACAGGGGGTGAAGTGAAGGGGGTTCTAGATTTACCAGGTACCTAGAAAAGAGTCCAGAGATGGTGTCCTTGTGGGAATCCGTTAGTTGACAGCTGGAACACTCTGTTTCTCTGCAGGACGCTGGCCTGGATTAAATGGGGGACTTCCCCATCTTTTCTATTAATGTCTGTCTGTCTGAGATAGTCTTGGGCCTGGCAGACGGCAGGCCTGTGCGGGTGATTGCAGCTATATATTTGGTGTGTCTCTTGTCTCAAAGACCTGTGTTATGAAACTGCAGCAACAATGAGCATAATTTCAAACTGACAATTTATTATTCAAAAAGGATTATGCTTCCCCTCCAAACTCCTCTCCTACTATCACATTTTTGTTGCTGCCCTTTCTAGCCCTCATCCTCTTCAATGGATCGCTCTTTAACTTCCCTTCCCATTCCTTGTCCCTTCTGCCCTCTTCCTTCACCTCCAGACAAGCAGCAGCAAAGGTTATCTGCTAAATTCACTTGCTGAGCTCTTGCAGAATGCACAAAACCTGCAGTTTTTCTGGAGGACAGGCTGCAAAGCTCTGAAAGATTTCTTTCCCACTCCCCGGCTAAGTAACAGAGACCAAAAGGAGGCTATTATTGCCTGTTTACTCACTTCATTTTTTCTGAAGTATTGGCTCTTTAGCAGAAGTAAGTGTTAAGAATTCCATCGTTCTAGAAATAGCAAAATGATCAAACTTGAACATCTCAGAACAGCCCAGTTATGTTCAAATCTGAACAGAAATGTGTGAGGGAGCACACAGTGGGAATAGACGAGAGAGCAAAGCAATTGTGCCATCATGCCAAGGACAGCATTCCGAAAAATACATGCAAGCTGCAGTCTCAACATTACCGTCTGCACCCACTGCATCTTGCATGGTCTGCACTATATGGAAGAGCCTGCTGAAAGAACTTTATAGGTGAGACTTTTGCTTTTTGAGAACTGTTACTGTTGCAGTTTAAGTGGATTGCAGGCCATATCGGAAATGACAGGAAGCAATTTCTGAAGGTGCAGTACATACGGTTTCTCCATAGGCTGTGTAGAGTCACATGGATGGTCAAATCTCTTGCAGTTACTCACTGTAGGAAATATTTAAATAGTTTGATAATATGACCAGAAAGCAGCCACCAACATCAATCATTTCGCTTTTCTTTGAATTGTATATTATTGCACCGTCTCTCTTCATCAGAGTCTGATTATATAGTACAAGGCTGATGCCTCAAATGTTGTTTTAAAAAGTACCCTGAAGTTTGTGTAAGTAGCAGAAATTAATGAAATGTGTTTAGTTTTCTGTTGGTACAAGAATAGCACAATGGCGTGCCTCTCGCCTATTCATGTATAGCACGAGGGGGGTTTTGTCCATTCCCCATTCAGTGGCTCATCTCTACAGCTACCACTCTGATCTACAGTGATAATTCTTAGTCTGTTTTATTTGAAAAATCATGCAAAGGAATCCGCTTAAACTGTAGGGCTACGTCTAGACTGGCATGATTTTCCGCAAATACTTTTTGCGGAAAAGCGTCCGTGCCAATCTAGACTCGGTTTTGCGCAAGAAAGCCCCGACTGCCATTTTTGCTATCGGGGCTTTTTTGCGCAAAACAATACTGTGTTGTCTACACTGGCCCTCTTGTGCAAAAGCATTTTCGCAAGAGGGCGTTTGCTCGAGCAGGAGCAGCATAGCATTTCTGCAAGAACACTGACAATCTTACATGAGATCGTCAGTGTTCTTGAGGAAATTCAAGCAGCCAGTGTAGCCAGCTGGCAAGTTTTTCTGCAAAAGCAGCTGCTTTTGCCGAAAAACTTGCCAGTCTAGACGCAGCCTAGATGCAAATGCTTTGTGTATATTATATAAAGCAAATCCCTGGCATATGAGGTAATAAGGAAGCTGTAAATATTCAGAGATTTTTTCTTAGACCTACGTTTATTATTACACCTATAAGGAACTAACTACGATGTGATGTCTAGAGGTGCACAAGAGACACTTGGCATTTCATCTAGAATAGTGGAGATCAAATACATTGAAAATGGATATATGTATGTAAAAAAGGGTCTCTGGTTGTGTTCCTTCTACCCTATATGTCAGTTGTCCTGCCATTTTTGAGGCAGTGACTGTGTCTTTGTACACGTTTGCATAGTGTACAAAGACACTAGGGTACAGTAGGGCCCAATCATTAAAGAATGTGAATCAGGGAAGTACAGCCAGTGACTTAATGACATGAAATCAACCCGTTTTTAATGAATAATGGGTTATGTGCACAAGCGCACTTTAAATACATTGTAGCATGATGCACAGTTCTCATTTTCACAATAAACCACAGTTACTGCTTCTTCCTCTTAAGTCTGTAATCCTACTTTTTCTGTATATTTGGAAAACATGTAAGTGATGAGCTGCTGCAACGTGTGTCATCTGCCACTCGGCTGAAGCATAAGAGACGACTTCACAACATCTAATTGTTCTTCACTGCTGTAGATGTGCATGTATCAACATGCACATAAACAGTGTTTGTGCATGTACACACTACGCAGTGCACCAATACTCGTACCTATATTGACAAGCACAAACTGGCACACTGCCCACATGCTGAACGTATGCACATGCACGTGTTTATGCTGCATGCAAATATGGACAGATTTTTTAGTTTATATTGAGGTTTATTTTAAAAAAGATGAAAGGGGTCCCCCAAAGGATCATCTGGATTTCCCACAGCAAGTTAAGATATTTTGGTGGGACGTAAGTAAGAAAGCTGCAGATCTCAAAGGGGCTTAGGTAGTTACTATTAATTGGCTACATTCCTGCAGCAGCGGTAGCATGCTGTTTCAGAAGGAACTGGTAATAACCTACAATTAGTAGCCCTTTCATCCAAAGGAACCTTGGGCAGCTGAATCTCTACTGCCTTCCCCAAAACATACAAAATATTGAGCTCTTCCTTTGTTTAAACCTTCTTGTAACCTCCCGTATGCAAGTTTTGTTCAGAATACTGGTGCAGGATGCAGCTACTGGACCAGGCCTGGGCAAAGTACGGCCCGTGGGCTGAATCCAGCCTGCCAAGCCACTGGATCTGGCCCACAGAGGCAGCAGGGAGTCCCAGGCAGGCTCCCCCGCTTGCCCCGCAGCCCTGGCCATGCAGAAATGCAGCTGCAGGGCTCAGTTTCTCTTTTAAAACTGGAGGGGAGGCAGGAAGTTTTAAGAGTCGCCCACCCCCAGCACATTCCTATTGGCCAACTAATGAAAAACCAGCCAATGGGAGCTACTTGTTGGAGTAACAAGCAGCCAAGAAGAACCACGTCCCCTCTCCTGGGCTCAGTTATTCTTGGTGCACATGGCCAGGCAGGCAGGCTGGGAAACATTCTAAGCTCTGCAGGCAGACGCTAGTTTGGCAGCTGGCAAGTAAGTCTCTTGCCCCCGCCTGCATCTGGCACCCCAGCCCTTCCCTGCCCCAACCCTCTGCCCCCCCCACTCAACATACCCAAACCCTCTGTCCCCCTCTTACACCCACACCCCCTCCCAGATCTGGCCCCAATCTCCTCCCCAGATCACAATCCCCCCCATACCCTAGGTCACATCCTAAACCCCTGCACTCCAGTCCCCTGCCCTAGGTCACAACCGCCTGCTTCATCCCAACTCCCTCCCAGACTCCAGTCTCCCGCCTGCAGCCCAGTCCCTTACCCCAAGCTCCCTTCTGCACCCAGCCTCCATCCCAGACTCCTTCCACATCATGGTAGAGTGCAGCCCTTGACCACTTTCCAAAATCTTGGCGTGGCCCCCATCAAAAAATTATTGCCCACCCCTGTACTAGACACAGAGAAATGTGTATTGCTTCAGTGACCCTTCTGCCGTAATTACAAGGAGTTCTTAACTGTCAGGTCGTCTTGACCTGCTCTACTGGCTAAACTGCTTACAATACAGCTGTTTTCTTGGGTAAAACAAGCAAAGTTACCATAAGAAACAAGCTATAATATGAAGAATAAATTCATTCATGGCAGCAACCTTTTTAAACTTCATCCTATTAGTTATATGTGGTTCTCTGCTTTGGGGCAAGTATATGTACCAGGTGGTGTCAGTTACTCTGGTAAGTAAAACTTCTTTGTTTCATACCTGAATGAACACGCACATAACGTCCTCTACTGGCCTGCAGAGAGCAGTACTTTCCCTAGCAGTTTACAGATACAGTCTCTCCCGTTCTTGTCATAGAAGCAGGGAACGTGTGATATGCAGCAGCCATGGCATTAAATCCCCAATTTCTTATGCGTCTTCCAGTAACATTAAGAATGGGGGAAATGTTAGGGAAGGGGGACTAGCCTCTCCTGAGTGAGCCAATGTAAGGCTATGGAAGAAAACTGTCATGTGGTGCATGTGTCAAGGTGGCTGCCCAGGAAGTTTCCAAAGTAATTTTCTTTCGTTTACCTTTTGCAGGGATTGAATGTTTTTGGAGCACAAATGTGTGTGTTAGATTGCAGGCCACATGCTCCGGGGTGTCATTCTTATTGGGCCTTTCTGTCTCTTTTATTTTGCAACCCAAATGAGATATCTGGAAAAAGGCAAGCGCTCCCATTTCCTACATTTCACACAAGTCAATTCAGCTCTCAGAGCAACAGGTAACTGCCTAAAACGCCTTCGGTGGCTCTGATTCACTGTCCTTTATATTGCTGACCTCCAGCATCACCAGAACTCTCTTGCTATAACTCACTGACTCATTGAACATTTCCCTGGCTGGGCATTGTACAGTAATTTTTATGCAGCAGCTTTGCCTCGCTTTCCTCATGAAGCTATCGTCTGCTGAAACTTTTCTAAGTAGGCCGAATTCATTTGCTCACAAAATCTCATTTGAGGGAAATAATTCAATCTAAACTGCTGCTGGCTTTCAGGGCTGTGCTTACTACATTGCTTCAGCACATAATGCAACTTTCCTAATGCTATTTGAATACATAATACAAATCCAAAGGTCATGAGAACTGTGTAGCGGGGGCATTTGGGGAGGTGTGGGATTTTTTGTGGGTCAAAGGGTCACAGCTCAAAAGCTGTTTTTCCCATTTAACATGACTAACCCTCACAGTTAACTCCTTAGAACACCTTAAAGGGAGGCCAATGGTACTTTGTCAGACTGGCTTACAGCTTCCCGTCACTCACTGGTGAAGAATGACCCTGCACCTGAAGGTGGCCATCATGGCCTCTGGCCAAAGTGTGTGATCCAGGGATGTCTTTGCCACTGGGACCCTCCCTTGTGCAGAAATATGAGAAAATAAATTCACCTTCCCAATTCTAGGCACCATCACAGCAACCAGTGGAACAGCTCTTCCTGCCAAAGGGGTTGTCCCAAGCGACAGTGGTCACATTCCAGCACCAACAGGACTTCACCTGAGCAGCCCTGTCAGCCACATCCCAGGACCAAGGGACACTTTCAAAAGTGCCTTTAGCTAATGAGAACCTGTATCTAGAGCGGAGACAACTTACAGGCCCCCCTAAAACTTTTGCTTGGTGCTACTTCTGCCCAGGGCTGCCCTGACTTAAGTACAGATACAGGTGCCGGTAGTTGGAGACTGCTCAGACCAAGATGAACCAGCCACTCAGCCAGCTGTCACTTCCTGAGGCAAAAGCCTCCTTCAAAGTCTGGCCCAATGTTTTATTCTGGACAGCTTGCTAAAGTTGGCAAAGGAAGGAAGCCTCCATAGACCTCAGCTAGAATCCCAGGTCTGGCAGAGACCTCAGGAGTCATGGAGTCCAGCCCCCTGCCCAAAGCAAGATCAATGAAGTCAACCCAGCCAGGGCTTTGTCAAGCTGGGACATAAACACCTCTAGGGATGGGGATTCCACCCCCTCCCTCGGGAACCCAGCCCAGGGCTTCAATCCCCTTCCTAGGGAAATAGTTGTTCTTAAGCTCCAACCTAGACCTCCCCACTCCCTTCCTTACTTGAAATGCAGAGAATGTCCTGGCTAGTTGTCGTAAGAAAGCACCAGCTGTCGCCCTCTTTTGCACTGTGTGAGTACCACTGCTCTTCTGAGTTTCTGTTTGTCCAGGACTAGATCTTGGAAGCACGTTGTTTAGTCAAATGTGAAAATGTAGTTGGTCCTTTTTTTACACAGTGCTAATAAATGGAAGAGAACTGGCCTGTTCTAGCTCGTATCACTGCGAGACTGTCACCAAATAAAGATGGCAACTAATCATGAAATGATCTTTTTTTTAAATTATGGAAATATTAAACTGGACTAAAGGCTGTTGCTTGTCACCGAGGTATCAACTTTCCAGGAGGGTTTCATTGTGCACTTTATATGTGACAAACTGGCAAGGCTTCTGAATGAACTACTGGACGCACACAAAAGTTCAAAAATATTAATTCAGGTTCACTTTAGAGCAGGTCAGAGCTCTTTGGTCCTTAGAATATCAGCCTTAGCTGTACACTTCATGATTGCTGTTTGTCTTACAACTTCAATGCTGTTGAGGCATATTCTTTGTATTAACATACATTACAAATAAATGGCTACCTGCACAAACATGCACTCTTCATTCCTTCCCCCTCCCCACACACACACGGCTAATAGCTATGTGGGAATATTTAACACATTTTAAAAGTATTAACATTAGCATCATATTCAAATTGTTTTCAAAATGCTGTGGAATACAAGACTGTGAAGCACATGTTGTCTGTGAATGTATTTGTGCACTCTGCAGCTTCTTTCAAGCAGCACTACAGTTCCAAATTTGTATAAGCTTACAAACCTTGTAACCAGTACAGGACTCAATTGACCAAGGTATTGCATATTTGTGAACAGGATCTGTACTAGTGCAAATATTGAATGCTACAGTAAGCAACTTGCATTAGCATGCATATCCCAATTAAACAGGTCTGCACCAGTACAGATGTTGCATGTCTTAGGTTGAAGTTGGCAGCAAAGCATGTCTTGCATTTTTCCAGCAGAAGTGTGCTCTGTTAGTGTAGAATTTGCATGTTGAAGTGCGAAACATGGATACAGCATGTGGCAGTAAGAGCCATAGCTTACCAATTTTGCATGTTCTCAATGAGCTCTATAGTAATAACAGGTGAATTTTATATTACAGTAAGATAGGTGCAACTGAAAAATGTACTTACACTAGAAGTCCTGTATTGTAGGTGCATATGTGTGATTAGCCTCAAAATTAAAGATGAACTAGTGTACATCGAGGCAGAAGTAACTTTTCACTTTCCTGCTACAAGGAAAGAAAGCTTGAGTTTTACTAATTAAGAATATTCTGAGTTTGTGTGTGTGTGTGTGTAAGTACAGCATTATAAATTCTCTCTATTGGTTTTGCACATGTGTATCCTGTAATACATATACAACAGTGCCACCAGATAATTAGCAGAACAAAGTAAACTGCCGAGAGAGACTAGGGAGTAATCTCCATAGGGCACAGAATGGAGAATTCCTCCCGGGCAACTGGCGTGAAATCCTGGATCCATTGCAGCCGATGGAAGTCCTGCCCGTGACATCATTGGACCCAGGATTGCATCTTAATTCATCTTTCACGTCAGCGATGCTTTGACTACACGACCAGATTTAATCGCTCCTTTCCAACGCTGGGGGTCCCTGAGCCATGACTGGAATGGAATTCCAGTGTTGTTCCGAATGTGCTTGAGAGCTCACTTTCAGCCACAGATCATGTTGCTAGTGTAGACAGGACTTAGAGTCCTGCAACATGTGATGAGCTACTGCAGCCTCTTTCCATTTTTGATCAGCAACACCCAGCATCTTTCCAAGCTTGTAATTCTCAAACACTGCAGTAAAATCTTATTTTTACTAAACAGTTAGTACAGTTTTAAATGCTGTGTGAGCCATTCAGTCACTGCTGGAACCCAGTGCCCCTTTCCTGTGTGTCACAAGCGTACAGGATATCCCGAATGCTAGAGCTATGATTTAGCTGACTGTTTAAACCACACAGCTAAAACACCAAATAGCTCTGTATTGGCTACATGTCTACATAGGTACACATACAAAAAGTTGTTGCACATTTGCATATTGATGTGTAACTGAGCCAAATTCCAAAATGTGAAAGTTTATTTTAGTTACACGTCAATATGCAAATATAACTGAGTCTAATTTGACATAGGGGGGCAAAAGGTAATACAGTGGTGGATACCTACTTTAATTTACACTCTCCTCTTAGTTGCTATTTCTGCTCGGTGCCTCTGTTCTATCCCCTAGCATCTAAAGTTTGCTAACCTATGGCTCTGTTATGTTCATTCAGGTTAGTTGGATTCCCTTATGCTCTTACAGTTTTGAAACTTACAATATTTATAAAGCACCTCTGAATTTGTCCCTTTCTGGTATCTGCAGTTGTTAATTTTAGTCACTTCTAGAAAACCCCAGTGAAGTACCCTTGCTTTCTGTGCTGTTAGGCAAGTAGTGGGCTTAATGGGCTCCAGGCGTGACACAGATTGTATTTAACGTGTTAATTTTCAATTTCCCCATACTGTCATATTTAAGTAAATTTATATAATACAGCTCTTTAAATGATTATCTAGCTCCAATGAGGGTAGGTGCTTCTCAGCTCAATGAATGAATTTCTAAAGTGTTGGTAACTGTGGCAGCTGAATGCTCTTTACAAAGTCTGTACAAGGAATAGCCCTTTCATCCTCTCTCAGACATTTGAATATGAAAGATCAGGCTCTATGGAGAAATTGTTCCCCCTGACTGAGGGTTATGAAGACACAAATAAATCTATCCCACAAGTAACCAGACTGTTCAGATGCTGACTGAGAGACTGAAACAACATGTTGAAGGAATGTATCTAAACTTACATTGATGCCAGTATAAATTGCATACACACACATGTAAATTCTACTAATCTAAATGTACTGTATAAATTAAGTAGAAATTTACTATGGAAGTCTGGAATATAGCTGTTCTCCCCACAATGCTGGGTGCAGCAGGTAGCATCTTTCCATGTTCAGTGTCCTACTTAGAAAAGAAGGCATCACAGAAAGTGTGTTTTGCTCAAATTATCTGGTACGAGACAGCAGCATCAAAGTAGCTTATGAAAAGCAGTCATAAAAGCCAAGTAATTAGATCAGATGATGTGATAATTGAATGAATGTGGGTATTAAATAAAGTTGTCCAGAAATGAGTTGCAAAAGGTGAATTTTTTTCTCCTGAATAGTTTTTTCTCTCCTCCCCTGGTTCCCAATTGTTTATGGAGAGAGTCTTTCTTATTAATACTGTACTCCTGAATTTTCTTCAGGTGATAGCTACTTCATACTGCGAGGTGTAGTGAGGGACCCTTTGACTTTCTTTCACCTGTTGAATTTCTTTTGGAAATAGAAATGCCTTTTTATTGTTTCAGAGTGAAAGAATTGAAAAAGGCCAAGGAACCTGAAGATACACAGCAGCATCCCGTAGCAATGTGACATTGCTTTTCAGACTGTTTTCATTTTCTGTTTTTAGCAGAGACATGCAACAAAAACCCACTGCAGTTCTGGGAATCTCAGCTGCAGAATTTTAACAGTAATGTTTTGGTCATTGCATTTGCACTTTCATGGACAATTTTTAATTTGTTCAGCAAGACATCTTGGAACTCAATCTTCTGTTGGATCATGGGAAAAAAGACACCAGGAGGAATTTGTGAGTTGCTTCATTCTCTCCGAAAGAAGCGATTAATTATTCTTTTCATATAGGGCTGTATTAAAACGTGTGGAACTGTACAAATATTATACCAAAAATATTGTTAAGGAAAGGTGGGAATGCACAAGCAACACAAGAATGCTATTCCTGCACCTGTCAATCATCTCCAAGAAACTGAAGCTTCAAGATTCAGTGGAGGGGCTTAGATCAGTAAATCTTTATTGGGTACATGCATTTTCATTTCCTTTGCACGTCTGTCCTTTCTTTTTATTTGAATCTCTCTACAGCACACTTAATGCAACTTTTTAAATCTGCAGGTTTTTAATACATCCCGTGGAAATTTACAGAGTGGGTTGGTGTATGAGGTAAACGGGTAATGCATGGGAAATAAAGAGAGCAGCTTGAGCAAGTTTTTAAAATTTCCTTTATTGGTATTTTTTCTAGAACCTGCAAGTATATCAAGTGTCATGTACTTTTTCTCATATTCAGCACTTTATTTTCTGGCCTTACTGTTAATTATTTACATAAAATAGTTTGTAACGCGTGTAGCGCTTTTTTTGTTTAAGTAATTTTGTTGTTCTGAGCAGTCACGTACATATGTTGCCTGGACACTTATACCACCTAAAGATCAGAGTGGTGCTCCATCCTGGCCAGTAAATTCCTTATTTTGGCTATTTCATCAAAATCTAGGCAGTTTCTGTATATATAGAAGGTAGAAATGGAATATGAGAAATAATATTTGAAAGGGAATATATTGATTAATTACTAAATATTTTATTCACAAAGGGTCAATAACTTGGCAAGATAAAATTATTATTTGTATAGTTTTGTCTGAATGAGCGAAAAGAGTGGATGTATTGTTTGTATATACTGTATATATTAAAACAGAGATATGTGCATGAATTCAAGAAAAAAGAAATGAAAAAAGCAAAGCATTAGTGGCTATGGTCTGTAAAATGAAACAAAAACTTTATTTCACTATAAGAAACTTTATTTTAAATGTTCTTTAGAAGAACATTTTGCTAAAGCATGATTAAACTGCAAAAAAAAAAAGAGCTACTGTATTTAGACTTAGGAAAAAAAGGCAGAGTAACATTACTAAAAAAGGATATGTTTACATTTGATTTTGGCTACCAGGAGGTTTATTTTATTTTATTTTATTTTTATTTTTTGCCAATGGTGCCAAGTAATGTGAATGCTAATATTGCTTAAGAAGTTACTTTTGCAAAGCAGATAATCATAAGAATACAAAAATGTATCTAGCTTAACACCATACACTCACTCCAATAAAGAACACTTAGAATGAACATAAACTGAAAAAAGAAATAGTATGAAAGTAGAATATGTTTCACATTTTCATATCTCCTGCTGGAAGTCAGAAAATGTAATAAAAATGCACAAAAATTTTAAAAAATAAAAATAAGTAAATCTTAAAAGTTGCAAACTGGTCTTGTAGGGGTGTCATGGTATATTGCTATTTCCACATAGTGAGGAGCCAAAGAAATCAGATATTTTAAAACTGAAATACTAATTAAAAATTATTATGATGCTTAGATGATAGAGGACTGATCTTAATTACACTAGTATATATCAGGAATAATTCTCCTGTAGTCAGTGCAGTTACTCTGGATTTACACAGGCATAGCTGAAATCTGAAACTGCTTCTGTGGGTTTATGTTGCTAGTACCAGTTTAAAATTTCCAAATGGTTGGTGTAAATTTTAGACGTTTCGTTTCATAATAGTTGCTCTTACTTGATCCTGGCCACCAATTAAACTGTTCAAACTCCAGGCTTTTTGTGAAGCCTAAAAATATTCACAAATGAGAAGCTTATAAACTGGTATCTTTAAAAGAAGAGTAATCACAAAGATTGTGGCAAAAAATGGGGTCAGTGCTCTTGGTGCCTTTTCTATAATTGTACCTGGTTTTTAATTACTTCTGTTCACTGCCAGCATTGAATTACAATATGTGTGCTATATAGCTCATTATCAGAACTCTGTATACATTTGTGAACTGCTGCTTTATGACCTGGTTCAGTTAAAAATAATTGTCTGGCTCTCACACTTTGGCGGTGGCAGCCTCATAATTTCCATTTATTTTACTGAAATGGAACCTTACATATTAAGTTACCACACACACAGAATGGGAACCCAATATGAAAGTAAACTCCTTTTGGAATGAACTGGAATGCTCTGTATTAATACTGGAAATACTCTGTCATTCTGAAACATAAATGTTTGTCCTATTGACTAGCATTATGATAATTATTGAACTTTTCATAATAAAAGTAATTACCTCAGTGGATTCATTTTAATCCCTTATATTTATACTAAAAATTTTCAGTAAAATACAGAGCTATTTCAGGTTACCCTTCCGGATCCATGGGCCTGGTGGTGTATCTGCTTATAAAGACCCTGATACAGCAAAACATTTACAAACATGCTTAATACATTACGCATATGAGTGGTTCCATTAACTTAATGGGACTACTCACAAGCTTAAAATTAAGTAGATCCTTAAATACTTTGCTGAACTGGGTTGTAATACTCTTCCATTGAAAAAACTTTTCTGCTTACCCTTTTCGTGACTGTGGAACTTATTTCTGATAGAAGATACATAAGTGCAGCTTTCTTCGATAATCGGAATTCCCAAGTGCCAGGAGCAGGCCCTTCTTCTGCATCCTGAAAATGGAATTGCTCCTTTGTTTAACACATCCGACAAGAGTAATACTGTGTGAAAGAAATAAAGAATATAACATGATCTCCCTATATGGTTGCACGCTTACAGCAGTTCCACACAGTAGTTGGTGCCCAACAGGGGGTCCCCAAGACTTGCATGTAAAACTAGTATAGATGTCTCTTTTTGTAAGTTTTATTTTTGTAACTGTGCATGTAAAGCATCACTGAATCAATGGATCTGTTGAAGAACTCAGCTGCTGGAACCATGCAAAATGTTTTGAATTGCCCTTAAAATATGGAAAATGTTTTCTGAATGCTTTATATTCTTTCTGCTGTAAATTAAAAACAAAGAAAATTTCCCCATACTAAGTGTATTTCTTTTAACATTCTCTTCCATTTTAATTACGAAGGACCTGTAGATTTTTCAAGTAATTATAAATATCCTTGTAAAGTTTAGATCTCTGTCACACACTTAGAAGACGTACCTGTAAACTCAGGTAAGTCCTGCACTTGAGATGGAAGAATCCCAAGCATTGTTACAGGCTGGGGACTGAATGGCTAAGTAGCCGTTCAGCAGAACAGGACCTGGGGGTTACAGTGGATGAGAAGCTGGAGATGCGTCAGCAGTGTGCCCTTGTGGCCAAGAAGGCTAATGGCATATTAAGTTGCATTAGGAGGAGCATTGCCAGCAGATCCAGAGATGTGATTATTTCCCTTTATTCAGCTCTGGTGAGGTCACATCTGGAATGTTGTGTCTAGTTCTGGGCCCCCCCCACTACAAAAAGGATGTGGACGCATTGGAGAGGGTCCAGCAGAGGATGACCAAAATGATGAGGGAGCTGGAGCACGTGATCTATGAGGAGAGGCTGAGGGATTTGGGTTTGTTTAGGCTGCAGAAGCGAAGAGTGCGGGGGGGATTTGAGAGCAGCCTTCAACTTCCTGAAGGGAGGTTCCAAAGAGGATGGAGAGAGGCTGTTCACAGGAGTGACAGATAGTGGAACAAGGAGCAATGGGTTCAAGTCACAGTGGGAGAGGTCCAGGTTGGATATTAGGAAAAACTTTTTCACTAGGAGGGTGGTGAAGCAATGGAATGGGTTACCTAGGGATGGGGTGGAACCTCCATCCCTAGGGGTGTTTAAGTCTCGGCTTGACAAAGCCCTGGCTGGGTTGATTTAGTTGGGATTGGTCTTGCCTTGGGCAGGGGGCTGGACTTGATGACCTCCTGAGGTCTCTTCCAGTTCTATGATTCTATGAAGCAGTCCCCGCTCGCGCCATTTCCTGCTGTGCCTCTGCCTCCCCTGTTGCCCACAGAGACAGTGCTGGGGGGAACCAGCTTTATCAGTTCCCCGCCAACACCATCTCCTTCCCCCCGCCCCCCCCCACTGCCTCTCTGATAGATGCAGCGAGGGAGGGAGCGACTACTCGAGTCGACTATCCAATTAGCATTTGCTTATTGGATAGTCGACTAGTTACTTACATCCCTAATGTCTGTCCAACCTGCTCTTAAATGTCCACAGATGGAGATTCTACAACCTCCCTAGGCAAATTTATTCCAGTGTTTAACCACCCTGACAGTTAGGAAGTTTTTTCTAATGTCCAACCTAAACCTCCCTTGCTGCAATTTAAGCCCATTGCTTCTTGTTCTATCACAGAGGCCAAGGAGTTCTCCGTTAAACAATCACATGCACTAAAGCTCCTTCAGAAAAAGCAATGAAACCTTACATCAGTTTTTATAATTGAATAAAACTAAACAGAAAATAGCAGAAGAAATCAAGAAAGCAGGAAGAAATATTTTGTCTGGCACCTAACCTCCTCATTGACTCAATTGTAACAATATATAATTAAAATATTTAATCTAGCTATTTTTAACTTTCAGGGATTACAATTCTTTTTTACTTCCTAAATAGGGTACCGTCCATGAGAGCAGAGACAAAGTCCCAGGTTTCCAACGAAAACTGTGAGACAGTGAGTAATACATTCCAAAACTCTACAGTGGGGGATGGAATTAAAAAGTAATTTTAAAAGTTCCAGAATCCAAAAAATACTTTTAAAAACAATCCAAAAAAATCACATTTAATAACAATGATGAATTAATTTCTGGTTTTGAATCAACGTGGTTAATGTGGTAATACAGTCAATAATAATCCCTGTCTTTATAAAGCCATTATAGCGCACACAAAAGAAATCATCTGATGTGTAAAAGGAGGGTGTCATTAAGCCCATGATTAACCTATTCAGCATATGATAGTAATCAGAGTAAGAACAGTTCCAGGTCACAGTGTGGCATTTGGCTCTTACATGAGATCATTTACCCTAAATTTGCCAACCATCATCGGGGGAATGCAGGGTTCAGTCATGTGCCCATTACAGTAAAGGCAGCTTTGCCATTCACTTCAATAGAAAAAACAGCAGGCCCTTAATGGTTCAGTGAATGGGACTTAAGTTTCAAAAAAACCTAGACTCGTTGGAACATTTTACCCCGTGACAATACACGTCCAGCGCAAGAAGAATGTAGAGGTCTGTAATAAAAGCTACAATTACATTTGAACCTCCGTAATCAAGGTGTCCCTGATCCGGGAACGCCCATGGTTCAGACACTGGCAGGGAGAGGAGAAACCCATTCCAGCTGGGGGAATGCCAGAACAGCAAAGTGCTGATCTGGAAACTTTTCCCTTGCTGCGCCCATAACAGCGGGTATGGCACCAGGTAAGCATCCCCCCCCCCCTTTTCCCTCCCGCCCAGACCTCGCACCCTGAGCCCCAGCACCCTTCCTTAGGATAAATACCCAGGGTCTGGACCATTCCAAAATCTGACATAGCCTAGTTCCCCAGGGTGCCGGATTACAGAGGTTCCAGTGTGCTTTGTCCCAGAAAGTGTGAGAGTTAAAATCCCAGGCTCGTCCCTCACCTCCTGTACTGACATTATGTGTTCACACCAGGGAACTGCAGTGATGCGGGTGAGTGGTGGTTGGACTCCCTGGGGGTACGTCTGCACAGCAACATTAGTTGGAAATAACTAGTGTTATTTCTAAGTAACTTAGTCCACATTTACACTGCAGGCAGGTATTTCGAAATAGTGTCAAAATCTTATCAAGCTGGAGGACTGCTTATTTGGACTCCTGTAACCCTCATTGTACAAGGAATAAGGGAAGTTGGAGGAAGAGTGCTCTACTTCAAACTAAGTGCTGTGCAGATGCTCCCAATTTTGAAATAAGCTATTTCAACATAAGCTATGCAATTGACAGAGCTCAATTTGTGTAGCTGATTTCACGTAAAGCCCTGCTGTGTGACCGCACCCTTCGTCAGCAGCCACCAATTTTGTAGCGTACTGGGCTGAAGCTGAGGAGCATCACAGGCTTACTCAGTTAGGTGTAAAGCACTTTGGGAGCCCCAGATAGCAAGTACAAGGGAAACAAAAATGTTTTGCTTGCTCGTATTGTGCACTGGCCATCTCTGTGACAATGTGATGTTTTACTGATGCTGCCCCATACGTCCTCCTCTAGCAATGTCTTATTAAGTTCTCCTGGTGTCATGTTAAAAATTAATCTGTAAGCGTCTTTGGGCAGAAATCAAATCTTTTGACTGAATTAGGAGGTGCCTAGTCCACTAGTATCCCAGTTATCCCTTATGCTTTCTTAAAAAATGACTGAGTGAGCCAGATCAAACAGACCAAGGAAAAAAAAGCACCCTGCTTTAGTGTCTCTGACATCGCTCAAGGAAAACTTACAATGAAGGCAAAAGGGTGATAGTGTGAAATGTGATAGAACTGGAAGGGCCCCCTGCAGTGTGGAGGACTAAGGGTATGTCTACACTGCCACCCTAGTTCGAACTAGGGGGCTAGTGTAGACATACCCCAAGTGAGGAGGAAAAAAACCCTCACAGATGTGGGCTCCAACTGAAAAGCAGAAAAGAAAAGGACATTCACCTCACTAGCCTCAAGCTCCACTCCAGAGCCTAGGGGGACTGGGGCTAGTAGATTTTGTGTCGTCCCCCCCCCCCCCAGCCTCTGGGATGGAGCCAAAAATAAGGGATTCAGTGCACAGGCGGGACTGCTGGGGAGTGGACTGGGGTGGGGCTGTGGGATCTGGGTAGGAGGTAGGGTGCAAGTGTGGACTGGGGGTTGGGTTCTGGCCCAGAGGTAAGATGCAGGTGTGGGCTGGGGGTGCGGAGGACTCAGGGTGCAAGAGCAGGCTGGGGATGGGGCTATGAGGTCTGGAAGGGGGTGCAGGAGCAGGGGGTGAATGGGAGAGAGAAGGGGATGGGGTGCCTACTTGGTGCAGCTGAGGAGGGGGCACACATGGGAAGCTTTTTGTCCTATCTTCAATGGACCTGGAACCCAATTGGTTACTATCCTCTTTGCAGAATATATTGGCAGCTTACTAGCAGGCTCCCTCCCTTCCCCCAACCTTCTTTTCCCAAGACTAAAAATGCCCAGTTTTGTAGCCTTTCCTAATAGGTGAAAGCGTCTAAACCTTTTATCATTTTTGTTTCTCTCCTCCGGATGCTTTCCAGTTTTGTCCTCCTCTTTCCTAACCTGCGGCATCCAGAATTGGACACAGAGCACTCTCATTAGAGCCTCACCACTGCTGAGTACAGCAGAAACATTACCTCCTGCATCTTATATATAACACGCCTGTTAACACACCCCAGCATCATATTAGTCTTTTTGCAACAGGATCACATTGACAAGTATTCGATTTGGGGGTCCACTATAATCTCAGACCTTTTCTAGCAATACCACCACCCAGGGGCGGCCCGAGAGCCTAGGCAAACTAGGCAGTTGCCTAGGGCGCCGCCAGCCCGGGTGACGCACTGACGGCCGTGCAGGCAGGGGCGCCAATCGCGCCTTCCGCCTGGGGTGCCAGCTGCCGCAGCCAGCCTCAGACCATTCCTGCCACCACATAGACAGTTATTCCCCATCTATAGCTGTGCATGATAGGATAGGATGTGCTCTTAGAATGTAAGTTTTCTTTTGCCTGCAACCAGGCCTGAAGTTTTGTCAGCACCCTTTCTTGTCAAGCGAGTGATTACTCAGCTACATGAAATGGGCAGACTCTTAGGCTGCGTCTATACTGCAGCCTTTTTCCACAAAAGCTTATGCAAATGAAGCACAGAGTAGATTATCGCCACGCTTCATTTGCGTAATTAATTAGCAGCCATTTTTGCGTACGAGGCTTTTGCACAAAAAGGAGCTGTGCAGAAGGGTCCTTTTTGCGCAAAAACCCCCTCTTGCGCAAGAGCCATTCTTCCTTGTTTTTTTCAGAAAGAACAGCGCTTGCACAAGAGGGGGGTCTTGCGCAAAAAGGACCCTTCTACACAGCTCCTTTTTGCGCAAAAGCCTCTTGTGCAAAAATGTCTAATTAACTATGCAAATGAAGGGTGGCGATATTCTACTCTGTTCATTTGCATAAAATTTTGCAGAAGAAGGCTGCAGTATAAGTATAGACGCAGCTGTAGTCCTGTAGCCTAGCCTACAGCATTTATAGGCACATCCAATCAGTTTAGGTGCCTAAATAAATAAATACAGTGGTTCAAGAGAAGAGTTAGCTCTGAATTAAGTAGTTGGCAAAGAATAATTCATACGATGGATTAGCCCAGAGGGAAAGCTTCAGCCAGTAGCCTGGAATGGAGACAGATGCCTACCTATAGCAGGACTGTCATGAACAACTTCCCCTTTGCTGTTTTGAGATGGTTTAGGCCAGGAGAGAAAATGTCTCTGTTGTGAATCTTTCTGGTCAGTAAATTAAGCTGTTGCTAGTGCTTTCTGTAGGGGCATCTCAGCCAGCAGCTGCCAGATGGGGACAGGATGGAATCTGGGCCTGTTGCAAACAGAGAGGTAAGAGAATGGTTTCGGCGGCAGCATGATGCAAGGTGCAGGAGCATAGCTGTGCAAGGGCCAATGTCACGGTAGCTCCCCGTGGAGCCCCTACCCAGGAGGCCTCGCTCCATCAGTTGGTACCTCCTGGTAGCCACTCCTCAGGAATGGCCTGGAGCAGCTCAACAGCTTTCAAGCCCAGCTTTGGATGGCAGGCAGGGAGGCACTCCGCTTGCCCTGGTGTGGTTCTAGTCTCTTAGCTCCTCCCGCCCCATGTAACTGTTACAGCCCTTAGGCAAAAGCCATCTCTGGATTCTGGACATGGCCACAGAGGCCAAGCATCCACAGATGCTGAGAAAAGGCCATAGAGGTGTGGCAGAATACTTCGGAGCTAATTGTCTACACTGGCCCTCTTGCACAAAAGCATTTGCCCACGAGGGCTTTTTCCCGAGCGGGAGCAGCATAGTATTTGCGCAAGAACGCTGACAATCTTACATGAGATCATCAGTGCTCTTGCGCAAATTCATGTGGCCAGTGTAGACAGCTGGCAAGGTTTTTCCGCAAAAGCAGTTGCTTTTGTGGAAAAACTTGCCAGTCTAGACGCAGCCTGAGTGTAGTCATTGAACCGATTATCCACAAATGCCTTATAGCTTAATGCCATAGACTACGCGCATTTCCTCCTCCCCCTTGCCGCCAGTGGGCTGGCCAGCAGCCTGGCTCAGTTCTGGCTCTCACTGGATCCGAGAGCACAGTCCCCCACCCCACCAGAGAGGGGCTGCTGCCTCCCTACGCTGCTGCCTCATTTTCAGAAGCAGCAGCACATGGCAGTACGAAATAGGCAGCCAGTCTGCATGGGGAGCTGGTTTTAAAACTGATTCCCCTGATGACCAGCTCCCACCTAGCACCCCACGCTGCTGCCTCTGATACAGAAGCAGCAACGTGCAGTGGCAGGGGGCCCCTTGGGAGTGAGGCTGGAGAACACTGGCTGCCGGCCTATCCCCAGGGAGTACAGAATAATCAAGTAAACGATAAAAATACAGTTAACATCCCTAACAGCTCCCACCCCCACCTGTCCCCCTAGGGACACACAGACACCCACCCCCGCCTGTCCCCCCCCCAGGGACACACAGACACCCGCCCCCGCCTGTCCCCCCCCTAGGGACACACAGACACCCGCCCCCGCCTGTCCCCCCCCAGGGACACACAGACACCCGCCCCCACCTGTCCCCCCCCCAGGGACACACAGATACCCGCCCCCACCTGTCCCCCCCCCGGGACACACAGACACCCGCCCCCACCTGTCCCCCCCCCGGACACACAGACACCCGCCCCCGCCTGTTCCCCCCCCGGGACGCACAGACACCCGCCCCCGCCTGTCCCCCCCCCCCGGACACACAGACACCCGCCCCCGCCTGTCCCCCCCCGGGACACAGACACCCGCCCCCGTCTGTCCCCCCCCCGGACACACAGACACCCGCCCCCGCCTGTCCCCCCCCCCCCGGGACACACAGACACCCGCCCCCGCCTGTCCCCCCCCCCCCCCCCCCCCGACACACAGACACCCGCCCCCGTCTGTTCCCCCCCCAGGGACACACAGACACCCGCCCCCGCCTGTTCCCCCCCCCGGGACACACAGACACCCGCCCCCGCCTGTCCCCCCCCCCGGACACACAGACACCCGCCCCCGTCTGTCCCCCCCCCGGACACACAGACACCCGCCCCCGCCTGTTCCCCCCCCGGGACACACAGACACCCGCCCCCGCCTGTCCCCCCCCGGGACACACAGACACCCGCCCCCGCCTGTCCCCCCCCGGGACACACAGACACCCGCCCCCGCCTGTCCCCCCCCCGGACACACAGACACCCGCCCCCGCCTGTCCCCCCCCCCCCCGGACACACAGACACCCGCCCCCGCCTGTTCCCCCCCCGGGACACACAGACACCCGCCCCCGCCTGTCCCCCCCCCCGGACACACAGACACCCGCCCCCGCCTGTTCCCCCCCCGGGACACACAGACACCCGCCCCCGCCTGTCCCCCCCCCAGGGACACACAGAAACCCGCCCCCGCTTGTCCCCCCCCAGGGACACACAGACACCCGTCCCCGCCTGTCCCCCCCCCCCAGGGACACACAGACACCCGCCCCCGCCTGTTCCCCCCCCAGGGACACACAGACACCCGTCCCCGCCTGTCCCCCCCCCAGGGACACACAGACACCCGCCCCCGCCTGTTCCCCCCCCAGGGACACACAGACACCCGCCCCCGTCTGTCCCCCCCCCCCAGGGACACACAGACACCCGCCCCCGCCTGTTCCCCCCCCGGGACACACAGACACCCGCCCCCGCCTGTCCCCCCCCGGGACACACAGACACCCGCCCCCGCCTGTCCCCCCCCGGGACACACAGACACCCGCCCCCGTCTGTCCCCCCCCCCCCCCGACACACAGACACCCGCCCCCGCCTGTCCCCCCCCGGGACACACAGACACCCGCCCCCGCCTGTCCCCCCCCGGGACACACAGACACCCGCCCCCGCCTGTCCCCCCCCCAGGGACACACAGACACCCGCCCCCGTCTGTCCCCCCCCGGACACACAGACACCCGCCCCCGCCTGTTCCCCCCCCAGGGACACACAGACACCCGCCCCCGCCTGTTCCCCCCCCAGGGACACACAGACACCCGCCCCCGCCTGTTCCCCCCCCCAGGGACACACAGACACCCGTCCCCGCCTGTCCCCCCCCCAGGGACACACAGACACCCGCCCCCGCCTGTCCCCCCCCCAGGGACACACAGACACCCGCCCCCGCCTGTCCCCCCCCCAGGGACACACAGACACCCGCCCCCGCCTGTCCCCCCCCCGGGACACACAGACACCCGCCCCCGCCTGTCCCCCCCCCAGGGACACACAGACACCCGCCCCCGCCTGTCCCCCTCCCAGGGACACACAGACACCCGCCCCCGCCTGTTCCCCCCCCCCAGGGACACACAGACACCCGCCCCCGCCTGTCCCCCCCCCAGGGACACACAGACACCCGCCCCCGCCTGTCCCCCCCCCAGGGACACACAGACACCCGCCCCCGCCTGTTCCCCCCCCAGGGACACACAGACACCCGCCCCCGCCTGTCCCCCCCCCAGGGACACACAGACACCCGCCCCCGCCTGTCCCCCCCCCAGGGACACACAGACACCCGCCCCCGCCTGTTCCCCCCCCAGGGACACACAGACACCCGCCCCCGCCTGTCCCCCCCCAGGGACACACAGACATCCGCCCCCGCCTGTCCCCCCCCCGGGACACACAGACACCCGCCCCCGCCTGTCCCCCCCCCCCAGGGACACACAGACACCCGCCCCCGCCTGTCCCCCCCCCAGGGACACACAGACACCCGCCCCCGCCTGTCCCCCCCCCCCCGGGACACACAGACACCCGCCCCCGCCTGTGTCCCCCCCCGGACACACAGACACCCGCCCCCGCCTGTCCCCCCCCCGGGACACACAGACACCCGCCCCCGCCTGTCCCCCCCCCCCCGGACACACAGACACCCGCCCCCGCCTGTCCCCGCCCCCCGGTCACACAGGAGCCCGAAGCCCCGCCCCCTGCCCCTACAGCGCCCAAGGCAGCAGGCGCAGGCGCACGCGGCGAGCACGCGATGTTCGGGAGCAGTCGGTGGGCGGGGCTGGGGGCGGGGCGTGTCCAACCCCGCCCCCCCAACCGTCACATCCGGACCGCGCCCGCCTGCCCCGCGGCGGTTTCCGGTGCAGTGCTGTGTCTCGCCTCGCGCCGTTAGACTCCCCCGCAGAGGCTCGCGCCGCCGCCATGTGAGTGCGGGGCCCGGGGAGGGTGAGACGGGCCCTGCGGCCGCCCAGCTCTCGGCGGTTGCTGGGGGGCGTCTGGGGGGGGCCAGGCTCGGGCTACACGGGGGGGCGCGTCTGGGGGGGGGGCCAGGCTCGGGCTACACGGGGGGGCGCGTCTGGGGGGGGGGCAGGCTCGGGCTACACGGGAGAGGCGCGTCTGGGGGGGGGCCAGGCTCGGGCTACACGGGAGAGGCGTGTCTGGGGGGGGCCAGGCTCGGGCTACACGGGAGAGGCGTGTCTGGGGGGGGGGCCAGGCTCGGGCTACACGGGAGAGGCGTGTCTGGGGGGGGCCAGGCTCGGGCTACACGGGAGAGGCGCGTCTGGGGGGGGGCCAGGCTCGGGCTACACGGGAGAGGCGTGTCTGGGGGGGGCCAGGCTCGGGCTACACGGGAGAGGCGCGTCTGGGGGGGGGGCCAGGCTCGGGCTACACGGGAGAGGCGCGTCTGGGGGGGGGGCCAGGCTCTGGCTACACGGGGGGGCGCATCTGGGGGGGGGGCCAGGCTCGGGCTACACGGGAGAGGCGTGTCTGGGGGGGGGCCAGGCTCGGGCTACACGGGAGGGGCGTGTCTGGGGGGGGGGCCAGGCTCGGGCTACACGGGAGGGGCGTGTCTGGGGGGGGCCAGGCTCGGGCTACACGGGGGGGGGCGTGTCTGGGGGGGGGCCAGGCTCGGGCTACACGGGAGAGGCGTGTCTGGGGGGGGCCAGGCTCGGGCTACACGGGGGGGGGCGTGTCTGGGGGGGGCCAGGCTCGGGCTACACGGGGGGGGGCGTGTCTGGGGGGGGCCAGGCTTGGGCTACACGGGGGGCATGTCTGGGGGGGGGCCAGGCTCGGGCTACACGGTGCCTCAGTTAGGTGGCTGCTCTTGGCCTGCAGCCAAGTGGACACGGGCAGGCCCCCTGCTTGCCGGGCCCCTGTGCTCAGCTGCAAGGGCCACGGGCAGGTGGCCCCCACCACAGCCAGCCACTTTGAGCAACTTGGGTGGAGGCAGCGCACAGGGAGTCTGCCTGAAGCCCCTGCTAGTCCACAGCATGGTACTGGGTCGGATCTGGCAGTTTTCTGGGCCATATTTTGCCTGCCCCTGTATTAGGGTGACAGAAATTTAGATGGGATTGGTCCTGCCTAGAGCAGGGGGCTGGACTTGATGACCTTCTGAGGTCTCTTCCAGTTCTATGATAAGGGGTTGGTTTGAGAACATGATCTTGGTAACTAATTGACCATTCATTATCAGTGGGAATAGGCCAATGGAGGGATGATAGGAGTTACTCTAGAGAACTTTCTGGGTGTCTGGCTGGTGAGTCTTGCCCACATGCTCAGGGTTTAGCTGATCGCCATATTTGGGGTCGGGAAGGAATTTTCCTCTAGGGTAGATTGGCAGAGGCCCTGGAGGTTTTTCGCCTTCCTCTGTAGCATGGGGCACAGATCACAGCTGGAGGATTCTCTGCATCTTGGGGCCTTCAAAGTATTTGAAGGCTTCAATATCTGAGATCTAGGTGAGAGGATTATTCTGGGAGGGGTGGGCGAGATTCTGTGGCCTGCACTGTTCAGGGGATCAGACTAGATAATCATAATGGTCCCTTCTGACCTTAAAGTCTGAATCAAAAAAGTCTTTATTTCTAGATAGTGTGCAGAGATGGTAAACTCTCTGGTTCTGCTTTGACTCCATGACTGATGGCTGTGAAATAAACAAAGGCATTCATCTGAGCCACTAGCTAGTGAGGGAGCCTTTTAAACAAAAGAAAGGTATAGCCTTTTGTTTCTTTGGCCTAGCTGGTTGAGGGAGAGGTATTGTGGGGATTTTCTGTTTTCTTTTGGTTTTGTGCTGTTTTCTTTTATGAATTAAACATGGTAATTTGGTGGTGTTTTTAAAATGTCACAGTGTGATGGAGTATCTTCTAAATTGGCCTCCGCAGGGTGTTTATAGTGACTTTGAGGATTCCTGTGGCACTTTGGAGACTAACAGACTTGTTAGGGCATAAGCTTTCATGGGTAAAACTCACTTCATCAGATGAATTGGAGTGGAATTTACTGAGGGAGGGGCTGTGTTTTGTGTGTGTGTGTGTGTGTGTGTGTGTGTGGATATATGCACACACAATTTGCACACATACAACAAACGAGGGTACTTGTGTAAAATGAGGCTAATTGAGTCAGAGTGGGGTAGTGCTTTCCCTTATCAACTAATTGTGTTGAGTGTGACCAGGAACAGGTAACAGGAGAGTTTGGAGAGGGAGTTCTCCAGGTAAAAGAGGAGTAAAAACGGGACCCTTGTGGTAAGTGGCTGTCTGGAGTGTGTGTTTGTGTGGGGGGGAGTTTGCAGTGTGCTGAGCTTGTGTTTGTCTGTTTGGTTTGTTTGTTTGAAGGAGCTTCTAAAAGGTTTGAAATCTAGAAGCCTCTGTTAATTGGCCGAGCCTCAGGCAGGGGGAGGGACTACCAGAGCTATATAAGCCTGTGACTCAGCGACCAGGGAGAGCACGACCAGGAACAGGTAACAGGAGAGTTTGGAGAGGGAGTTTAGAGGGCACTAGTGACTTGTGTCCTTCTTTAAAACCTAACTCTTAGAATAATCTATACTCCAGAAGTTTAAAAAGAATCCCAGTTTATACTTAAACTTATTCATTACAAACATGGAGACAGAAGCCCGGCAGCAGAGTGGGGGCTATCCTGTTTATTGCGTCCAGTGTAACATGTACGATTACCTGCCCTGTGGGCAGGTGGCGTATGTGTGCAGCCATTGCAAGGAGCTCCTGACCCTCAGAGACCGAGTTCGGGCTTTGGAGGACAGGGTGGCTGAACTGGAGGAGCTAAGGGAGGTAGAGAGCTATGTTGATGAGACTTTCCGGGACACTGTAGTACTGTCCCACCTCCAGTCTGAGAGCCCCAGTGTTCTTAAGGAGGATGAAAGTCTCAAGGGAACAGAGCATTTAATGGGAGCAGAGGGAAACCATCCCGTAGTTGGGACCCTCCTCCCAGAGGATATTGCGGTATCCTCTTGCACTGAGGATACCTCTGATGGGGAGGGAATGCCAGCTAGGAAGAGGCAGGTGTTAGTAGTGGGTGATTCGATCGTTAGAAACATAGATAGTTGGGTTTGTGATGACCGGGAGAACCGTGTGGTCACTTGCCTGCCTGGTGCGAAGGTTGCGGATCTCTCGAGGCATCTAGATAGACTTATGTGTAGTGCTGGGGAGGAGCCGGTGGTCGTGGTACATGTAGGTACCAATGACGTAGGGAAGTGTAGGAGAGATGTCCTGGAGGCCAAATTTAGGCTGCTAGGTAAGAGACTGAAATCCAGGACCTCTATGGTGGCGTTCTCGGAAATGCTTCCAGTTCCACGCGCAGGGCCAGGTAGGCAGACAGAGCTTCAGAGTCTCAATGCGTGGATGAGATGATGGTGTAGGGACGAGGGGTTTAGATTTATTAGGAACTGGGGACACTTTTGGGAGAGGGGGAGCCTATACAGGAAGGATGGGCTCCACCTAAACCAGGGTGGAACCAGACTGCTGGCACTAAACATTAAAAAGGCCGTAGAGCAGTTTTTAAACTAAGAGATGGGGGAAAGCTGATTGGTGCGGAGATGCACGTAAATCGGAGAGAGACTTCTCTTAGAGGAGAATCCGTTGATAGAGATTCTCTAAGCTGTAGTCTGAAAGAGAGGAGGGGAGAGGGCAAACCATTGGCCAGAGCTGACAAACAACCGCATACAAAGGAATCCAATGCATCAGGGAAGGGCAGACAAATAACCAGTGGCAAATTTTTAAAGTGCTTGTACACAAATGCTAGGAGTCTGACTAATAAGATGGGTGAACTAGAGTACCTCATATTAAATGAGGAGATAGACATAATAGGCATCACTGAAACCTGGTGGAATGAGGAAAATCTGAGACACACAATCATACCGGGATATAAAATATATAGAAAGGATAGAGCAGGCCGGGTGGGTGGCGGAGTGGCACTGTATGTGAAAGATAATGTAGAATCAAATGAAATAAAAATATTAAGTGAATCAACATGTTCCATAGAATCGCTATGGATAGAAATTCCATGCTCCAATAATAAGAAATTAGCAGTAGGGATATATTACCGACCACCTGACCAGGACAGCGATACTGACATAGAAATGCTGAGGGAGATTAGAGAGGCTACCAAAATAGAGAACTCTATAATAATGGGGGATTTTAATTACCCCCATAATGACTAGATACAGGTCACCTTAGGAAGAGAAGCGGAGATAAAATTTCTCAATGGCTTAAATGACTGCTTCTTGGAGCAGCTAGTGCAGGAACCCACAAGGGGAGAGGCAATTCTCAATTTAGTCCTGAGTGGAGTGCAGGATCAGGTCCAGGATATAACCGTTACAGGACCGCTTGGGAATAGTGACCATAATATAATAACATTCAACATTCCTGTGGTGGGAAGAACACCTCAGCAGTCCAGCACCCTGGCATTTAATTTCAAAAAGGGGAATTATACAAAAATGAGGAGGTTAGTTAAACAGAAATTAAAAGGCACAGTGACTAGAGCCAAATCCCTGAAAGCTGCATGGAAACTTTTAAGTTGGGCCTCTATTATGGTGTCTTTAAAATGTATACCCCAAATTAAAAAACCTAGCAAGAGACCTAAAAAAGAGTCACCGTGGCTTAACCACCATATAAAAGAAGCAGTGAGGGACAAAAAGGTATCTTTTAAGAAGTGGAAGTCCAATCCTAGTGAGATAAAAAGAAAGGAACATAAACACTGTCAAATCAAGTGTAAACATGTAATAAGAAAAGCAAAAAAGATTTTGAGGAACAGCTAGCCAAAAACTCAAAAAGAAATAACAAAATGTTTAAGTACATTAGAAGCAGGAAACCTGCTAAAAAGCCTGTGGGTCCCCTAGATGATCGAGCTATAAAAGGAGCAATCAAGGATGATCAAGCCATTGCGGAGAAACTAAATGATTTCTTTGCTTCAGTCTTCACGGCTGAGGACATTGGAGAGATTCCCGAATCTGCACTGTCCTTTGTGGGTGATGAATCTGAGGAACTGTCCCAGATTGAAGTGTCATTAGAGGAGGTTTTGGAACAAATAGAAAAACTTAATGTTAACAAATCTCCGGGACCGGATGGCATTCATCCAAGGGTTCTAAAAGAACTTAAATGGGAAATTGCTGAGCTATTATCTGTGGTTTGTAACCTATCCTTTAAATCGGCTTCCGTACCTAATGACTGGAAGGTAGTCAACATGACACCAGTATTTAAAAAGGGCTCTAGAGGCGATCCTGGCAATTACAGACCGGTAAGTCTAACTTCAGTACCGGGCAAATTAGTCGAAACAATAGTAAAGAATAAAATTGTGAAGCATGTAGAAGAACATAATTTGTTGGACAAAAGTCAACATGGTTTCTGTAAAGGGAAATCCTGTATTACTAATCTATTAGAGTTCTTTGAAGGGGTTAACAAACATGCGGACAAGGGGGATCCAGTAGATATAGTATACTTAGATTTTCAGAAAGCCTTTGACAAGGTCCCTCACCAAAGGCTCTTGTGTAAATTACATGGCCATGGGATAAGAGGGACGGTCCTTTCTTGGATTGCGAACTGGTTAAAAGACAGGAAACAAAGGGTAGGAATAAATGGTAAATTTTCAGATTGGAGAGGGGTAACTAGTGGTGTACCCCAAGGGTCAGTCCTGGGACCAATCCTTTTCAACTTATTCATAAATGATCTGGAGAAAGGGGTAAGCAGTGAGGTAGTAAAGTTTGCAGATGATACCAAACTGTTTAGGATAGTCAAGACAGAAGCAGACTGTGAGGGACTCCAAGAAGATCTCACCAAACTGAGTGATTGGGCAACAAAATGGCAAATGAAATTTAATGTGGATAAGTGTAAAGTAATGCACATCGGGAAAAATGACCCCAACTATACGTACAGTATGATGGGGGCTAATTTGGCTACGACAAATCAGGAGAGAGATCTTGGAGTTATCGTGGACAGTTCTCTGAAAACTTCCACACAGTGTGCAGCGGCGGTCAAAAAGGCAAATAGGATGCTAGGAATGATTAGGAAAGGGATAGAAAATAAGACCCAGAATATCTTACTGCCCCTGTATAAAACTATGGTATGCCCACATCTTGAATACCGAGTACAGATGTGATCTCCTCACCTCAAAAAAGATATTTTGGCCTTGGAAAGGGTTCAGAAAAGGGCAACTAAAATGATTAGGGGTTTGGAATGGGTCCCATATGAGGAGAGGCTAAAGAGACTGGGACTTTTCAGTTTAGAAAAGAGGAGACTGAGGGGGGATATGATAGAGGTCTATAAAATCATGAGTGGTGTGGAGAGGGCCGATAAAGAAAAGTTATTTATTAGTTCCCTAAATAGAAGAACTAGAGGACACCAAATGAAATTAATGGGTAGCAGGTTTAAAACTAATAAAAGGAAGTTCTTCTTCACATGGCGTGTTGTCAACCTGTGGAACTCCTTGCCAGAGGAGGCTGTGAAGGCTAGGACTATAATAGAGTTTAAAGAGAAGCTGGATAAATTCATGGAGGTTAGGTCCATAAAAGGCTATTGGCCAGGGGATAAAATGGTATCCTTGGCCTCTGTTTCAGAGGCTGGAGAGGGATGGCAGAAGACAAATCGCTTGATCATTGTCTTCAGTCCACCGTCTCTGGGGCATCTGGTGCTGGCCAGTGTCGGCAGACAGGATACTGGGCTAGATGGACCTTTGGTCCGACCCAGTACGGCCGTTCTTATGTTATGTTCTTATGATACAATTTGTATCTAGACTACACCAGTGGTTCCCAATCTTTTTTTGTACTATGGACCGGCAAACCCACTTACAAACTTTTGGTGGACTGGTAACATTTTATTTGTGTGTGCATTAGCAAAATTGTGAATATGCAAATAAAATGTTACCAGTCCACCAAAAGTTTGGGAATGGGTTTGCTGGTCCATGGTACAAGAAGCCCCGGCCTCCAGAGCCCCTCAGTGCTAACCCTAGAGTCCTCCACCATGCCCCAGCACTAGCTGCTAACCCCAGAGTCCTCTGCACTCAGCCCCCCAATGCCTCAGTGCCAGCCCTCCCACCAGTGCCAGCCTCCTGTTTCCAGAGCCCAGTGCACCCAACCCCCCTGCCCAATTTTAGCCCCATCCCCAGTCTTGCTCCTCTAGCTCCCTCACTACTAACTCTGCCACCAGTGCCAGCTCCCCTCCTCAGATGCCCCAGTGCCCCCCACTGTTATTCCCCTGCCTTGTGGAGCTCCCCCACTCTCAGAACCCCCAGTGTCTGCCCTGGCCCCCACTCACCTGGCCCTGCGCTGCCTCCCAGCTTAGTGCTGCTGCCTGGTTAGCAGCTGCTCTAAGGTTGCTGTGCTGGGCTCTGTGTGGCTCTCCTGCTGTGCAGCGAACCGCTCTTCCATGACCTGGGGGAGACCCAAATCCTGCCCAGTGCAGGTATGCTGAGAGACAGGGCAGAGCAGGGTAGGACTCTTCCAACAGCTGCAGCAGGAGTGGAGGCACTGAGTGGTGTATCCCAGCCCCGACCTCCATAGTCGCCACAGCCTGGCAGCCAGTGATTTGTGGCCTGGCATCAGTCCACGGAACACTGGTTGGGAACTGCTGGACTACACAATTACCTAATTACCTGCTTCTTAACATCCTTAAGTGGGCACCACATTTCAAGAAAGATGTGAAGAAATTGGAGAGGGTCCAGAAAAGAACAACCCTGATTAAAGTCTGGAAAATGTGACCTATGAGGGGAAAACTGCAAGAACTGGGCTTGTTTAGTTTAGAAAAGAGATTGAGAGGGGACATGATGGCAGTTTTCAAATATCTGAAAGGGTGTTACAAGGAGGAGAGAGAGAGAAACTGTTCTTGGCTCTGAGGATAGGACAAGAAGCAATGGGCTAAATTGCAGCAAGGGAGGTTTAGGTTGGTTAAACACTGGAATAAATTGCCTAGGGATGTTGTGGAATCTCCATCACTGGAGATATTTATGAGCAGGTTGGACAGACACCTGTCAGGGGTCATCTAGACAGTGCTTCATCTTGCTGTGAGGATGTGGACTGGACTCGATGACCTCTAGAGGTCCCTTTCAGTTCTGAAACACAATACAGGACTGTGTAGCACTTTAAAGACTAACAAGATGGTTTAATAGGTGATGAGCTTTCGTGGGCCAGACCCACTTCCTCAGATCAAATAGTGGAAGAAAATTGTCACAACCATATATACCAAAGGATACAATTAAAAAATGCGCACACATGAAAAGGACAAATCAAATTTCAGAACAGAAGGGGACTGGGGGGGGAGGGGGGGCTAAATGTCTGTGAGCTTATGGTATTAGAGGTGATAATTGGGGAAGCTATCTTTGTAATGGGTAAGATAGCTAGGGTCTTTGAGACCCATGCGTAGTGTGGAATTTTAGCATGAATGACAGTTCAGAGGATTCCCTTTCAAGTGCAGATTTAAAAGGCTTCTGAAGCAGGATGCAGGTAATTAAGTCGTTAAGACAGTGTCCTTTCTGGTTGAAATGGCAAATTGTTTTTTCTTTGTGATCCTGTCTAATATCTGTTTTGTGGGCATTGATCCTTTGGCAAAGTGTCTGAGACGTTTGTCCAATGTACAAAGCAGACAGACACTTTTGGCACATGATAGCATAAATTATATTTGTGGATGCGCAGGAATATGTATTCTTGATCTTATAACTCACTTGGTTAGGTCCAATAATGGTATCAGCAGAGTGAATATGTGGACAAAGCTGGCAACGGGGTTTGTTGCAAGGGAAGGTACCAGGGTTGGTATTAGTGTGGTATGTCTTGTGGCTGTTAGTAAGAATCATCTTGAGGTTAGGTGGTTGTCTATAGGACACAGTTCTGTGATTCTGTGTGAAGCTTATTTCCCGTTTATCTTGTTAGCCAATTAAGGGGAGCTGCTCCAGCCCAGCTGGAGCAGTTCCTGCCTGTGATACAGCAGGCCCAGGTGCGAATGGGAGCTGTTCCAGATGCCTGGAACAGCCCCTGTCTGTGGTGGGCCCTGTGGAGCTGGAGCCACAGTGGATGAGGAGCTGCTCCAATCCCCACTGGTTAACTGGAACTAGTAAACATGACCCGTTAAGGGTGATGTTCACTCCGGGGTCAGCAACTTTTTGAAACCGAAGTCCCAGACTCCATCAAAATTCAGAACAAGTGGTCAACAAAGAGCGGTATAAGAATGCCCATTTGCATGACTGAAATTATACAATGTAATATTATTGATCATTGATATGGTGATTAATAATAGCATAAATGAAACATTGTGCTCACAGACTTTATTTAATGGGACTTTTGCTGCTGCATCTTTTTGCACATTTCTTTGAAGTTTACATCATAACTGGTCAAATCCAGTCAATTGTATGGCATGGGGTTGGGGATGTGGGGGGTGCAAGAATCTGGGTTGGAGTGTATGATGGGCTCAGGGCACAAGGTTGGGGTATGTGTGGGGTGCAGAAGCCTGGGATGTAGGGAGATGAGGAGTTCAGGTTGCTACACTTCAAAGGCAGAAGCGCTTCAGGGAGTGCAGGGCAGTCCCCCACTGGCCCTGTGCTCCCTACGGCATTTCAAAGCGGCAGTGCTGCGTGGACCCCGGCCTTCACGTGGCACTGCCGCTATGAAATGCTGCAGTGAGCCTGGCGTCAGTCTCCACGTGGCGTTTCAAAGTGGCAGTGCCGCCCGGAGCCCAAGATTAGAGAGTGAGTCCCCAGCTGATCCTGGGCACTATGCCACGCTGCCACTTTGAAAGGCTGTGTGTAGCCTGGGAACTCCCCAGCTGGCCCCAGGCTGCATGTGGTGTTTCAAAGCAGCAGCACCATGTGGAACCCAGGGTCATGTGGCACTTCCACTTTGAAGCATCCCCTCTTCTTTTCCACCCCCTTGCTGCCTCTTTCTAATAGAGACCGCAAAGGGGACAGGAAAGACTAGTGTGACTATCCAATAAGCATTTGCTTATCAGATAGTCAACTACTTGAACTAGGGAGGTGAACGAATAGTCAGGTGTATGATGGTCTCAGGGCACAAGATTGGGGTGTGTTTTTTGGAGATATTTAAGAGCGCCTCAATTCATAAGACCTAGAACAGTCCCCAGCCTAGAACTTAGGACTCAGGAGCAGGGAACAGAGCATGAAAGTCCCCAGACACCAGAACAAAAGAACTAGACCCCCTGCATCCTCCTGGTTCCTCTTCCTTCCCAACACCTTCCTCCCTGGTGCCCACCCACACACCATTCATGCCCCTCTGCATCCCCACACATGACTTGCTCCATCTTCTGCCTTCCTCATGTCCTCCTTGCAGTTTAAAGTAAAATGTTCAGAAATGTGGCTAGCCCCAGGGAGGTGCAGAAACAGGCAAACTATTATTAAATATCTTTTAAACTTTTATTAGAGGGCTTCTATTTATAAATTATTTTATCAATTTCTTACATAGGTAGGCACCAAATAATTATTAGAAGGACCAATAAGCAAAATGCAATACAGTAAAGAAAATTCCTTGAGGTTTCTCTAAATCCCAATAGTTGTTAACAAGGGACTAGGGATTATTAAGTTACATTTACATCAGTCTTACTTATAAGACTAATCATTTATCTAAAACTCTTAACACTACTACTTAACAATACCTCTAAACAATTTCAGATAATACTTACATTTAACAGACACACAAACTACAACAACAACAACATAATATTTGGTATACGTTATGCTCTACAGGAACTCATTTGGTTCGGTGAGCGGGAGGTGGCCCTCAGGTGATCAGTCCTCGGACCTGGCTCATTCTGCCTTCCAATGTTTATTCAGGATTCCTCAATTTGATACAGGAGGGGAAGCTGTTTTATAGAGAAAGCTTTTGTGCGCTTTTTGTGATAGGCTAACAGACTATGTCTGTTAAGTGAGATGGTTTCCTGTTTTTCCTTTTCTGTCTTATCTGGTATGGCACAGTCAGCACAACCAGCATGAACTTTACATTAACTTTTCAGGTCTGTTTTTTGTTCCTGTTCTTCACTGATCTTTAAGTTACATAATATAAGGGGTTTTCATCAAGGGGAAGTTGACCTTTTGCTCGGATGGAATACGCGCGAGAGGCCTGGCCAGCAAAGAGCCTGCTTTCACACACCCCTCCTTTCACCCCCTCTTCTCCTGACATCCACTCCTCCCCATTCCTCTTCCTTCCTCTTGCTCCCATTGTCCCTCCCCTCTGGCCCTTCCCTTTCCTCTCCCAGTATTACTCTGTCTCCTCCTACGCCCACTGACACCTTCACATCCCCCTGCTTCTCCTGCTCTTTCCCCTCATTGTCTCTTCTTGACCCCCTGTCATTTCTCTTCCCTCCACCCTGCCTCTTGGTGCCTTCCCCTTTCTTCTCCTGTCCTGGCCCCTCCACTGCCCTCAGCATAAGCCTCTTTGTTCTCCCCCTTCCCTCATCACCTGCCTTCCTGACACCTGCACCCCTCAGCCAACCTCTAGCTTTCTGGTTTCAGGGCAGGACCATCTGGTGGGTGGCTGCCCCATAGGCTGGAACTGGATCCCAGCCCAGGAGCAGCTGCACTGCGGCCAGGTTCCAGTCCTGGAGCATAGGGCGCACAAACTACTGGCTAGGAGAACAAAAGACTGCGCTGGAAGGCCGGAACTTGCCGGCAGCCACCACTCCCCCTCAGGGCAGGTAGATTCATGGAGTCTGGGGAGCCATTCACCACTCAGAACAGGCTCCAGGCACTGAGCTGTAGCTCTCCGGTGCGAGGTGCTGGAGACAGGGCAGAAAGACTGAGGCTGCTACCACCAAGCTGCCAACTCTAGTGAGAGATTGGAGGGGAGCGGGTCATGGCTGGCAGGGCAGAGACCAAGATGATGGGAAGGATGGACCATGAGAGAGAGAGAGAGAGAAGATGGGCCCCGGGAAGGGGTGAAGAGACAGGCAGGGGCTGGGAGACAAGGGAAGGTGGGGAGGAGGGTGACCCTAGTGCTGGCCCTTGTGCCTCCTAGGGAAGAAACACGGCTCGGCTGCTAGCTGAAGGCCAAACCCAGCTACTAGCACACTGCTGCCTCCTCCCCGCTTCCCATGGGGATGAGGGCTGAAGCAGCGCCCTCCTGTCTCCACTCCTTAGAGTGCCTGGAGCAACATGCCACTTCCGCTGGAACCTGGAACAGCTGTTTTTAAAAACACTGGCAGCTGCCTGCCAATGGCTCAGGGCTAGGGTGTACCCCAGTCCCGCCCCCTCCCCCCATGGGCCTTGACACCACCTGCCCACCACACGGTTCTGGTCCTATCCTGATCCCATGCCACAACCCCAGCAGTGGCTTACCCTCAAGGCACAAGGAAGGTGAATGCTGCTTTTCAGAGTTGGTTGGAAGTACAATTCCTTGTGCCCTGCCCCCCAGGTGCTCAGCCAGTCAGAGCCATATTTAGGTATCTCGGGAGCCATATTTGGCTTGCAAGCTGTAGGTTGATGACCCCTGTGCTAACTGGTTAACCTTTCAGATGCCTAATGTACAGTGTTCCTGTTCCTCTTCCTCCGATGGGGTTTGCAGGACAAATCAGATTCCTGAAAGGGATACCGTAGTCTGAAAAGATTGAGAGTCACTTCTCTACAGGGCTTCTTGCACCTACTTTTGAAACATCTGGTACTAGCCACTGCCTCCTGAAGAAGTAGGTCGTACCCATGGAAGCTCATACCATCTACATGTTTTGTTAGCCTTTAAGGTGCTGCTAGATTATTCATTGGGGGTTTTTTGTTTTGTGTTTTTTAAAACAACAAATAGTGTGGTAGCACTTCAAAGACTAAAAAAACATGTAGATGGTATCATGAGTGTTCTTGGGCACAGCCCACTTCTTCTGATGACAAGAGTGTTGGATGTCCAGGACCAAAATAAACAGGGGAGTAGGGAGGGAGAGGTGGAAGAAGGGAAAAATGGAATGGGGGACGAGTCAGTTTTGAAAAAATATATCAAGGGGAAAGCTGAGCAGGAATGTAATAGAAAAATAAATAGTTTCGAAGTACCTAAAGGCTTGATAGTCAAGAGGCAGATAAGAACCATTAATTAGCAAACAACAAATGGTCAGATAACTCTTAAATCAGTGGTCTCAACCTTTTTATACCCAAGATCACTTTTTAAATGACAGAACAAGCCAAGATCTATAGCCCCGCCTCTTCCTTGAAGCCCCGCCCTCTCTCCTCCTCCTCTCCATCACTTGCTACTCCCAACCCTTATACTGCTGCTTTTTTTTTCTTTTTCAATTCTTCAGTAGGAAGAGGTTTTTCCAACATTTGGCCTGTCTAGACTGGACCAAATGTCAGGAAAACCCCTTCTTTTGGAAGCCCCCTTATTCCTCATGGAAAGAGGAATATAGGGGGTGACCAAAAGAGCATGTTTGCTCTTCCACTAAAAAAAGCGGAAGAACAAACGCATCCCTGGATGCAGAATTTTTCTGAGATCTCCGGAATCCTGAAAAACTCCTGCAGTCTAGCCATACCCTCGCTGGGCTGAGGCAGGATGTGTAGGCTCTGGGGTGGGAATAAGGGATTTAGGTGTGGGAAGGGGTGAGAGGTGCAAGCTCTGGGAGGAAATCTGGATGCAGGAAGAGGTGGAGAAGGGGATGTTGGCTCGGGGAGGGGACTCCGGGCCAGGCAGTGTTGGGGTCAGTTGTAGGGTTGGGGTACTAAGCAAGCCACAGGCTTGTGGATGTGAGGGTACAGGAATTTGGATTGGGGTCTGTGAGGGGCTCAGGGCAGGGGGTTCCAGGCTCAGATCTAGGGGAAGGGGGAGTGCAGGAGTGTTCTGATGCTGTGGCCAGATGGAGGCTTGGCCCCAATTGGGGGTTTGTTGGCCAGGCTTCATTTTTTAAGTAGAATACTGTGTCGAACACACAAAGTTTCTGCATTGTCTTTATTTCTGAGAAGGTCAGGGAACCTGTTTTGAGTCAGGGTTCACTGATCCACAGAAAAGTCAGTTGGGGTCTCACAAGTGAGATGCCAAAAAAAAACCCTCCTCCCCCCAAGCCTCACTAATGTGGCCCCAACTGTGCTAGTGGGAACAGGGGACATGGTACTGGGGAAGGGTGCTAGTGGGTTCTGCGGCAGGGGGCCAGTGGGGGCAGGGTTCTGCGGCAGGGGGCCAGTGGGGGCAGGGTTCTGTGGCTGGGAAGATGGAACAGGGTGCCAGGAGGGCAGGGGACAGGGTTCTGTGGCAAGGGGCAGGGTGCCAGTGGGGGCAGAGTCCTCTGCACCAGCCTCCTCCCAGGATTCCCCCTCTTCCTCCCCCCTCCCCTCCCACGGAGCAGGGAAGCCTGCATGCATGCCCCTTGGGGCTGACCCCCCCATCTGTTTTACCCCCTCCCCCCTCTGAGGGAAGCCCCAGCGCGTGCCTCCCACTGGGACTCCTCCCCTCTCCCCTGCAGAGGAGGGAAGCCCCAGTGCTAATCTTCTCCCGGGATGCCTACCTCCTTCCCCTCCTCTCCTGCCCCCTTCTCTCCCCCACCCCCTAGATTTGGAGGAGGGGAGCAGGCAGCGCAATTCCAGAAACCCTGGAAGTGGCGTGCAGCTGCCGGACTTCCGTCCACCCCGCAGGAAGCCAGCACTACCTCCATTGTTGCTGGAGGTAGGTAGTGGAGCTTCTTACGGTTGCGGGGTGGGGGGGGGCCCCGAACGCGATCGACAGATCGGTGACCACGGACTTAGACTGACAAAACATGTAGATGGTATCATGAGATTCTACATAGACAAAGAACCGTTGTTGCCTTCATTGTTTGGTAGGTTGATAGTGACCCAGCCATCCAGCATCCCAGTATCTTTATTCAGTCAATGGGTGTGAGAATGGAACTTGTGAATGAGTTGTAGTTCCAGTCCTTCCCTGTGTATTTGGCTTGTGGAATTGGTCTGTAACAAAACAGCTACTTGAAGATCTGTTAACATATGCCCAGGGAGATTAAAGTGTTCTCCAACAGTTTTTGTATGTTCCCTTTGCAGATATCTGATTTGTGCCCATTAATTCTTTCCCGTAAGGACTGTCCAGTTTGTCCAATATAAGTTTTAAGTTCCTCTATTCCAGTGCTCCCCAACCTTTCGGGCCGCAGGGCGTCTGGGGGTGGGGCCGCTCACGCGCTGCACGTCCGGGAGTGGGCCACGGCCGCACATGCGCATGTGCTGCGCGCCTGGGGCGGGGGCCGGCACCGTGCATGTGCTGCACGCAGATCATTCGGTGGGCACCACGTTGGGGACCACTGCTCTATTCTGTGGTGAACTTCTAGGAATCCAAGTACCATGTGGCACATGCTTCCAATAACTGACAATCTTTGAGTTTAAATACTTTTTTAGAAGCTGTTGAATTCCCAAATTCAATAGAAGGGGGGAAGTGCGTGTACACACTCGTGATTATTACAATGCCTGAACACCATTTATGCACTCTGCTTTGATCTGTAGTGCTGCTCTTCTCTCTCCCATGTGCTTCTGAGCTCTCCAGTGATAGTTTAGAACACTGACTGAATTCTATGAAGCAAAATACAGGACTAACAAGATGGTTTATTTGGTGATGAGCTTTCATGGGCCAGACCCACCTCCTTTGATCTGAGGAAGTGGGTCTGGCCCACGAAAGCTCATCACTGAATAAACCATCTTGTTAGTCTTTAAAGTGCTACATAGTCCTGTATTTTGCTTCAGCTACACCAGACTAACACGGCTACATTTCTATCTGAATTCTATGACTAATGCTTGCTGCTGAAGTTCCACTCTTTCACTGCAAAAGAAAACTAACTTTTCAGCTGCATTTTACTTCCTTGGGGGATGTCCTTACTTCCTTTCTTTGTTATGGTCATTGGTTTGTATACCCTATCTTTGCAGATCAGCAAGCTTCCAGGCAATAAATACATGTAATTAACTATATGATTATCTCTCCACTGCAGGTCGACAAGTGGCCCTGGAAGCTCTAGTAATGCCTCTGGCAGTAATCGTCGCCTTCAGCAAACCCAACACCAAGTAGATGAGGTATGGCTCTTATACAGAGCAGCTTTATCATCCCTTTGGCCTTGGGGAAACATAGCAGAGGGCAGATATATGGAAGTGTTGTGCAGGGGGAAAAAAATTTAAATTTGTCTGCTTTGATGTATGAACAAAAAGCTAGCATGTCTTCACTGTTTGTCCCTCTGGTGATCTGAACTATCATTTTGAGATGCATTGCAGGAAATCTGTGATGCTTTTCAGATGATGACCTGCTCCTGAAAAGAGGAATAACTTGAGCCAACATGTTAGCTGCATGCTAACTGTTTTGTGAGACTCTGATTTCTGACAGAAAATGATCTTTTTCCCATTTGGAAATCCACAATCGCCAGGAATTTCTAGTTGTGTATCAAACCATTCTTGGCTGAGTGTCTCATTTCTTTTAGTCGGGGGAGGGTGGCACACAACTTTCTTTTCAGACCTCAGCTTTTTTGTGTGTCAAAAGAAACACTGTATTGTTCAAATGCCAGATATGGCTTCCATAATAGTATTTCCTAAAGAAAAGTCATCTTGTCTAACATGCTAGATTAAGTTTCTGATATTGAAATCACAAGGCAGGTATTGGGAATCTCCAACTCAATTACTTAGTTTTAAAAAAAAAAAAAGTTGTGGAACTAAGAAGAGCCTAAGCTCAATTTTGGCTACCCTTAATCAAAAAGACTATCTTCTGCCTTATTTAAAAACAAACACTTGAACAACGTTTGTTATAAAAGGTATTTGTTGGGATCTGCTCCATGCTTAATGTTCAGGGGAAAGAATATTGAATGAACGAATAACTTACTATGACTATTAAATCACTGTAGGTGGTTGACATCATGAGGGTTAATGTGGACAAGGTGTTGGAACGAGATCAGAAGCTGTCAGAATTGGATGACCGTGCTGATGCACTGCAGGCAGGAGCTTCCCAGTTTGAGACAAGTGCTGCCAAGCTGAAAAGAAAATATTGGTGGAAGAACTGTAAGGTACCGTGACTCGAGTATTTCCAATACAGATTAAACTTACTAAGAACTAGAAGTAAATGCTACACAAAGGGGCAGTAATCAAAGTGACTTTAACCATGAAAACGTATGGCCAATTTCAACATCCTCTGTTCATGGTGAGTAGCATTTAAGAATGAAGCATCTGGTCCTTAATGAACATCTGTCTTAGTGAACTAGATGAACTGGACAAAAGTTAGATGGCCTGGCCATTTCCCTTTACACACAACATTCCCCAGGACACAGATGTGGCCAAGGATAAATGAGTGTATGTATTTAAGGTGTTGGAGATGTAGGAGGAAGAAATTCAGTGATATGGCTTTAATGACAACCTACAAATGCAGCATTACAAAAAATTTTAGTCTCTTACAATCATGTCTGCTACTTACAGGAAGATGAATGGCTTTTACTAAATTTTGCGCTTTTTTTAAAACAGATGTGGGCAATATTGATAGCAGTTGTTCTCATCATTATCATCATCATCATTGGTAAGTTTGGTTTTTTAGCTAATGCACTGGTTTGTCAATTGGACTAGCATACATGGGGCATAAGAATGTAAAAAAGTTAGTCACAGCCAGAGAGGATTGATGCTAGTACATAAGCCATAACATTCAAAAGTTAAGGTTCACTCTGTATGCTGACTTAGCCGGATTGGGCTATTACATCTGTCAAGCATGCAAAGTAATTTTTACGCTGCTAAATTGATGTTTGAACATAATCTATGAGTTCTGATGTTAGGGGGACCTTACCTGTTGAATTTTGGCTCTTAAGTGCGAAGCAAAAATGGGATTCCACAGGACACTGGGACTCCTGAGTCCCAGCTCTGCCAGTGACTCACTGAATATGACGGGATCACTTGACCACTTCTTTGCCTCCATTTCTCACTCATTAAAATAGAGATGTGGCATACTACGCTGGGGTTTCTGAAGAGTAACATGAATTTCTTTGAGAACCTTAGATGGCAGGAGCTGTGGAGATAAATACTGTGAGATGAGTTTGAGGAATTTTTAGGAATTTAAAAGTATTTAAGAATCCTTTAGACTCCAGTTCAAATCCTTAAGTCACTTTTTTTTTTTCTTGCAAAGCAGTCTGGCCTTCTGTTGGTTCATGCCCTTTTCTTAATCCCATAATGAGTACTCCAGCCAACCAGCTTTCCCTTACTGTCTGCCAGCCCAGAAGTAAGGTCAAGCAAAGTAGGGAAGCTTCATATGAGACCCTCTTCACTCCTCACTAGTGCTTAGGCCAGGCCTACACTAAAGGCAAAGGTTGAATTCAGATATGCAACTCCAGTTATGTTAACTAAGTAGCTGGAGTTGATGTACTTCAATTGTAGGGACAGCAAGGAAACTCAAATTGAAGGCTGATGGGATTGAACGCTTCTATTGGCTTCCCTTACTCCTTGCAGGAGTTCCACCACTGACAGGGGGGCTCCCTCTGACTTTGATTTAGCGGGTGCCCCTGACTTTGACTTTTGGGGCTGCCCCTGTGCCCTGGGGGCGGGGCACCGTGTTGAGGACCACTGCGCTAAATCGAACTCCAGGGTTGATCTTCCCGGTAGTGAAGATGTAGCCTTAAATATAGACCTGGCCTAACTACCTTGTTACTTTAAACTTAAACCGATATGAAAATGTGTCTCAGACCAGAGAAATACATGCCTTGGAATGACAGTCATACCAGCCTAAGTCCCCTGTGCAGACAGTAGTATGTCAACAGGAGAGCTTCTCCCTTAAGCATAGCTGGTATCTCGTGGAGGTGGATTAACTACCCTAACGGGAGAAGCTCTCTTCTATCAGTGTAGTATTGTCTTCACTGAAGCACTACAGCAGCCCAGTTGCACTAGTGTCACTGCAGGTCTGCACTTAAACTCAGTCCAGGCAAGAATCTTGATCTGCCTAGCCTCACTTGAGTACAGGAAACCCCACTGACTAGGCACTAGGTTTTCTGCTGGGGCAGAAGGCTGGGTGGGGAAGGTGGACAGGTAGTTTTCAAGGATTAATCAACAGTGAACAAGCTGTTTAAACATATGCGTATAGCAGAAGTTTTAAAAGGAAAGAAATTGTGCTCCCTTGTCTGATACCAATTATTATATGGGCTTGTGGCTATTATATCCATAACAGTACATCTGGCAAGATTCAGCAGTTGGACAAATTAAATTTGGGTAAGAGCTATACATAGAACTGCAGGTGAAAATCTGTCTGGAGCTTGCACAAGTCTACAGTCTTCCTTGCTCTGGCCACAGTCAAGCTAGTGAACTGAACTAATTGCACTTCTTAGTGTTCAGCTGTTTGAATTAATGATGTTGTAGTTAAGCATTTCCTTGAGCTTTGACAACATATTAATTTCTCACCTTTGGGCCTGTTTGTGACACAATCTATAGCAACTACTTGTAATACTAACAACAGAATTGTGACCATAGGTGAAAGATACCCAGTACATGAATTCTAAAAGCAAATTGTGGGGAAAACACTCAGGAAATTACTTAAAAAAAAAAAAAAAAAAAAAGAAATTCTGACTTTGTTCAGTAGCTCAGATCTTTAGGGGTACATCTAGACTACAGGCTTTTGTCGACAGATACTGTTGACAGCCTCTGTTGACGGAGTGTCTACACTACAGCCAGTTCTGTTGACAAAGCAAGCCGCTTTTTCGACAGTCTAGATAGATGCTCTCTTTTGAAAAAACTGTGGATGCAATAGCGCGTTTTGTCAACAGAACTCTGACAAAAGGCATTATTCCCCACAGAATGAGGTTTACCGCTGTTGACAAAACTGCTGTGTTCTGTCGACTTACTGTCAACAGAACTCAGCGGTAGTGTAGACACAAGTATAGTTTTGTTGACAAGTCTACTTTTGTCGACAAAACCCTGTAGTCTAGAGACACCCTAAGTTACAGGGTTTGCTTTTTATGCCTCTTTGACATGGGGAGATGAGTGGGGGGAGAAGAACTGTCACCTTTTCCAATCCTCATTTTTCTGTTATAGTCTGGAGTGTGTCCTCATGAATTAGAAGAATGCAAACCAGCAGAATGAAAACCAGCGGAAGCCATCTTTCTCTCCTTCAAACCTGCTGTTATCAAGCTCACCTACTGATGTATAAAGCAAAATTATTTTGATTAGTCATGTGGTTAACTTTCTCTGGTTATCAGAAATGTGCCTTTGTTTAAAAGTTACGCTCCTACTTTTAAAATGCTAACAAGCACAGCCTCCAACTTGCACAGTGCCTTGGTAATCTTGAGTATGAGCTGGTGAAGAGGGTTTCAGAATTTAGAGGCAATACATTGTTACCAGTGACTACTGGGTTCTAGATGAATTTGAAGAGTGTTTGGGTATGTCGTCTTCACTATCTCCTCCCTGTCCCAGTTTGAAGATGCCTCTTCTGAAGTACACTGCTACAGCTGTGGGAACCAAAGCTTGAATTTGTGCCTTCTTCTACGAAACTCTAACATGTCTGCCATTTGTACAGACTTTGCCTGACTTGCCTTACTCCATTAATGCCTTCTAACTAGTTGTGAAGAGCCAGCCAGCCTTGCAAACACTACATGTTGTTCACTGTTTTATGCAGTAAAATTCTAATATTGAAGTTCTAAAGATTGAGCACTGAATGTTTAGTACTGCATTTATGGCATTTGTGATTAAACCTATCTTAACCATAAAATGTTTACATTCTCCAAAATAGTCTGCCACTTTTGATGTCACTTTTACCTGAAAGGGTTTTTTAAAAAATGTTTAGTGTTGTAATGTAGACTTACCAAAGTTGGTTGTGTGTGGATGGGTGTGGGTTACTTTTTGGCAAAAGACCAAAAAAAAAAAAAAAACAATTCAGGGAAGGCTTTTCTCTGCAAGCCAGCAGGAAGTTTCCAGGGTAGAATCAGTGCCAAATATAGTTTAAATCAGTGGTCCCCAACCATTTGGGGTTGCCGGGGGGCGTGGCCGTTCGCCCGCCGGGCACCCAGGGGGGCGGGGCCCCCCATAGCCGCATTCCAGGGGCCGGTGCTCTCCCCTCGCGTGCCCGGGGCCGGCGCTCTTCCCCCCCCCCCCCCCCACCCCCAAGCACCGCGCGCCTGGGGCCAGGCCAGACCTGAGCACTTGGCGGGCGCTGCCAAAGGCCCCCGCGGGCACCGTGTTGGGGACCACAGGTTTAAATTTTTATATACCTGTGTAATCTGTTTGCATTACTTCAGAGTCGAGTCTAGAGGGAAGACAGTCTTGAGTGTGAGTATTCCTTTAGGAAAGGCTGGCAAAAGGGAAGAGGCAATAGCATTTATCTCCAACTGTTTAAGTGTGGGTGACTAAACTGGCATCCCATAGTTTTCCATCAGAAGGGAAAGAAAGAACTTGGTCCTTGTCAGCCGACGGTCATTAAGAAGTCATTACTGTGTGAACCCTTTAACCTTCTGTTCTTGTTTCTGTTTCCTCATCTCCCCCTCTTACTTTCTGGGGTACAGTTGGAAGTAGCTTCATTGTGAATTTGACTCATGAATTTAATTTTTGCAACCTGCTTGGCTTGTGTGTTGCTTTGGGTGTTGTGTGACACCGAAAAGCCCCACTCTTGATTAAATAACTACCACAAATGTGTGGTAGAGCACTCATAGAGTTTCTGAAGTGATCTGTTCCATAATTAGCTGGGGCAAGTATTTACACTCCTCCCTTTCTCCCCTTCCTGCCCCCCCCCCCTTCCAAGCACGCTGTGTTGACGGTGTCTTTTTGATATTGAGTATTATGGAAACTAATTTTTGGCTTACAATAAACTGCCTCCTGTGAGGAGGAAGAGGGAGGGAAATGCAGGCTGTTGTGCTTCCTGCAGTATCCTAGTTTGTTCCACTGCCAGCGCTGCACTGGGTGCTTTAGATGTACGAAGCAGGGGGAAAGAGCTGTCCTAGGTAAGTGCACCGGGGCCAGTAACAGCGCTTCGTGTAACACAGGCCCTGCGCTACACCTCTGTGTCCGTTCAATAAAGTGGCTTCAACCCTGCCTCGTGGTCCTGCTGGGGGTGGGGGGCGCTGACCCACAGCTGAGTCACCAGCTTGTGCCTGGCGGGTTCGGGTTGATGTTCCAGCCGCTCGGGGGCAGGGCTGCATGATGCGCTGCCTCGCAGCCCAATGAGACTCCGCCCCTGTGGGGTCGCCAAGGCTGGGGTCCCTGGCAGGGGGCGGGGCGAGCTGCATGGCTGCACGCTGAGGGGAAGGCCGAGGAGCGACCTGCGCTGGGGCTGGAGCGGGGGCGAGGGACTTGACACCCCCGCACTACACGCCCCCCCCGGGAAGGGGTCAAGGAAAGGTGAGTGTAATGCACACCCCCACCAGTGAACCCTGGGCTGTGGGGAGGGGGAGTTCAAGGAAAGGCGAGTGTAATGCACCCCCCACCAGTGGCCCCTGGGCTGTGGGGAGGGGGGTTCAAGGAAAGGTAAGTAATGCACACCCCCACCAGTGACCCCTGGGCTGCGGGCGGGTGGGGGGTTCAAGGAAAGGTAAGTAATGCACACCCCCACCAGTGACCCCTGGGCTGCGGGTGGGTGGGGGGTTCAAGGAAAGGTAAGTAATGCACACCCCCACCAGTGGCCCCTGGGCTGCGGGCGGGTGGGGGGGTTCAAGGAAAGGTAAGTAATGCACACCCCCACCAGTGGCCCCTGGGCTGCGGGCGGGTGGGGGGGTTCAAGGAAAGGTAAGTAATGCACACCCCCACCAGTGGCCCCTGGGCTGCGGGCAGGGGGGGCAGGGAAGGGGAGGTTCAAGGAAAGGTGAGTGTAATGCACCCCCCCCACCAGTGGCCCCTGGGCTGCGGGTGGGGGATGGCAGGAAATGGGGTGTTCAAGGAAAGGTGAGTAATACATGCCCCACCAGTGGCCCCTGGGCTGTAGACGGGGGGGGGGGGGGGGGTGGCAGGAAAGGAGGGGTTCAGGGAAAGGTGAGTAATAAATGCCCCCACCAGGGGCCCCTGGGCTGCAGGGAGAGCAGGGTGTGGGTAGATATCCTAAGAGTTCAGTCAATACTGGTTTGTTCTGGTTCAGGACTCGAACAGAAAAAGCCGAACACCATTTGGTTCAGTTTGAAGTGAAAATGGCCTATTGGCCAGGATGGGCAGGGGATCGCTGGATGATTCTGTTCTGTTCAATCATAGAACTGGAAGAACCTCGAGAGGTCATCAACTCCAGTCCCTTGCGCTCAGGGCAGGACCCAACATCATCTAGTGATCCATCCCTGACAGGTGTTTGTGTAACCCACCGTTAAAAAGCTCCATTGATGGAGACTCCCCACCTCCAAAGGCAACTTATTCCAGTGATGAACCACACTGACCTCCCTTATTTGAAATTTAAGCACAACTAGATATAGCATTCCACCAGCGGTAGCTCCGGAGCTTAACCTCTTGCTTTTATCTGAGACCCCTCTTTATGTATCACAGGATTTCATTAGCTCTTCTGGCTACAGCATCACATTGAGAGCTCATGTTAGTTGTTGAGCCACCAAAATCCCCAGGCTTGAGTCTCCCATACTATAAGTATGGCCTAGATTCTTTGTTCCTAATGGCATATATTTACAGTTAGCCATATTCAAATATGTATTGTTTGCCTGTGCCCAGTTTACCAAAGCCTTGGCTAGGATGAATTAGTTGGGGTTGGTCTTGCCTTGGGCAGGGGTTGGACTCAATGACCTCCTGAGGTTTCTTCCAACCCTGGGATTCTATGGTTCTCTGATCTGTGTCTTCGTTATTTATCACTCTTCTAATGCTTGTGTGGTCTATAAACTTTATCAGAGATTTTGTTTGTTTTCCAGGTCACTGGAAAAAAATGTTAAATAGACATAAGAATCAAGCCCCATGTGACCCTGCTGGAAGCACCCATTTAATGCTTATTCCCTGCTTATAATTACCTCTATAATTGAAGTCTCTCTAAGCCAGTTTTTAATCCATTTAATATGCGCTGTTAATGTTTTATCAACATTTCATGCAGTGCCAAGTCAAATACCATACAAGAATCAAAGGCTATGTCGTCAAAACTATTACCTTTATGAAGCAAACTTGATAAAAAAATTAGTTTGATAACGATATATTTACCGTAAATCCATGTAATGAATTCAAATCAACATTACCCTCCTTTAGTTCTTAATTGAGGCCTGTATCAATTATCAAGCTAAGTCAGGCTGACAGGTCTACAATTATCCAGGTCATCCTGATCACCATTTATAAAAATTGGCACATTAGTTTTCTTCTTGAACTTCATCAGTGTTTCATGACTTTAGCAGTAGCAATCCAGTGAGCTCATTAGCAATTGTTTTGAAACTCTTTGATGCAAATTATCTGGACCTGTTGATTTTAAAATGTCTTTAGGTAGCTTCTGTTTAACATCAAACAGCATGTTACCACCATGTGATGAAATTGCATAATCTATTTTCCCCCAATTCAAAACAGAAATGTATGCATGTTTATAATTGACAATTCTGCATACCCATCCAATAATAGAACGGTGCCATTATCAAAATTCTTTTTGTTCCTAATACATTTAGAAATATCCTTGTTGTCCTCAACTTTGCAGGCCATAGATTTCTCCTTGTGCCTCTTCGCTTGCCTTAAACAGACTAGATGAAACTGGATTTTGATCCATGACGGTATCTCCTGTGCTGTGTAAATATTGAGAGTGAATGCCAATGCACATTGAAGAGTGTAGAGAGCAAGGATCAGAGCTGAAAGCTTGGCATGTGTTCCTCCTCCCCCCGGGGCTGGACCTGTAAGTGCCTGGAAGCTCCTTCACTTCCCTCACCTGCAGGCTCAGCCCCTGCAGCTCCCATTGGCGAGGAATCCAGGACAAAGGGAGCTGTGGGGGTGGTGCCTGTGGGCACCACACAGAACACCTGCCTCTACCTCTCCCTCCCCTGCTCCCTGGCCTGCGCCACCAAAGGGTGCTGTCTCAGGTAAGTGTCCCGCCCTCCAACCCTCTGCCCCAGTCCTGAGCCCCTCCCTACTCCCTAACTCTCTCCCAGACTCTTCATTCCCAACCCCACCTCCTGCCCACACTCCAAATCCCTGAGGCCCAGCCTGGAGCCCTCTTCTGTATCCCAAACATCTCAGCCCCACCCCAAAGCTGTCAACCCCCTCTCACATGCAGCCTCCCCCCATCAACCCACAGCCCCCTCCTGCACACTGAACATCTCACTTTTGCCCCACCTTGGGGGCAAGGGAGCCCTCAAAAATCTAATAGCCCCAAGTGCCCCTTCTAGTCTAGCCCTGCGGCCAGGGAATGCCTAAAGTCCCCTTCAGACTCACAGCCTTCCTTCTCATCTTCCTCTGATTAAACCTGCCTTTCCTCAAGCACCAACCAGCATTCAGTGTTAAATAAAAACTATTCCTTAGTCAATGTTACTACTTCTCTGTTTTAATTACTAGTATTATAATAGTATTGCTTTCTGCTATTTTTCATTGCAAATATACCACATTTCAGCTTACGTTATGGATTAAATACACTTTTATGGGTTAGCCTGACAACCTAACCACCATTTATATTATAACATTATTTCTATTGGAAACTGCTTCAAGTTCCAAACAGACTTGCAAATGAACTTCTGGAACACAACCCATTCGTAAATTGGAGTTGAACTTGTAGGATAATGTACATAGATTTAAATGCTTCGGTTTAGGAAAACCTTGGCTATACTTTATAAATGTCCCATATTAACATTATTTTTAGGTATTTCCCAAATATGGAGTGGGGATTTACTTTATAACTAGATGGCCTAAAAAATTTACTGTAAAATATGTAATTTGTTTATACACAAGGGGGCTACGTCTAGACTGGCCCCTTCTCCGGAAGAGGCATGCAAAGTAGGCAAGTCAGAATAGGGAAATCCGCGGGAGATTTAAATATCCCCTGCGGCATTTAAATAAACATGGCCGCCGCTTTTTTCCAGCTTGGGAAAAGCAGGAAAAGAGCGTCTAGACTGGCGCCATCCTCCCGAATAAAGCCCTTTTCCGGAGGATCTCTTATTCCTACTTGCAAGTAGGAATAAGATCCAAATCCAAACAGGTTCTTCTGATCCCAAAGGACTGGCCACAGACCCAGGTCAATTTATATCTCAGATCTTACCTAAAAGAGCATGCTTTGTCAATCCTTTAGAATCTAAAATCTGTTTCCTCCAAGGTCTGTGCAAGGGCTCCATCTCCAACACTTTCCTACTGTTGAGATTGGAGAGTCTGATGTATGTGTTCCTGCCAATCCCATGAATCAGCAGAGTCCTGTCAAAGGTCAAGAGAGACAGGGCTATACCATCACTGATTAACCTGGCAGTGACTGGACCCTAACCAACTAGATCTGCTCTCACAATCTTGGGCATCTCCTGCACTCCAACCTCAGCTCTCTCCACCCCACAGCATGGATGCTTTGTGGCTGAACTTGGAGAAGCAAGCCTGCCGCAACAAGGTTCAGCGGGTCCTCCTGAAAAGCAGAACAAGTTCCACTAGGACAACCTACCGAGTAAAGTAGATGAGATTCTCTCACTGGACATCTGAGCATGGTGTCGCTCCATCGCATTCTTCCTTGTACTCTATACTAGATTCCATCTTAAGAACCAAGGGCTGTCCCCAGTGTCCCTATAAGATTTTCCCACCGTGAGTGGAGTGAGTTTTGGCTTGTGCACCAATATTAAGGTTGTGTGCACCGGTTTCGATGTGTGCCACTGTGGCACCCAATTTAAGAAGATGCACATGTTCCCGGCCACTGGAGCAGGACCCCTTTTCCCTCGCTATGCAGCATGTCCTCTTCCTGATCACTGGAGGAGAACACACACCCCTCCCCCCCTCCGACCATGTGGCATGTCCCATTCTTGGCCCCAGCTCTCCTGCCACGTGACAGCCCTGACCACTGAAGCAGGTCTCCTGCCCCTGCCATGTGTCTGCGGCAGATCCCCGCCCTCCACCCCAGTGGCTCCCTCACCATGCCGTCTCAGCCAGTCTTGCTCAGCGGAGCAGCCACCATGAGTGCTGCTCCACAGCTCTCCAAAGGAGATGGGCAAGAGAAGAATTTTTTGTGCACAGCTGCGCAGGCACACACCTTAGCAGGAACTATGGCTGTCCCTCTCTTCTAACAGAGTGCACCTTGCAGCTATTTCTGCCTTCCATCCCCTGATACAAGGTCAGACGGTGTTCTTACATCACACATTGTTCTGTTCCTTGAGGGGCCTGGAGAGACTCTTCAGGAGGTTCATGTCTTAGCTCCCCTGCCTTTTGATTCCATGGTTTCTGCTTGCTTTCCCACTTGTCATGGAAGGTTGCATTTCTTGTGCAGACAGCATTGGCGTGATGTGTGTTGGAGCGTGAAGTCCTAACATCAGACCTGCCATATACCGTTTTCTACCAGGACAAAGTCCAACTGTGGCTCCATCCAGCTTTCCTGCCAAAAGTAATGTCGTCTTTCCATGTAAAACAGGACATCTTTCTAATGGGGTTTTCCCCCAATGCGTATACTGCTAGTGAAGAAAGAAGGCTGCATGCCCTAAACATCAGAGACATTCTGGCATTGTACCTGGCATGTACCAAGCCTTTCCACAGGTCGACACAGGTTTTCATTACAGTAACAAACAGAATCAATGGCCAGTCAGTGTCCCTTGCAGAGGATTTCCAACTGGCTCACCGCCTGCATTGAGATTTGTTATGAGTTGGCTCAGATCCCACCACCACCAATTGTCAGAGCCCATTCGACCAGAGCTCAGGTATCCTCAGCGACCTTCTTGGTGCACGTCCCCATCCAGGACATCTATAGAGCGATATCATGGTCTTCTGTCACCCATTCATGGCACATTGCATCTAGGGATGTAATACTGCAGTCGATTAACCGATACGCAAAAGCTTATAGGTTAATGCTATAAACTACATGCATTTCCCCCTCCCTGCACCAGTAATTTTTTTAGCAGGCTGGCCTGACTCTGTCCTGGCTTGCGATGGGTCCTGGACCAACCCCTGCTGTGGCTTTGCATTTAAAGTGTATTAGGAGCCGGACAGACAGCCCAGCTCAGTCCCGACTCTCGCTGGGTCTGGGAGCTCCGACCTCCCCTGGACAGGGGCTGCTGCTTCCCTGCGACAGGTCTGTAAGCAGAGCTTGTTTTTAAACTGGCTCCCCTTGTGTGCCAGCTCCCGCCTGGCACCCAACGGGCAGCAGCACAGAGTGACAGGTTGCTCCTTGGGAGTGGGGCCAGTGCACACTGGCTACTGGCCCCACCCCCAGGTACTATAGAATAGTCGAGTAACCAATAAGAATTCATGAGGTTAATTGGCTATTCAGTTAACCAATCTTTAACATCCCTAATTGCATCATCACTCAGCGGCCCAGGGATAATACAGGGTTCGACAGAGCTGTGTCGCAATCTACACATCCATCAACTCCGACTCATCACTGTTGGTACTGCCAGGGAGTCACCTAGGATGGAATGGACATGAGCAAACACTTGAATAAAAGGCAGTTCTTCTTCGAGTGATGTCCCTGTGGGTGTTCCACATTAGGTGCTGGGCTTGCCCCGGCGCTGCAGTATGGAGATGTTTAAAGCCGTAGTCAGCCAGACCGCACAGGCGCAGCAGGGGGCATCTCGCGGCATTTGCGCTCTCCCATGCTGCACGATCCGGTCTCAGCCAGTTCCTCTTCAACCACCTCAGGCTGCAGACGGAGCTTAACGTCTCTCCTTCTTCAACTTTGTGAGAAAAGAAAATACCTGTTATTTCCCTGTTACTTCTATACATAGTTCTTTAAATAATTATTATACCAGTTCACATTTATATATTAAAAAAAAATTCTTCCCTCATAACATTATTCTGTTAAGTTTTCATTTTTCCTGCTCTCTCCCTGTTAATACTTGTATATAGTTTTTAACAAAAGGGGAAGAGTAAGGAAGGAAGCGGACTAATCCTCACAATCCCGGGTTCTCCCGGATTTAAAAAATGTTCCCTGTGCCGCAACGCCATGCCTGCTTGTGCCGGCCATGCCGTGTGCATTCGCTGTCTCAGCTAGAGCTATGTGCTACAAAAGTGTGTGCGTTGCTCTAAACTTACAGCCAGGGCTCGCCATGACCGAGAAATGAGGCTCCACATGATCCTTTTTGACAAGGCGCACCAACCGCCTAGATCAGCCTCCCCGCCTCAGCCAGCGCAACACCCCCAGCAACGGAGCGCTTCTTCTCCATCCAGGACACTCCCTAAGAAGCTCAGGCCATCACCAAGTAGATCTCTGCCTTCGACCACTTCTGGCAGAATTACCTCTGGCTCCAAGTCAGCCACTTCTCCTTCAAGTGCTCGTACAGCCTTGAAGATGCCCAAGACTGTTACTGGTGTGCCCTGTGATGCAGCTCTGTCCTCTTCATCAGGGGAAACCGCCGGCCTCGGCACTGAAGTCTGTGGCACCGATCATGCTGACGGCACCATGGGCACACTTGGTGCCATTGCATGCCGTCTCTCCGTCTTCATCTTCCCTAGAAGACTCGTTAACTCTCAGCACGGCAACGCACGGCACTGAGCTCGGTGTGCGAGCGTCCAACTCCGATTGAATCCCACTCCTGGGATATATCAGCACTGGTCTTGCCATGAGCCCGCTCAGCACCGACATGGATGCAGGCACATCAACATCACACAGCACCGACATTGGCACTGGATCATGCGGCACCGACATCGGCACTGGAGCGCATATTAACTAAGGCATGCACAAAGACCCACCGTATTTGAAGCTCTTCACCAGTTTCACCACCTCCTGTCTTCTCACCGGCTCCTTCACCATCTCTGCCTCCTGCTTCAAGCAGGAGACCACCATGACTCTCCAAGACATACTCCCTTCCAGATAGACTGCCATCTCCATTTTTGACACCTCCCAGAGATGTCCGAGTATATTCACATCACTTCTCTGCGTCTCCATCGCCACCAAGGAGAAGGTCTTTTTCTCCTTCTCCATCCTTCCGGTCTAGACGATCATCCTCCCGATACGAGTATACTACAGGACATCGTTATGGCCACTACCCGTCACGTTCACCTTATTATCGGGACTGATATGACACCAGCCATCATAGGAGGTATTCACCACGCTATCGACATAGCCGGTATTCACCTAGATCTCCACATTCCATAACAGCCTGCTCCTCTTTTAGGCATTCTCCACTCTCTGCTTCTCCACCTGTTGAACGAGATTTATCACCACACCATTCACCACCGGTTGTACAAGAGCAACATCCCCAAACTTTGGCAGAACCACATTCTTCCGAAGTCTCTCCTATGGACCAGTCGTCTTCTCCAGAAGAAGCCGTCATTCCTGGAGACATTTCCCCACCGGACGACTTGAGGCAATTCCAAGACCTTTTTAAGAGAGTGGCAGTATCACAAGAAATGCACCTCGCCGAAATTAAAGACAAATAACATCACCTCCTAAAGAATCTGCAGATTACTCATACTACTAAATTGGCAATAGCCTCGTCCAAGGGTATCTTATAGGTTGCCAATGAACTTTGGCACACTCTTGCTTCTGTTCTCCCTACCAACAAACGAGCTGATAAAAAATATTTTGTACCCCCTAAAGGATCTGAATTTTTGTTTTCTCATCCTTACCTTAATTCTTTGGTACTTGATGCAGCTCAGCAATGAGCCAAGGCTCCTCAATATAAATCAAACACATCGGATAAAGAGACAAAGAGGCTCGACTTATTTGGCAGAAAAGTGTATACATCGTTGACTCTCCTATTGAGAATTGCTAACTACCTCGCACATTTATCGAACCATAATTTTGATAATTATGCAAAGCTGACAACCCTGTTAGAGGCCCTTCCTGAATCTAAAAGGCTTCCCCTTAAATCTGTGGTCCAAGAGGGCTATGCTGCCACCCGTACCAGTCTCCAGTTTGCTCTGGATGTAGCTGACACTGTGGCCTGCACCACGGCCACGGTGCTAGTCATGTGCAGAACCTCATTCCTTCAAGCAGCGGGAGTGCCAAAGGATTTGCAATCCAAAGTGGAGAATTTGCCATTTGAAAAGGAATCGCTATTTGGAGAAAAGACTGATTCAGTTTTGCATTCTAACAAGGACACTAGAACAACTTTGCGATCACTCAGCATGTACACTCCACCGTACAGACGGAAATGATATACGCCATTTCAGAGAGTGTAGTGGGGTGGAGTGGCCACCCACTGAGCCAGAGGCAGAGAAACCCCTCTGGGAGTCATTTTGGGCCCAGCCTAGCCCCGCCCCCTCACCTGACCGGAAGCTAAGGGGCAGGGCTAGGACTATAAGAAGACTGCCGGGGAGCTCAATCAGGGCCCAGCCTCTGAAGGGCCTAGGCCTCCCTCAGCTGCCTCCCCGAAGGCCAGCCAAGGCTTCCCTGCCAGGGCTACAGAGGCCTGGCCAAGCCAGCCAGCAGAACTACCTGTGGACCCAGAGGACTGGCCCGAGCCGGTGGACCAGCTGGAACCCCAATGGTTGCCAGAACCCCAGGCCCGGACGAGCCCGCGGGAGGCTGCAGAGCTCCAACCCCTTGACCGCTGGATTGGGCTGGCCGGACCCTGCTGGGACGACACCGCCCTCGACGCCCTGACGGACCTGCTGGAGGTACAGGTACCTGGGAAGGGGGAGACAAGGAGTGGCCCTGGGGATAGCATGGGCTGAGAGCAGCCCTCGGCCAGCCAGTTGCGGGCTGGAGCCCTGCTGAGCCAGTCGCAGCCGAACTGCTGCATTCAGGGCCCCTGGGCCGGGGCGCAGGGTAGTGGGTGGGCCTGCGCCCCCCCTGCTACCCTCTAGTTGGGTGACAGTCTCTCCCTCACCGCTGCTACAGGTGCACTACTGGCCTCGCTCCGGAACTAGGAGTTTATACAGACTTGTGTTTGTTTGTGGCCATGCCTTGCCTCAGGTCCTGGCCACCATTTGCTGCCCTGCCCGGAGTTAGGGGCCTGGGCTTGGCTTAATGAGTTTGTTGCCTCACCCTGCTCGAGGGCTCGGCCTTACCTACGGTACTTTTGGGGGTCGGCCGCGATTTGGGCGGGATCTTTTAAAGGGGCAGGACTAGAGCGGCTGCCCTGCTCAGAACTGTGAGCTAATAGACTTGGGTTTGGTGGATTTGTTCCCCAGCGGCCCGGGCCTGAAGCAAGGCCTGGCGCGCAAACTATTGCCTCTTAATACCGACCTGAAGCAAGGCCAGGAATAAACTCGCTGCCCTGGACTATTGTAAGGCACGGTAGCGCAGTGGGACAGGCGTATCACCACGTGCCGGAGACGGGGGTACCGCCTCCTGAAGACCTACCGGCCTATCACAAGCCCCCGGAAGGGGGAGGAGCTCAGGCTGTTGCGGTCATTGCCGGAGGGCAGTGTCCTGAAAGGGATCCCGCCACCTGCCGGCAGATCTAATTCCCCAAACCGACGGCAGGTGGCGTTGTGGCGGGGTGGGAGCCCGCCACAGAGGTATTACGATTACTCCCATCCTAGACAACACTGGTAGCCTCAACTTCGGGAAATAGACCAGCCGCGTCAAAATCAACGTCAAAGACCGATGTGACACCAAAACCAAAATAACTGCACACAAATGCACCCTGGTAACAAGCACCACATTTGATACATTGGTCGGGAGCAAGCATCCCGCCCTGCGGAGTCTCGGTCACATCTTTCACCATCGTTTATGGCCCTTCTACAACCAATGGGCCACCATCACTACTGACAAATGGATCTTAGAGATAATTTGCTCAGGTTATGTCATTCCATTCCGTTCTCCCCCACCTATAACCCCACCATCCCTGTCCCTTTTCAGGGATCCCTCTCATGAAGCCCTTCTACAGACTGAAATTTCCCATCTTCTTCACATAGGAGAAATAGAAGAAGTTCCATCGAGATTTCAAGGGAGAGGATTCTATTCCCTTAATTTTCTGGTAGAGAAGAAAACCGGTGGATGGAGACCCATACTGGACCTTATACAGCTAAACAAATATTTGTGAAGACAACGCTTCAAGATGGTGACTTTAGCTTCCATTCTACCGGCTCTAGAGCAGGGCGACTGGTTCGCTGCTCTCGACCTGAAAGACGCCTATTTCCATGTGACAATTCATCCTGTGCACAGAAAATGTCTGCGTTTCAAGATCAGCACAGACCATTTCCAGTATCGAGTGCTGCCCTTTGGTCTCGCAACTGCACCAAGAGTTTTTACAAAGACCTTTGCTGTTGTCTCCGCTCACCTGCGGCGCATTGGCATCATCATATCCTTATCTGGATGATTGTCTAATAAAGGGAACTTCATACAGACAGCAGAGATGGTGAATACCACTATCGAGACTTTTTGGCTGTTAAGTCTTCTTCTCAATGAAGACAAATCCACCTTGATCCCTACTCAGAGCCTAGAATTTATAGGTGCTCATCTCGATTCAGTTACAGCACAGGCATATCTACCTATATGCAGATTCCGGACAATACAAGACCTGCTGGATGCACTTCTTTACAAGAATTTGGTACAAATAATTACAGTACTCAAGTTAATGGGTCATATGGCCTCCACGACATATGTCGTTCCCCATGCCAGGTTGCACTTTCGACCATTACAGCACTGGCTAACCACAATATACGACCCCACCAGATGCGACGTATACAAGACCGTCACTGTCCCCTTCAGGGTCAAGTCCTCACTCCACTGGTGGACAGTAGACAACAGTTTGCTTTCCAGCATTCCATTTCAGCATCTGCCTCCTTGTTGTCACATGACCACAGATGCCTCTCTAATAGGCTGGGGTGCTCTTATGGGCAACCTTTCCGTCCAAGGTCGATGGTCGCCGCAAGAGTCTCTTCTACATATAAATCTTCTTGAGCTGAGAGTAGTTGAGAGTGCCTTCAGACACTTCAGTACACATCTCAGTAACTCCACAGTGGGCGTCTTTACAGACAATATAGCGACCATGTATTATATAAACTGCCAAGGTGGAGCATGATCCCATTGGCTGTGTATGGAAGCAACCCTGCTATGGAACTGGTGCATTGCCAACGGCACTACCTTTGTGGTGTCCTATTTCCCTGGCACCAGCAACACGATGGCAGATTCTCTCAGCCGCAATTTTTCAATAGACCACGAATGGGAGATCGATCGCAAGATCCTCCATTATATCTTTCATCGTCGGGGCATCCCTCGGATAGACCTATTTGCTACCGCAAACAACAGAAGATGTCACAGTTTCTGCTCCACATCAGGCCTAGGTTGCCACTCTCTAGGGGACGCTCTTCTCCTCAATTGGAGAGGTCCCCTCATGTATGCTTTTCCGCCTATCCCTCTTATTTTCAGAGTCCTACAGAAGATCAAGCACAACAGAGTCTTTGTAATTCTGATTGCACCAGACTAGCCTTGCCAACATTGGTATCCACTCCTGCGACTTGCACGGCGTCCACCATATCGTCTACCGTTAATCCAGAATCTTCTAACCCAGAAACATGGCACTCTCCGACATCCACAATTATCCACTCTTCACCTCTCAGCCTGTACCTAGTTGACTGAACCCTTCCAAGGCCCTATGCTCTGACAGTGTAAAAAACTTACTTAAACATAGCAGAAAACAGAATATGCACGCCACTTACCTCTCCAAATGGTGACGTTTTAGTTTATGGTGTTCAGAACGCAATATAGATCCCCAACTAGTTCTGATCTCCACGATCCTGGACTATGTAATGCTCCCGCAACAGAAGGGTCTAGCATTATCTTCTTTAAGAGTCCATCTCTCGGCGCTGACTGCGTTTCGACAACCCATAGAGGGTTTTTCGTTATTTGCTCACCCCATTACTAAAAGGTTTCTCAAAGGACTGCTGAATCTGAACCCCCCCCTTGCATGTTCCTGCCCCCCTCTGGAGTCTCGACTTGGTACTTTCAACCCTAACTACTCCACCTTTTGAGCCTTTAACCACCATACCTCTTTGGACCCTTACCACGGAGTTGGTTTTCCTTATTGCCATCACGTCGGCGTGTAGAACCTGTGAGATCGCAGCATTATCAGCATCCCCGCCTTACACCGTCTTTAACAAGGATAGTGTTGTTTTAAGACACCATCCAGCTTTTATTCCTAAGGTGTGCTCGGAATTTCACCTTAACGAGCCGATAGTTCTACTCGCTTTTTATTCAAAACCTTACGCTTCACCTCATGAGGCAACCCTTCATATGCTAGACGTACATAGGGCTTTAGCCTTTTATTTGGAATGTACCAAGCCCTTTAGAAAGACTGACACATTGATAGTGTCCCTTGCGAAACGTTCCAGAAGACAATCCTTATCTTCTCAGAGAATCTCCAACTTGATAGTGTCCTGTATAACCCAGTGTTATGTGATACGAGATGTACCCCTCCCTCAGTGCCCTAGGGCCCACTCTACTAGGGCAGTGGCTACCTCTACTGCCTTCTTAAAAGATGTCCCTCTCCCTGACATATGTAGAGTGGCCACCTGGTCCTCCTTTCAAATATTCACCAAACACTACACGATTCAGATGCATTGGCAAGCCCAGCACCTAATGTGGAGCACCCACGGGGTGGGGGACATCTCAAAGAATGAGTTACTGTACCAAGGTGAGTAACTTCACTTTATCTTTTTCCATAACCGGTGTTCTTTAAGATGTGTTGCTCATGCCCATTCTATTTTCCATCCTCCTTCTCCACTGTTGGCATTTCTAGCAAGAAGTAACAGGATCGGTGTAGAGGAAGCTGGTAGTGCTTTTTATACTGTAGCATACAGACATGTTAGAGTTGGTCCCCTATGGATACCTCTAAGGGTATGTCTGCACTAGCCCCCTAGTTTGAACTAGGGTGGCTAATGTAGGCATTCGAACTTGCAAATGAAGCCCGGGATTTAAATATCCCAGGCTTCATTTGCATGTTCCCGGGCGAGCGCCATTTTTAAATCCTCTTAGTTCGAACTGACTGCCCGCGGCTACACGCAGCAGTCAGAAGTTAATCTGAACTAAGGACTTAGTTCGGATTAACTTTAAACTGCCACGTGTAGCCGCGGGCAGTCAATTTGAACTAAGGGGATTTAAAAATGGCGCCTGCCCGGGAACATGCAAATGATGCCCGGGATATTTAAATCCCAGGCTTCATTTGCAACACCAGTTGCCTTATTTGCCTATCTAGCCCGAATTAATGAGCTAGTGTAGACATACCCTAAGAGAACAACTTCTGGCAATCATGCATGTGGCAAGCACATACACCTAATGTGGAATGGACACGAGCAACTCAGTGACAGAAAAAGGTAACTGTCCTTTATTAATATGCCCAAGCTAGGAACATGCATGTTATGAGACAATAGGTTTGTGTTTGCTGGTTAATTGCTGGTGTTCCTTAGTTGTCAGTGTGATAGACTCCGAAGCAGGTGTATAGTATTTTCTCCCTAGTTCCATGCTCCCCCATGCAGCTGAAACACTCCTCTCTTGCTTTGGCAGGAAAGCTAGGGTACACAGCCATGAGGTTTTTAATTCCTACCCCAATAAGCTATACAATGAGGAAATCCCTAAGGGAAGGACTGGTCTACAGAACTGGAAAGGGCTGCAAATCATTTTCCATGGCAGGGCCATGGCCCTGGGGTGACGCACTGCATGCTTGTACCAATATCATAAGCTTTAAAATCCTATAGCGTCTCTCATCCTGCACCGTTTGAAGGACACAATACTTGTTGACTGATGAAGTGGAAGGAAATGAGGGATTCCATGAATGGACTCTGCCTTGTCAAATTGTGTCAGAAGAGGGCTAATTTTTACCCTGTCCTGAAGATTTATCATGTCTGTATTGTTCAGCCAACTGCTCAACATTTGTAAGTACATTTTTCATTGCTGTCGCGGGTTTCATCTGTCTTGAGTGTCATGAAAAGTGAACAAGATTTATTTGACCAACGGGCTGTGTTTTAAGCAGCCTAGTCAGAGATTTATGATATTCATCAATGAGATCAATGTAACACATCCCTGCTAAGATTTATTGTAGCTGTGTTTGTGCCTCTTATATGAAGCATCTACCAAAGAAGGCAGGGCTCACTGAAATCTTTCCACTGGACTCTCAGAGCTTATGTGACTCAGACAGCCCCCACAGTGCACACACCCAAAGGCAACTCAGACCGTTAGCTCTGTCTTCAGAGCACAGACGAGCATTGCCAAGAAATAGTTTTCAGCTGGAAAAGGCATTCTGGGTACTAATATGCAAATAAATTGTACAGGTTGTACCTCCCTAAACCAGAACTCTCTGGTCTGGCAACATCCATGGTCCGGCAGGACCACAGCTGGTCCTGGACCAAAGAGCCCAGGTAGAGGGAGGCCAGTGGTGGGCAGGGGGCTCAGGCAATGTGGAGAGCACAGCGCTAGAGGGGTCAGTGGGGAATCCCACGATGTGGCCGGGAGCCCTGCAGTAGGGGGCTCTGGCAGCCTAAGTAGCCCCATGGCAGGGGGTCTTCCAGCATGGGGAGCTCCGGTGGTGCAGTCTGGAGTCCCGTGGGAGGGGCTCAGGCAGTGTACTGAGTCCCATAGCATAGCTAGGAGCCCTGCAGCAGGGGGCCCAGGTGGCACAGGGAGCTCCAGTGGTTTGTACAGAGCTGCTCCCTGTAGCAATGTGCTGCTTAGGGAGAACTTAGGCTTCTACCAGTAGCACATGGCTACAGGGAGCAGATCTGTACGAGCCACCAGCGATACAGCCAGGCGCTCGGCAGGGGCTCAGGCAGTGCAGGAAGCACCGTGGTGTGTGTGGGGATGGGGGGCAGCCCTGTGGCGGAGGGCTCAGGCAGTGTGGCTGGAGGCCTGCGGCGGGGGGGCTGGTGACTTGGGGAGTGTCTCAGATGGGAGTCCCAGGGTTGAAGGATCAAGCCAGGGCTGGCAGCACAGCTGGCTGAGAGTAGTGGGGGCTGGCTAGCACCAAAAGCAGAGGCGGTGGGTGCCTGGAAGGCTGGTGACAGAGAACCTTCTCTGGTCTGGCAAATTGTTTGGGACTGGTCAGGTCCCAGGAGTGCCGGACCAACCTGAACAAGAAACCTCACTGGTTGGAATGGAACAAGACAAGTCTCTGGGAGCGCCCATAGCTTGGGTTTTAAGTGTTCTGAACAGTGTGGTCCTTTCTTCCTAATGCAGTGGTAAGTGTCAGGACATGCCTTCATGCACAAAACCTACATATTGAATTACCAGCAAACAGGTTAAAGCTAAGTTTTGTTCTACTGGTCTCAGTTTCTGTCCTACCAGTGAAACCACAGCAGAGCCCCAATGGGGCTTTTCTGTGGGAAATTCCTACCTTAAGAAAGGGCCTGAATTCTATATAGTATTTTCCATCTTCAGAGTTCACTTCAGGGCATTAGCAAACTCTCTGCCTCCAAGGGGCAGTGAAATGCAGCCCTGTGCAACACATGAATAGGATTATTCATTGGTTGTATTGCAGACACTCCCCAGACCAAAGCCAGTATCATCTCAAAGATCTTAGTGAGATGAAGGCAGGAACATGTCTTGCTAGCCCCAGGCTTTATTTTAATGTAGTATTTGAAGATAGTGCTGCCAAAGGGAGTGACTTATTGAGGCCAGGATAGAGGACAGGTGGACACAGTAACTTTGTGAAAATCATTTTGGGCAAATGATAGCCCGGATTGAGAAATGGCAATTATGATGAAAGAAGAAACCCAAAGATCTGTTGAGACTGGTGTCATCAGCCTGAGGAGTGGACATGAAATGAGCCCAGGTGGGAGTAGTCAATGTTTACATTTTATATTCATGGCGATGGGGAGCACAGGAGCTTCTGGCTTTCCCTTTGAACCCTTGAGAGATTTCCCCCTTGGCCATGGTATCTGGAACCTCCAGAGGAGAGGTGTAGGAAAAGGAAGCCAGCACTGAGGAAGAGGTGACTCTGAGCACCAACATATTCTCCCCTCTTCCCCTCCCTCCCCCCACATGAGGCAATCATGCTTCCACCACTATCCTTGAACTGTAATTTCTGACTTTTCCAGGCTCTGCAAAGCAAGTTGCAGATAAGCCCTCTTGGAAGAAGTTATGGACACTGATCACATACACAAGGACTACGCTGCTCTTCATACTTTAAACCATTGTTTCTTAAACTTTTTAAGACCGAGGAACACCAAACGATATTTTTTTTTATGAGGAGCACCAAGAGTTTTTGGTTGAGGAAAAAAAAAGAAGCTTGCCCCTTGAATACCAGACGACACTTTTATTGACAACGACACTATTTGCTCACTGCCCAATGATAATTTAAGTATCTTTTTAATTATCTTTTGAAAAGTGGAACATGTTTTTTAATCTAAGTATCCCAAACATAACCTGTCAATCGCTATCCGTTAAATAAAAAAAAGTTGTCAAATAAAGAGGGAACATTGTATCTGGATTTAATAACAGAAAATATGTAACAACAAAACAACATAAAAAGCAAGAATAGCGCAAAGCAATTATAACACGTCTAGCATATTACACCAAAACCTTATGCCAATAATTTTTGTTTAGTTTAATAAACATAATATTTATTACATATACCTCCAGAGCAGTGGCACCGCTATGGGCACCTGCATGGCCCCACAATATGCCAACATTTTTATGGCTGACCTGGAACAACGCTTCCTCAGCTCTCGTCCACTCACGCCCCTTCTCTACCTACGCTACGTTGATGACATCTTCATCATCTGGACCCATGGGAAGGAAACTCTGGAAGAATTCCACCACGATTTCAACAGTTTCCACCCCACTATCAACCTCAGCCTGGACCAGTCTACATGGGATGTCCACTTCCTGGACACCATGGTACAAATAAGTGATGGTCACGTAAACACCACCCTATACCGAAAACCTACCAACCACTATGCCTACCTTCATGCCTCCAGCTTCCATCCCGGACACACCGTATGATCCACTGTCTATAGCCAAGCACTGAGGTACAACCGCATTTGCTCCAACCCCTCAGACAGAGATCAACACCTACAAGATCTTCAACAAGCATTCTTGAAACTACGATACCCACACAAGGAAGTAAGGAAACAGAGCCAGCCGTGTACCCAGAAGCCTCCTGCTGCGGGACAAGCCCAAGAAAGAAACCAACAGAACACCACTGGCCATCACCTACAGTCCTCAGCTAAAACCTCTCCAACGCATCATCAGTGATCTACAACCCATCCTGGACAACAATCCCTCACTTTCACAGGCCTTGGGAGGCAGGCCAGTCCTCGCCCACAGACAAGCTGCCAACCTGAAGCATATTCTCACCAGCAACTATACACCGCACCGCAGTAACTCTAACTCAGGAACCAATCCCTGCAACAAACCTCGGTGCCAACTCTGCCCACATATCTATACCAGCTACACCATCACAGGACCTAACCAGATCAGCCATACCATCACTGGCTCATTCACCTGCACATATACCAATGTAATATACGCCATCATGTGCCAGCAATGTCCCTCTGCTATATACATTGGCCAGACTGGACAGTCCCTATGCAAAAGAATAAATGGACACAAATCAGATATTAGGAATGGCAATATACAAAAACCTGTAAGAGAACATTTCAATCTCCCTAGACACACAATAGCAGATTTAAAGGTAGCCATCCTGCAGCAAAAAAAACTTCAGGACCAGACTTTAGAGAGAAACTGCTAAGCTACGGTTCATCTGCAAATTTGACACCATCAGCTCAGGATTAAACAAAGACTGTGAATGGCTAGCCAATTACAAAAGCTGTGTTTCCTCTGTTGGTGTTTACACCTCCAGATCAGCTGCTAGAAGTGGGCCTCATCCTCTCTGATTGAATTTACCTCATTATCTCTAGCCTGATTCTGGCCTGCATATTTATACCTGCCTCTGGAAATTTCCACTACATGCATCTGACAAAGTGCGTCTTTGCCCACGAAAGCTTATGCTCCAACACATCTGTTAGTCTGGATCTGCAAAAGCGACAAGGAGTCCTGTAGCACCTTAGGGTATGTCAACACTAGCCCCCAGTTCGAAGTAGGGAGGCTAATGTAGGCATTCGAAATAGCAAATGAAGCCTGGGATTTAAATATCCTGGGCTCTATTTGCATGTTCCCATCGGTCGCCATTTTGAAATTCCACTAGCCTGAGGTAACTGCCTGTGGCTACACATGGCAGTGAAACAGTAATTTGAACTAACTGTTACTCTTCCTGGAATGTGGTGTAGCAGTTAATTCGAACTAAGGACTTAGTTCAAATTACCGTTTCACTGCCGCGTGTAGTCGCGGGCAGTTACTTCGAGCTAGTGGAATTTCAAAATGGTGACCGGGCGGGAACATGCAAATAAAGCCCAGGATATTTAAATCCTGGGCTTCATTTTCAATTTCGAATGCCTACATTAGCCTCCCTAGTTTGAACTAGGGGGCTAGTGTAGACCCACCCTTATAGACTAACACGACTACCCCTCTGATACTTGACATCATAATATTTGTTAATCATAAATATAATTCATTATGAATCTTAATGCAATGGGTGAGCATGCATGTGATGGCATATTTCATCAATGTTTGGAGTGAGATTTGCTAAAGAAAATCTTAATGTAGGTTTAACAGTCAACCTATTTTGATATTTGGTCTTGATTACAGTGACTGCTGAAAATCCACTTTCACAAAGGTACGTTGAAGGAAAGGGAAGTAGGACCCTCAATGCCCTTTCACTTAACAGGTTGTATTCACTGGACTTTTGTCCAAAACGTTTCAAGTGATGAATTGTTTTTCAACGTGACGTCTGAGGATCGATCTGGCAACATCTCCTTTTCATTCATAGATATGGTGGTGGTTTGGCTAGTGAAATTGAATGGATCCAAAAAAATCTTCCCTTGGATCTTGGTTTGCAGGGAAATACTTGTCACTCCAATTCAACAACATTTTTGAGTGATTAACAATAATCAGATTAAGCTGAGAAATTTTAATCTTCATTCTTCTCTTTTGCCTTGTTCATAAACTCCATTAATGCACCAAACATATCAAAACAGTTTTCTATTCTTTCGAGCCACAGTTTAATTTTTTTCTTTTGCCCTTCAATTTTATTATAGGTGTTAAAAATAGTTTTATGTAGTCCCTGAGGAGACAAGTTTAACTTATCCAGAAGCTGGCATATGTCTGCAAGCTAGCACAATTTCATATTCCAATCTATGTTTTTGAAGTACTGAACAAGGTCACAGGTTTTGCTTGATAGAAATATGATTATTTCTTCTTTAAGTTCACATAGTCTTTTTAATATCCAGCCACTCGATAGCCAGCGAATGTCAGCATGCAGTAATAAAGTTCTATGTGTGGATCCCATTTCATCACATAAGATTGCAAACAGTCATGAATTAATAGCACTGGATTTTATGAAATTGACTGTTTTTACAGCTGTTAGCACTAGATTTAATTCGGCACTTTTACTTGCTAACATTTCTCGATGTATAATACAATGTGTGCCTTGCATATTTGGTGCTACTTGTTTCATTTTTGCAACTCACTCTGCATGCCTACCAGTCATATTAGCTGCACCATCAGTACAGATTGAAACACAGTCTGACATTTTTAAATCAGCACTTAAGAAATAATCTGACAATGCTGAAAATATTTTGGTGCCAGTTGTATGCTTTTTCAGTTCCAGACAGTTCATGAATTTTTCTTTAATTTCTTCTTCATCCCAGTCCACATACCACACACAGATAAGCAGCATAACTTTGTCAACAATGTCAGTTGACTCATCCACTTGCAGAGCATACATCTTTGACTTTTTTTTAAGTTATTGATGAACATCTTTGCTCATCATAAATTATGCTATTTGGAATGGTATCATTAGAAAGAGGAATTGTTTTCAGTTTTTTGGCATAATTAAGCCTTCCTCTATGGTGAAATTTTTCTTTGATTTTTGCAATGCGAAGTGATATAAAAATGATGCTTTAAGGGCAGCTTCATTTCCAGTTCCCGTAATTCAAATCAGTTTCTTCTGAGCTTTCAACTCACTGTCTTTTCTTTTAAAAAAAAATCAATTGGCATATTCTGATATTGCTGCTGTTTTGTTTCCAAATGCCTTTTAAGTTTTGATGGAACCATAGAGCTATTACCCAAAATCTCCAAGTAAATAACACATTGCGGGCAATCATCTTTATATGTGAATCCAAACACTAGATATGCAGGATCATATTGTCATCATACCATTTTCTTCCTTTTTGGTTCTGAGGAAGATATGCTACATTGAGAGGTGGAAATGTTTACGTGTGCTTCATTAGTTGATGGTTCTGGTTCCTCAGTACCTCGCTTCTGCCTTTTTGATAGGGAAATGTAATTTACTCTGTTTATTCATATTGGTGGAAATAATATATTCAGTACCTTATCAAGCATGGGTTAATGTGAAGCAGCTGACTGACAGCAGCCATAGCAGCCATGCTAGCATTAGGGGCATTGAGGGCCTTACTCCTGCCCCACCGTTCACAATGGGTCCCTTGCTGCTTAATGTTTTGTCCTTCAATAGTTCTAGCCCCTTGATCTGTTATTTTTGACACAGAATATTGAAAGGAAGGGCCTTGTCTGTGCAAGAAGATGGAAGGTGCTGGCCCCCCTCAGCTGTCTTGGGTAACAAGTGAGGGCTAAAGGTAGCTGTGTAAAGACCCAGTCAGGGTGGTGGCTGTAGGGCAGTTTTCTCCCCGGCAGGCAGGATCCCCAAACCAGCAGTGGAGACAGCCAATCAGAGCTGGCCCTGCTGCTGGTCCCGCAATGCTTCTTTCCTCTGCAAGCAGCACAACCGAGGCACGGAGCTTTCCCAGGCGGTGGCAAGCCTGGCACAGAAGCACGTGAGGAGGAACGTGGGTAGCCCCGCCTCATTTCCAGCTGCGTCATCGCTCACTCGCCTTTTCCATCCTTTGCGTGAAAGCACATGAGGAGGAACGTGGGTAGCTCCGCCTCATTTCCAGCTGTGGCACCACTCGCTCACCTCTTCCACCCTTCGCACCACCCACTGCATCTCAGTGGCTCTAGCGGCAGTTATTTTTCCTCAAACAGTTGTGGCATACCTGTGAGTTCTCCGTGGAACACCAGTGTTCCGCAGAACATAGTTTAAGAAACAAGGCTCTAAAATAACCCTCACTATTAATGAAGCCCTCAAGGACTCTGCAAAGACAATATGGCAGGCCTCAGCATCTGTGATCACTACTTGCAAGTAAACAGATAAGAAAAAAAAAGTCCCAGCTAGAGACACAGAATTCCTCTTCTCCTGCTCTCTCCATCACGGATTCTGTGAACTCTTGGGGTTCTCTTACTATTATAGGGATTGGAAATATTTGGTTCTCTTTGGTACGAAAGCCTGTTCTTTAATTATGCTGTAGCAGTAGTTTACATAGGTGTTAATGGTTTAAGGTAAGAAAGAAAAAGATTCTTTTAACAGAAGCTTTTTGGAATGTTTCAGATATCTAGCACTCTGATCTTAATGATTTTTTTAAAATCCAGTGTTATTAATTAACAGGGCTCAACAAATAATGCAATCTACTCGCCCATAGCAAGTAGATTGTAACACGGAAGAGCCGGGTTCGGGCGATCTGTGCCGGGTTCAGCGAGCCCTGCTAATTAATACATGGTATATTGTATTGCATTAAGGCCAGATCTTTGCTATGTGGTAGAGTTCTGACTCTTATGAGTCAGAAGTAGCAAGTACTAGGTGTGATGCTGTTCCTCTTCAGGTGATGTCCCTGTGGGTGCTCCACTGTTGGTGTCAGGTCGTCCCAACACCGCAGATCGGAGTTTTCATAAGCAGTAGTCAGCCGGACCGCGCATGCGTGACTCGCGCCTCAAGCCACTGGTGCCCTTTTGATCACACACGCGGTCTGGTTCCTGCCAGTTTCTTCTTCGCTGCCCTTGGTTGCAGACTGAGCGAGCCCTCTCTCCGAAGACAATCTAATCAGGAAACGAAAAATTACCTTATTACTTATAGTTAGTTATAGTTCATTCATGTTGATAATTTAAAAAGAATTCTCATAGTGGCTAGTTGCTAGCCATTATACTGGGCTCTCCCAGATTTAAGAAGTGTACCACATGCCGTGACACTATGCCAGCACTGTACAGCCATGCCAATTGCATTAAGTGCCTCAGCAAGGCACACATGCCTCAGAAATGTGTTCATTGTGCCAAACTCACTGTCAGGGCTTACAGAGCTAGAGAAATGAGGCAGAAGATGTTACTTTTTGACAAGGCATTACAGCCCATGGAGTTAGTCCAGTCAGCCTCCACTTCGCAATCACCCAGGGCTGAAAAATGGAAAGCCTCTTCTCCACAGCTGGCTCCAGCTCGATAAAGAGCCTCACCAGCCCGTTCCCTTCCACCAGCCTGTCGGCCTGTGTGAGTATGGGTGACACACCTGGAATGTCAGGTACCATGGCATTACATCATAAAACAGCTTCAGAGCTAAAATCTCAGCAAAAATCTATATTGGTGCCGTCAATGGTTGCACCAGCTCACCAGTCAGCACCGCTGGCTACTGCACCTACCATCACAGCACCACTGACTCCAGTGCTGTCCATCTCAGCACAAGGGTGGGGAAGTGGAAGGCAATGTGGTAAATGAGTTGGTGTGCCTTGATGTTATAATTTTGAGGACCCAACCGTCCAATGTGAAGGCAGCCCAGTGATGATGAAAAGGCCTCAAATGATGGTGGAAGATAGGGGTGGAATGAGAAGGCTGATGCATGATGGGGAGATTTTGCAGACCAGAGAGTCAAATCTGCTGTTTGTTCGCCTGGTTATTGGTGTTATGAGCACTCTGCGGGCATCTCCTTTGGGGACGTTGCCTAGTTCTCGCTTGATTGAAGCCGTGTTGCTGATACCTGCAGTATGAGAACTCATAATGTTTCTGATATGGGGTATATCTTTTGCGGTGGTACGGTGAGATGTATGTCCCGAGAGTGTGCAAGGTCATTCTCAAATCTTTGCTCGAATGCAAAACCTCATCAGTCTTTTCTGCAAACAGTTTCTATTTATCAAAAGGGAGGTCCTCCACTTTTGATTGTAGCTTGCAAGGGACCCTAGCGGATTGTAGCCACGGACTCTCCTCATAACTACAGATGTTGCAGTAACTCAAGCTGCTGCATCTGCTACATCCAGCGCTATTTGAAGGGCAGTCCTTGAGGGATAACCCTCTTGAACAATGGATTTCAATATTGGCCTCTGAGTCAGGCAGGTGTTCTATGAGGGTGGTAAGCTTTGAGTAATTGTTGAAATTGTGATTGGACAGTAGCGCTGCATAGTTAGCTATGCGGAGAAGCAAGGTGGATGAGGAGTAAAAATAGGTCCATGCACATGCTTTCCTTCTCTGCAGTGTTCTTGTATTGCAGGAGCTTAGATCTGTGTAAGGCAGCATCTGCAACTAATGAGTTCAGTTGTGGGTGGGAAAACAAAAAATCGTCTCCCTTTGTAGAGACAAAGTACTTTTTGTCAGCACATTTATCAGTTGGAGGTACTGATGCTGGGGTCTGCCAGATCTCATCAGCAGCCTCCATAATGGCCTCGTTTATGGGGATTGTGATCTTTGCACACTGCGAGGCCTGAAGATTTTTGAGAAGCCAGGGTTGTTTCTCAGATACTTTAGTTAATTGACTCTCCGGGATAGGAGCTACATGCTTAAAGAGATCCTGAAATTGCTTCAGGTTGTTTTCGGGAGATTGATTGTCAGGGATAACTTCCTCATCAGGAGATGACAAAGACTAGTTCGACTGCTAAACCTTGAAGCAGTAGAAAGGGTGTCTGAAAGGTTCAAAGGCAAGGGTTTCTACTCCCATTACTTTCTCATCCCAAAAAGATGGGAAATTGGAGGCCTATTCTAGACCTTTGCAGATTGAATCGATACTTTCTAAAACAACGATTCAAAATGGTTACCCTATCATCAATAATCCCAGCATTAGAGAAGGGAGACCGGTTTGCAGCCATCAACCTGCAGGACACTTATTTTCATGTTACTATACGCCCTGCGCACAGATGATTCCTGTGTTTCATGGTTGGATCACATTGCTATCAGAACTGGGGTACTACCTTTTAGCCTTTCTTCCGCACCCATACTGCGGTGAAACAGTTTAGCAGAGTTATGCACATTGTAAATGGTATACAACAATGATACAATACAACAATAATACAGTGATGCAGCAATAATACAGTTGGTTTTACACAATCCAATTTTAAGTTAACTAACAGTAATTTATAGCTGATTGCCAATTTAATTGTCCATATATGGTAGACTGTGGTGTATTTGACCAGTCTTTTTTATATAAAGCACTTCTTTTTTTTTTTCCTGATGCTTAAGCTTTTTTTTTTTTTTTTTTTTTTTTTTCTGTATAATATTATCTTCTGGTGTCTTTGTGCTGTGATATCTTCTTGTCTCTTTGGTCTGTGGGATATAAAGTTAAACACCTTAAGTTAGTTAACAGAATAAAAAGTTTTTTGTTTGGATGTTTTACATTTCTCTTGTTTTTAGTAACTTAATGCACAGAGTAATTTAGTTAATTTATAATGTAATAGGGACCAAGTCTTTTACAACACAATTTATACTTTTGCAATTGTTGTATAGATATTGATTTTCACTTAAGGTATATCAAATAGAATGCTTAATAGATGCTTACAATCTTCCATGTGAAGTGATAGAAATGTAGCCGTGTTAGTCTGGGGTAGTTGAAGCAAAATGCAGGACAATGTAGCACTTTAAAGACTAACAAGATGGTTTATTAGATGATGAGCTTTCGTGGGCCAGACCCACTTCCTCAGATCAAATAGTGGAAGAAAGTAGTCACAACCATATATACCAAAGGATACAATTAAAAAAAATGAACAAATATGAAAAGGACAAATCACATTGCAGAACAGAAGGGGGATGCGGGGGGGTGGGAAGGGGGAGGAAGGAAGGTAAGTGTCTGTGAATTGCTGATATTAAAGGTAGGGAGAGTGGGATGTTTGTGAGTTAATGGTATTACAGGTGATAATTGGGGAAACTATCTTGGTAATGGGTGAGAAAGTTCAAAGACTTGTTAAGTCCTTGTTGGCAAGTGTCGAATTTTAACATGAATGACAGTTCAGAGGATTCCCTTTCAAGTGCAGATGTAAAAGGTCTTTGTAGCAGAATGCAGGTGGCTAAACATCCCACATGAAGACGGATTACAAGCAATTAGAAACACTATCCCAGAGGACACTACTGCCAACCTGATAGCAGACCTATGTAACTTTGTTCTCACCCACAATTATTTCCAGTTAAAAATTATGTTACTGCCAAGCTTTTTAGAGTTAATTTGCTTGTGATACCAATTTCTCTTCTGTTAACTGAATAAAAGCACAAACACTAACAACTGCTTCCCTTTGACATAATGTAACAAAGTGTATAAAATTAAACCAAATATATAATTAGACCAAAATAAATGTTTAAATACAGTTTTATGCAAATCCTTTGAGGATATTAAACTTTCTTGATGCTTTGTGCTTAGGAGTCCAAGGTGGAAACTGGTTGAAATTGTTTGGTTAACTTTATGCATAAATGAGTATTTGTGACCATTATTGCTATGCCATTTCTAAAACTATATTTAAAAGTAAAAAACAAGTTTATAAAAACCCAAAGAAAAAATTAACATTTTGTTGGTATTACCTTAATAATGAGGTTTCCCTTACAATTTCTTATTAACAGTTTAATAACAAAATTGTGATTAATAAGAACATTCTTTTTGTTTACAATTGCATTATTTGTTGAGGCAAAATATATGTACATATATTTGTAAGTAAGGCCTTTTTGAACTTTGGAAAAAAAATTGGTGGTGTTAATATAATTATACCCCAAACATGATAGTAAAATCGTGTGGTACCACTTTTTTTTCCAAAAAAGGTTATAAAGTTGACTTTTGTTGCAACAAAATAAAAGTAATTTTAAAAATAGTCATGTGATGTAAACTTACAACTAAACCCAAATGGTGCCAGAATTCTATTAATAACAATACAAAATAAAAAATAGAACAAAAGGGTTAAACATTTAAATGAGCATCTTTTTTCCTTATTTAAATTTTTTAATTAAAATGATATAGATTTATACTAAAATATGCCAAATTTGTTCTATTAATTTAGTAACTTAAAGCATTTTTCATTACTTTATATTAAACTTTATTTTAAAACTCTGCTCTATTGAAATAAGAAAAGCCAATGTTTCAAATATTAGTCAGTGATTAGGATTAGAAGCAGAGTGTGCGGCTGTGTCTACACTGGGCCACTTATTCCGGAAAATCAGCCGCCTTTCTGGGATAAGCTGCGAGCTGTCTACACTGGCCCTTGAATTTCCAGAAAAGCAACGATGCTCTACTGTACAAAATCAGCCGCTATTCCAGAAAAACTATTCTGCTCCCGCTCGGGCATAAGTCCTTATTCCGGAACACTGTTCCAGAAAAGGGCCAGTGTAGACAGCCCCGTAGTCTTTTCCGGAAAAAAGCCCCGATCGCGAAAATGGCGATCGGGGCTCTTTTCCGGAAAAGCGCGTCTACATTGGCCACAGACGCTTTTCCGGAAAAAGGGCTTTTCCGGAAAAGCAGCCTGCTAATGTAGACGCTCCTTTTCCAGAAAAACTGAAAACGGAATAGTATTCCGTTTTAAGCAGTTCCGGAAATTCATGCCAGTGTAGACACAGCCTGCATGTCTGTTGCTTAGCAACCATACCTTCAAGAAAGTTGGTTGCATTCCTGAAGGGTTACAATAATTATTAGATTTATTTAAAGTAAATTTTTTACTTTTTAAAAATCTGTGTCTGTTTTGTTTTCAATTGCTTTGACTTTTTGAGGTTTCTGTAAAAAACTTGACTCTCTTTTTGTGTTAAAAGTTAAAGTGAGAAGAGGGTGGGGAAAGATGGTGAAGAGCAATTAAGGAAGGTAGTGAGCAGAGAGACAGAAACTTTCAAAGTTGTTTTAAGGCACAGGCGACAGAAGTAAATTTAGTAAATGGAGAAAGACTATAAAAGAAAAAAAGGATATATTTTTAGCTGAGCATGGAGTGCGGTTTGGTGGGTCAAAACAGTTGGGAATTTGCACCCCGAGTTTTTATCCTGGCTCTGCAAAGAGAGTGGGGGTAGTTATCTGTTCTTGTATAAACTGAATTTGGTCCCCCACTGTCTGTTGCTTTTGTCTGCATTTCAAATGGCTTGCAGGAGTGCCCTTACATGCTGCAGTTAACTGTTTTGAGGCATCTCCATGTGTTAATAAATCAATTCTAAGTGTTAACCTGCTTAATCTTGGTGTTTCACTTTCAGATGCTTTTTCATTCACTCCCCTGCGATTAAGTCGCAGTTCCCCGTCTCCTAATATGCTCTGTGAAACATTCCATTTTTTCCTTGATTTGATTTACCAATTCTGGGTCAGGATTGTTTGCTACTTCTTTCCGGATACTTACTTGTCCTGTACTGACAGGCACCAGTCTAGGTTTTAGTTTGACCGGAACCTGGCTTTTAGCATATGATATTGATTGTAATGCAGTGGACCCTGGCTCATCTTTCAATTTTGCCAGGGCCACCTTTTTTTTATTTCTGTCCCTATTCTTCAGGCACTGTGATAGCACTTGAAATCTTTTGCTTAGCAACAGAGGATGATACATATTTTTTGCAAGTTATCAACAGCTGTTTCCAATCTCTTATTTTCCTCCTTTACTTGTCCAAGCATATCATGCATCTGGACTGCTTGCTGCCCTGTCAGCAGGGCCTGTGCTTTCCAGTGGTCTATTGACTGTGTTACCTCCTCTATTTCTCTGATTTTTTCCTTTAACTAGGAGGCAAGCAGAGTGGCATGTTGTTTAAGCCATCTCACAGCCATTGCCATTAATTGCAAAGTTCTGGACTTTTTGCTTTTATTACTATTCTTTCGAGCTTTAGTTTCTACCATGGCTTTACGAATACCAGTCCCTGTCTCCCCACTTTCTTTTTTAAATTCAAATGGACCTCCTTTTCTGGTTATCCTGCAGGTCCATGCTTCATCAAACTCTGTGGGGATTTGAAAGGAGGGGAGAAGGGGGTTCCCTAGATCGTGGCTTTCTGTCATGTTAGATTGCGACTCCTACAGAGGACAGCTCGCTTGCTTACAAGTGTAGTTAGGTAGATTTACAGCCACGGTGTCCTCACAGGTCTCTGGCTCTGTTGATAATGGTAACCAGCTGACTACTGCTTTTGAAAACTCTGATCTGCGACGCTGGGACAACCTGACACCAACAGTGGAGCACCCACAGGGACATACATCTCGAAGACCATCGTTACTGCACCAAGGTGAGTAAGTTCCTCTTTTGTAGGCTGAAACCTTATTTGCAAGTTCTTTTAAACATGCATCTGTCTACAAACACTGAAGTCGTGTTAATTTTTTCTGGGGCCTCTACTATTTAAGTTGGTGACATATACAAGGTAAAAGTTTTGAACAGGAATACTTTCATCTGTTTTTACATCATGAATCCTAAACATTCCCCAGAGAAACTATAAGTCTTAATGAATGCCTTGCCTTTTACTCTCCTTTCCAGTGTTAGTAAATATCATATTAGTCATGAGGTCCTTGGAAATACTATTTCTAGTTGACTCATAGATTTGTTTAGCATCTTAAACCTGAGCTATTTGTGGATAATATGCATTTTGGTGTGTTTACTAGCTAGAATTATTAGAAAGGTTGATGATGCATGTACTCCAAGGGTAGTGTTAATTTTCTTTTTTATTTGATTTCATATTAAATATTGTAAGCATTGCTCCTTGTTAACTATCCCATGTTTTAATATATTGTCTTCCACACACATGGATTGTGTGTGTGTGTGTGTGTGTGTGTGTGTGTGTGTGTGTATACATGTTTTTTGCTTGTATTGATGGTGCACATCCACACACTACTTCAATATTGGTATTGCACATAAGAAATTTCAACCCGCTCAAGGATAGAAAATGTTAGAGGGAACACCGTGGTGCACCCCTGAGGACACTCATGAAGAAGTAGTAGTTAATCACATTGTGCAGTTACAATAGTTTTAGTTGTTTATGTGTTCCACAACCCACCCACTTTGGTGTTCTTGTTTACGACTTTGCAGCGGAGAAGGAACGGAGCAGATGGAAGCACACTTGCAGTAGAGCATCTAGAGGAACACACATATTGAAGGACCATCATTAGTGCACAAGGTGAGTAAATTCTCACATTGGGGCTCGAACACTACTTTTCTCCATAACTCCTGATGTAGGTGACAAGCATTGTAAGAGGACATACCCATGAAGCAATTCTCTAGAAGATCCTTCATTACCAGGCTTCCTTGTTGTGACAGTTGGAAAACCACGTATGTAATTCAGTGAATCCTGCCACTTCCAAGGCTGATTGTGACCCCAGACACAGCTTGTCCAGCCCTTCCATAACCTGCAGCATAGAACCTTGTATGTGTGTGAGAGATCTTCTCCCTGCCAGAGGTGAGTGCAAAGTCCCTGTGTCACTATCAACTCCTCACAGAGGGGAAAGAAGGGCTGCTGTCCAATAGTGTTGGGGGCCCTGGATGTGTCTCAGAGATTGTGTTACACAAAATCCAGCAAAGCCAGAAATGAAATGAGCTCCATAAATGTCTGTGCCCCTCACACCGCTGGTGTGCTCGCCAAGGGTTGGTGTGCATGTTAGGTAAATGAAAGCAGAGAGACCTGGAAGGCTAGAGAAAATCCTCCGTTTTCTAATATGCAATAGGTCAGGATCTCATGTCCCCCACCTTTTCATCAGTTCTCTCCAACTTTCCCCCTTCCCCCACTGCTTCTGGTAATCTGTCTCCCTCAGATGATTCCTCTTGGGGGTGATCCATATAATTAGTATCTCCTTTCACTCTTTTTAATCTCATAGATTCATAGACTTTAAGGTCAGAAGGGACCATTTTGATCATCTAGTCTGACCCCCTGCACAACGCAGGCCACAGAATCTCACCCACCCACTGCTAGAATAATCCTCTCGCCTATATCTCAGATATTGAAGTCCTTGAAACGATGGTTCAAAGACCCCAAAATGCAGAGAATCCTCCCGCTAGTGACCCGTGCCCCATGCTACAGAGGAAGGCGAAAAACCTCCAGGGCCTCTGCCAATCTACCCTGGAGGAAAATTCCTTCCCGACCCCAAATATGGCGATCATCTGAACCCTGAGCACGTGGGCAAGACTCACCAGCCAGACACCCAGAAAAAAGTTCTCTATAGCAACTCCTATCAATATATTAACACATTGGGAGATTATGAGATGATGCAGATTAGTGAGGCATAGTGCTGCTGGTTCATCCGTTCCTCTGCTTAACTCTATAGAACTAGCCAATAGCCTGTCATAAGACAGGATTTCCGGTTCTCTCCTCCACGACCTATTCCCTTTCTATCTCGCTCTTCTCTCCTGAGCCTCCGGTCTCTCTCTCTCGCTCTCCTACTGTCTCTCCACCCCCCCCAGCTCTCCTCCGCCCCCTGCCTCTCTTTCCATCTCTCTCTCTTCTCCCTCTCCTGCCTCTCACTCTCTTTTTGCTATCCTCCCCCTCCTCGCTGTCTCCTCTGCTCTCCTATGTCTCCGTCGGGGATGCACGCTTGTCCAGGCCGCCGTAGCACTTGGCTGACTTCTGCACCGCTCAGCCGGGCCGCCACGGGGGAGCAAGTGGCGCATGTGGCCGTTTGAGCCCTGCACGGGCCGTCCAGAGGGAACAGCCAGCATTTCAGCGTTACAGACTCTCAGACATTGGGCTACTATATATATGACTAGCCAATTAGCCTGTCATAAGACAGGATTTTCAGGTCTCTCCTCCACATCGGTCTTCTCTCCTGAGCCTCCAGTCTCTCTCTCTCTCTCTCTCTCTCTCTCCCCTCCTTCTACTGCCTCCCCCCTCTCTCTCTCAGCTCTCCTTCGCCTCCTGCCTCTCTCTCTGTCTCTCTCTTTCTCTTCTCCTCCCCCTCCTGCCTCTCACTCGGAGGACCGCGGAGTCCAAACAGCTGCTTGTGCCACTTGCTCCCCCACGGCAGCCCGGCTGAGCGGTGCAGAAATCAGCCGAGCGCCACGGCGGGAGGCGAAAGGGGACAGGGAAGTGATGTTCACGGCCAAGGGGCGGGGCCTGGAGCCACTGTCATGCTGCACGTCACCGCCCTGCCCCCTTCCTCTCCCGCCATGGTGCTCAGCTGATTTCTGCGCCGCTCAGCCAGACCGCGGCAGGGGAGCAAGCGGCTGTTTGGGCCCCGCACTCCCCATGCAGCATGGGCCGCCCAGAGGGAACAGCCAGCATTTCGGTGTTACAGACTCTCAGAAACTGGGCTAATACTTATGATTCCTGATTTTCAAGACTGGTCCCTCTCCAGCTGTCTGTTTCCCCCTAATTGCCCCATCACCTAGTACCCACCAGAGATGGAATCTCTGAAGGAAAAAAACTCATTGCTCACAGGGTATTTGCAAAACATAGAGGGTTTATTAATCTCCAAACAGCGTGGAATGTAGAATTAAGAGTCAGCTTTACATTTCTGTATTCTCCTCATGTTAAAACAAGCAAATGTATGTACATGTTTCCAGGACAGTTATTAACATCTTTATAAATTAAGCAGCCAGGATCAGGAAAGAGTTCCTTCTCCCTTCCCCTCAAGCTACACGCAGTATTTCCAGAAGCACTCGGAGAGGTTCCCACGTTTCTTATTCTGTTTCCTGTCCTTGGCCAGCAGGCGGCTCAGCAAAGCATTTGGAGGGTGACTTCCATAGAAAACCTAAAATCAAGCAACATTATGCAGATTAATGAGTGGGAATGGGATTAATCCTCGGAAAAATACTTACAATGAGATGCAGTCCCTCTGCCATCCCTGATCAGGCTCCATGCTCCGACTACCCCAGAGAGACAGCCAGTTCAGTGTGCATTTGTGAACCAAAGGGCTAATCAAATTCCCTGCTTTCATCTCTAAAGGATCAGTCTATGGCCAATAGTAATGATATTGTATCATCAATTAGACCATTATCATTGTACTAATGTTGCACACATTGCAGTGCACAAGTGCCATCCATAGTGGGAGTCCTTATTGAATCTCATTATATCCATGCACACAATTTAGCTGCCCGTGAAGGTTGGAACTGGTCTTTTATTTAGAAGGCCGTTTTTCAGGAAAGGGCTGGAATTTTAAAATTAAGATGAAATGTTCTGTTTCTCCTAAATCTGTGTAACTAGTCTTGAAAATATTTTAAAATTATTCAACTTAGCAGTATTCTGTCATTATCTTCCAACCTCCTTTTTCTGCTCTAGAAAGGTGGGGCCATACTTTGATCTAAACTATTTTAAGGTAAAGGGTGTCGTCTTATCCATTTCTTAATCTAAAATGTGGATTTCAGGTTTCTTATTTTGATAATCACTAGTCATTCACTTAAGAAACATAAGAACGGCCAGACTGGATCAGACCAAAGGTCCAACTAGCCCAGTGTCCTGTCTTCCAGCCATGGCCAATGCCAGATGCCCCAGAGAGAGTGAACAGGTAATCATCACGTGATCCTTCTCCTGTCATCCATTTCCAGCCTCTGACAAATAGAGGCTAGGGACACCATTTCTACTCATCCTGGCAAATAGTCATTGATGTACCTAACCTCCATGAATTTATCTAGTTCTTTTTTGAACTCTCTTAAAGTCCTGATCTTCACAACATCCTCTGGCAAGTAGTCCCACAGGTTTGTCTCTGCACTGTGTGAAGAAAAACTTCCTTTAGTTTGTTTTAAATCTGCTGCCCATTAATTTCATTTGGTGACCCCTAGTTCTTATATTATGGGAACAAGTAAATAATTTTTCTTTATTCACTTTTTCCACATCAGTCATGATTTTATACACCTCTATCATATCCCCCCTCAGTCTCCTTTTTTCTAAGATGAAAAGTCCCAGTCTTTTTAATGTGTTTGTTTAGACTCTATCCCTTTTTTAATTATTCAGAACATTCTGTTTGCTTTTTTGACTGCTGCTGCATATTGAGTGGATATTTTCAAAGAGCTATCCACAATGACTCCAAGATCTCTTTCTTGTACTTACCTCTTTCACATTTTCCCTTGGATTGTAGCTGCTGGGGCTGAGACCTAGAAAAACAAGAATGAAATGCTTCTTAATTTAGAAATGAAGACACTTCCCTTCTCACTTCTGATTGCCATAATATAACCCATCAAAGAGGTAAAGAAGAGAAGTTCAGAAGACCAAATACCAGTTGATGTAGGGCAGTGCTTGTCATATTGCATTACTCCTAATGTGTCTGTGATAGTGGTATTGCAGCATTTACTTCATCTTACAATGACTCTTGCAGGAGAGAGGTATCATGATATTTATAGATTTTCTGAAAACACTGGTGCATTTCAACTGATTCTGACATTTGTAAGGCTCGGCTAACCACTCCCAGACCTAAGAGGAGCTCCTTTCCTCCTAGTTGTCGGCAGCCACTCAGTAAGATTCACGCTGACTTAGAGGGCTGCAACGTCCTTTCACTGCTAATTAATTCTGAATGGAATTGTTTCTCATGGTGCTTTGATTCTCCTCCCTGACTTAAGATGTTCCTGCGGGTAGGGTTTGGCTTCTCTGCAGACCGTGAACTTTGGCTGCTTCGCCCATATGCGCTCTACAGCAGATTCATATTGCAGGATGTTCCTTATTTCATGCTATTCAAAGAAGCTGAATTTTTAGAAGGGCTCCTTGGCATGTTGTACCTTGGAACACCTCTGTGTATGAACTGAGGGGAGCGGGACCGTTACCTGCTTTGCTGGGACTGTGCTCAGTTTGTGCCCCCAGGAGCTTTGGCAAAGTCTGAAACAGAGAAGCTCCTCCCAAGCTATCCAGTTGCTCCACATTTAATCCTGCATCTTCATCAGCTGTTGGCAGAAAAAGACTTTTAAAGGAGACATCAGAGTCCGTATGGGGTGACACCCACCTCAGGACCCTGTTCCCTTTTGGGCCACATCCGTTCAGTCCAGTGGCTCCGAAACAGGCCTGTGGTTTGGAGACATTGGACGGAATAGATCACTGGCCTTTATCGAATGACTGCAAATGCAGTGGTGTTTGCCTTGTTGGGCACATGAGTTACCCTACTGATATGACATCTGTGCAGTCTTTCTGTTCTCACTGCTCTAACAGATTCACCCAGTTAGGCGTAATAAGCCACCCATTGGTTTGGGGCCCTGGGTACCTACAGCCCCAAGCACAGAAGCTGCTGCTTTTCAGAGCATCTGTAATGCTAAAAGAAACACTCATCTGCTGAAGTGGGTTTTACCCACTCTTCCTAGACCCTCTTATCCTCTTGTGATGATATAAATATGTTTTAGTCCCTAAAATACCACAGGACTGCCTGTTGTTATCTCAAAGGGCTGATTATAGAATGTAGAAGCTCTCTAGGTTGCAGGACTGAATCCACCCCAATTCAGTATCAACTAAATATTACTGTCAGATGACTGTACGGTGGTCTACATGAAGTGAACTGACTTCATTCTAAACAGACAGGATATGATAAAAACAAGGTAACAGTTTCTTCAGAATGATCAAGGACTGAGAGCTCCACAAGAGCTCACAAGATACCCTCTTATCTTTCTAAAAGAAGATAATCTCAGGGTCCCACTGGGTTTCTTGCACGTGTTTCTCAATCTATCGATATGGTTCCATCATCCTTATAGTATCTGAGAGCCCTAATACTACCCATGCTGTGTCTTTTTTTGTAGATAAATATAGAATTCAAGCTCCAGGCTTGTCACCCTATTCAATTTTACAAGAGTTAAATGCAATAAAAATCTTGTAGGACATTGAGAAACACATTATGGTAGCTGTATTTCCCATATATTTCTGCCATCTTTACCATTCACTGCAAGTCAGGCCTGTACTGTTACGTACTTCATTTTTTTCAGAAAGAAGATAATGTATTTGTATTTGCACAGAGAATTATATAAATTGTTCTTAGAACAGTCCACAGATTGCCACCAGAACCCTACGTGCAAGTGGCACATATATACACTAATATTGTCTTCAGATAAGCAGATCACATCTTAGCTAGCAATGGCAGTCATACAAAACAGTGGAAAGTGGGACAGAGAGAATCTGGCTGGACAGAGGAAGAAAATCTTGCAGATACATCATTGGGTGAGCAGTTCAGAATTCCAACTACTCAGGAAGTATAGGCAAATTGCACAGTTGTATTAATATAGACAATGCACTAAAAATCTGCAAGCAATGAAAATGTTTCTTCTATTTGAAAAAATGGTTATGAAGATTTTAAAAAAATCCTTGGCCATAAGTGAATATTGTAGTTTGCCTAGTAAATCTCCATGGGATAGTTGCACAGGGCACTGAAAAGTTTCAGAAATGAATCTTTGCATTAAACCAGCTGCCACCTCCATGTGCAATATTCTGAGACGTTTCACACAATTACTCTAATATACTTAGCTTCTCCCTAGCAATGCTTTGGTTTCAGATAAAAATATATAGTTGAATATAGTCTCCTGATTTTGTTCCATCCTTTGTTCAATAGAAGGCTCTTTTTTATTAGTAGAGATTTAATAAGTTTAATGCATGCTTCCAAACAAATGCAGTTGATATTAATGCTTACTGCCAGCTCATTCACCATATGATGTGATGGACAATGTCTGGATTGAATGACAGCTGGCTGTAAATTGCAAGTTACACAGGAGAACATTTGGTTGTAAAGATATTTGTTTAAATTTCGGAGTTATTGATATTTAAAAAACCACTTTAGTGTCTGTCAGTCATTGTACACGAATATAGCAGCAGTGCCTCCAATAAAAGAATATGACATTACTCTAGGTATAGGGCAGGTAAGCACAGTCCCTTCTTTGTGCACAGCTTTCTAACCTGCAGCATTCCCTGATCCTCCAGTCCTGAGCCCTAGCTCAGAGTTCTGCTCATACATTTCCATCCTGACTCTATGGTACCCTCTCTATTCCCCTTTTGGATCCCTATATTGTTTTATTTATGCCCCTCAGTCTCGACCTCCTGTACCTCTACTTTTCTAAACCTTGGATTTCCTAAGCAGAAACTTCTCCTCTTTCAAAACTGAACAAAGTCCCCATAATGTGAGCAGATATCTACTAGGATATTAAATGTCACATTACTAAACTAATTTTCACTGCTGACTTATGCCAAAATTGGTCTGTCCTTCGCTCCAAAATGGGAGTGGTCACTGCATTAATTTCTGCAGTATCTCTCCCACTCTTTCTAGATATATTTAAATTTAAAAAATAATGAATCACAAGTCTTAAAGGACAGTTAGGGGAACTGATCATGCACCCCAGGCTACTCTAAGTAGAATCCAATGGCAGTCAGCTCATGTTTGATGTTGCAGTGTTCAGAGAGCTTGCATTCAGGATCTGAAGGCAATAACAAGGGATATTTAGGGCACTCGTTCAGCTGCTGATTCTAGTTGTGCCTCTAACATTGTGAAGAAACACTTGCTTTTTGCTAAAGTTGGAGAAAACAGATAGGAAAAGATCCTTTCTGAAAAAATTTGCCTGCTACTCATCTGGCATTACCGCCCAGTGTCCTGCTAAGCTTCTGACCACTAAAAGCAAAAAAGTCTTACCTGAGCGCTGATAGGACATCTCACTGGAGTCGATAACAGGGAGAGACAAGAGAGGACATGAGAGGCTGATAATAACGAGACAGCAGAATACCAGCCTATGCATTGTTGCTGCGTCTTTGTTGACCCTGTCGTTCAAAACTGCTATCTGACTGGTGCTTCTCCTCCCCAATTCACCCATTATATAGCCACTCATGACCTCATAAAAATCATCATCCAAAAAAATCCAATGAATTTATTGCCCATTGATTCTAAATGGAAACCACTTTGCATTGATGTAATTTTTTCAAGGTAACAGTTCATAGACAATAAATTTATTGTCATTGTGTAGTGTACAACGTGACTATTACATCAAACCAGGCACAGTAAAGTTTATACATCTGGCATAAAAAATAACTTCCAGTTATAAATCATGAGTTAACGAAAGGGTCAGACATTGGTTGAAATGACCAGGGCAGTGAGATGGCTGATTTATGAGCCTTAGCAGGCTTGACGCAGAACATCTGATATTAAATGTTATGGTTTTTTTCCTTTTGTGAGTTGGATGGATGAGTTGTCATGTTGTCTTGGGGGTTCTTGTGCCAGGACAGTGAAAAGAGTGAAGGCTAAAACTTCCATCCAGTTGTTAATTTGCAAAGAAAAGCTGAGCTGAGTTAAACATGTTGGTGTTTTTCCCTTACTATTTCACGTCTGGTTTTTTTTTTTCCATTTGCAAAGGCCTTTTTCGATATTGCTCCAGAGAATTGCCTTGGCAGAAGAATTGTGATTTTTGTTCTTCCTTTATGGTTAGGTGGAGACTCGCTCAAAATACATAAACTAATTTGGAAAGTGTTAAATGTAGGTCTTTTACTAGCCTATGAGCAACACTGGCCCCCATTTTAGCTTACCTACCAGCTGTTTCCCTCTAAAGAAATGTACTGGATCTCTTATTAGCTGGCTAACTATTTTCTTTTTAAAGCTATCATTGTGGCTACCATGCAGAACAAGCAGCCTCGTGACTTTATTCTGTGTGTTCCTCCATCCATCCATAAATTGTTCCTTATGTCATCTCTCCTATCACACATGTCTTTTGCTTCTAAATTATTAACTCTTTGGGCAGAGGCCACACATTACACACACATACCTGTACACAGATATTAGTGTCATAAGCTGACATACATTTATGCTCTGGATTTTTGTTTTAAGTGATGCTGAGAACATGGGCTTGCATTCAGTTCTACAAAAAAACGGAGATTCCAGTTCAGGCACAACTGTCCCTGAATATTGTTTTCCTGCTTTCTAACACTATGGGAAAATAAAGTGAGATCTAATCAATTGATATTAGGGCTATTCATTTTCCTTTTATCTTTAGAAATGAGTTTGATCTTTCATATTATAAATTCTTTAGTTGCTGGAGTGATCTGAACATTATCTGTAACTGGCATTCATCAAATGACAAAATAAAAACCATTAAATCACACCTGCAGCAGCATAAGATACAGGTCATCTTACTCAATATGTCCTTGATTGATTCTTGAAAAACAGAAATATTAGAAAGCATACTCATTCAGGAAACATAGCTATTAATTTACCTATGCCGCACCATACTAGCCATTGGTGACTTCAAGAAAGAAGTGACATCAAGAATTGGAAAGGCATCCATACCATTTTCTAAAATAAACATTGTATCTCTTTGATTTCCATAAATTATAAAAAAAAAAAAAAAAAAAAAAAACCCTGTAAATGTTCAATTCTGTCTTTATCTCATTTGGTATTAACGTGGCAGCAAGAGCTGGAGATCAGTGTTAGAAAACTTAGACACCTTTGAAAATAAGTGCCTAAGAAAAATTCTGGATGGTGGATGGACAAACTTCATCATCAACAAAAAGATCCGATAAACCGCCAGCCAGTGGCTCGTCTCCCCTAAAGTTAAAAGAAAGCAGTAGACCGATTTGCAACATATACACCAGATGACAACACACAGACTCCCACATGAAGCTGTCAAATGGAAACCAACTACGCAGGGAGGGCAGATGAGTTGATCTCAACACCATAGCACAGATGGAAGCAGCAACTAATGGTGGAGATGAATTGAAGAGAGAGTTTCCATCCTGCGCACTAATATTGGTGCAAGAAAGATGGGGACATTCCACGTAGTGCATGCCATACATTGAATAGTAGTGTGAGAGTAGATGCAGATAGGTGTCATGAATCAATATGTAAAACATCTGGTGTAGGTGTCTGAACTGTGTGACTGATTTCCTACTTCCTAGACTTCTCTTTGCATGGGTGATTAAGTGAGCTAGAAAGGAGTTCTACAAAACTAAATTAACAAATTCATGTACCCATCACCCCCTCTTCTTTCCCCACAGGGAGGGCAAGTGACTGAAGGAACTCTTCCCTCTCTATCTGTGACTCATTCACCTTCTCATTCCATGATTGCAAACAGCAATCAGGTTTGATTTTTGCCTCATGACCTCATTGTTTAAGATGGTGTTGATTGCTCAGTATGAACACTTCTCCTTCAGTGAGCTATCAATGACAATGGCATCATCAACATTCATTCAGAACATCCTCCAAGGAAAGCTAATGAAGGAAGCACTCTACATAAGCGATTTTTGTCCTCTGTCTTTCCACTAGGAAGAGTGCAGCGTCTTACAGCAATCATGAAGTGCGTCATGTAGGAGTTGGGCATCTTGCCTACAACTTATTGCTTTTGACTCAGATCTTGCATTTATCACCTATAAACTTTCCTTTGCTGGGGTGCCAAAGGCATTGAAGAACAGGGTGCATGTCATCATGCAAAGCAAGGAAACAGCTCCTCTCATGAGGGTCGACAAATTCAAGCAAATGGAGGGCAAAAGTGTGTAATGTCAGTTTGAAAGTTTGGGGGATTATTTCTGGGTGTTTTGAATAATGGTTCTGGAAATGTTGTTTGGTTTTTTTTAAACAAGGATATTCTGAGTTCTTATTGTGTGGTAGATCTTGCTTCCAGCTGCTGTAATTGCATATGAGATAATAAAGCAATTTCAATCTAGTTTGTTTATTAAACTTCTTTGGGGTTAACAAGGACAGAGTTACCACTTTACTGTATTTTCAATATTTAATAATAATCTTTACTAACCAGGATAAACCATTACAAACAAGTTATTGTATATTGATGATCAGGATGGGTTGTGAACTATAAATTATTAATGATAGAGGAAAGTGCAGAAAGTGGTTTACAGAAAATACTTGAACCTTCTGAACTAGATAACAAAGGCCAAAGTTCTGTTTGATAGTACAAATTCTTTTGTCCTTATTTTATAACATTGTCAGATCCTTAAATGAATGATGTTATATGTAAGTGTAAAGTATTAATCTAACCCAGGAGCCTGACAATTGCCCATGACAGGCGAGTTAAGGAAAAAGGAGTAAAGCCTTGTAATTTTGCAGTAACATGCCTGTAGGGAGAACCTTTTCTTTAAGCATAAGTGGCTTATTTGGCTTATTTTCTGGCTATATATAGGAGCAGAGTAAAGCATATTCTCTGTGGCAATATCCAAATCACTTATGAAGATATTGAATAGAAATTGACCCAGGACGGATTCCTCCAAGATCCCACTTGACATGAACTTCCAGCTCAATTGTGAGCCATTGATAATTACTCTGTGATTTTTCCAGCCACCTGTTCACCCACAAATCCAAAGTACTACACTTAGGAAGAAATAATATATTGCACAAATACAAACTGGGAAATGACTGCCTAGGAAGGAGTACTGCAAAAAAGGATCTAGAAGTTACAATGGATCACAAACAAACTGAGGTAACAATGCACTCTTGTTGCAAAAAGGCAAACATTATTCTTGGATGAATTAGCAGGAGCGTGATAAGCAACACATGAGAAGTAATTCTTCCACTTTACTCTGCACTTGGAAGGCCTAAGTTGTGTGTGTCCAGTTCTGGTTATCACACTTCGGGAAAGATGTGAACAAATTGGAGACAGCCCAGAGGAGAACACCACAAATTATTAAAGATCTAGCACGGCCTATGAGGAAAGACTGACAAAAGTTGGTTTGTCCAGTCAGGAGAAAGAGAAGATTGAGGGGAGACATAACAGTCTTCAAGTATGTAAATGGCTGTTATAATGAAGAGAGTGATCAATTTCCTTAAACACTTATAGGACAAGAAATAATGATCTTTAATTGCAGCAAGGGAGGTTTAGGCTGGACAACAGGAAAAGCTGAGGGTATCAGGAGAGGATCCCTCAGTACTGCAAAAGACACTACCAGCAAGCACCAACACTGATCCCTGACACAAGCCCCAGTACCAGCATGACCACAGCTCACAATTGCTGTTGTCACATAAGAAGAAAAAGGTGGATAGAGGCTGCTCGCCAGCACAACATGCCATTGGGGTGCATCCTCTGTTGTGACACCCTAAGCCTGTCTCACTCACCATGCGACCGTCGACTCTGGCCATTCTCAGAGGGCCATTGAGTCTGGAGCGAGTGACTCCCCGGTGCAAGAAAAAGTGGGTGTAGAAGTCCTGGACCTGCCTTCCAGGCAGATCATATTTTGAAGCAGCCAGGGTCTTGACTGAGTTGACGTAGTCCCTGGGGCTGATGCCTTGTGCTCCAGCACTGCAGCCCTGTGAGGCAGTGGTTCATGCATCAGCACTGAGTGCAGCACCAGCTGTAGTGGGACTGATGCTGGCACCACCTGCCACTGTGCAATTACTGGTGTCTACAACAGCACTAACAAAACCCAACCTTGGCAGGACTGATAGCAGCGCCACCTCCCATTAGGCATTAGAAGGAACCTGAAGATGCTGTCACTGCTTCTCACCATAGGACTGATCCCTGGCACCGTCAGCTTCTGCTCCACCCGGGTTCATGTTGGAATACTCAGTGGATGCGGAGGGGAAATCCTACACCTCCAGGTAGAGCAGACATTGCTCCAGATCTAGGCACCGATCCTGGAGCAGTGCATGCCCTAGATGTTGTGGCATCCACAGTGGCAGGGGACCATGCATTGGCCATCCTGGACCCCATGGGCCTACCACCAGGCACAGGGTCTAAGCTCCACGATGAACTCGGGCATCTGTACCCCATGGAACTCCATCAGCCAGTTCAGTCTCCAGAGATCCTGACCAGGGTGGGAAGGTACAGCCCAGCTCAGGGCACAGTGAAACACAGGCAGTGCCAACTCAATAGACCATCTTCCTGGCCCCAATGAATGGGAGGGACAGGAGGACCCGGTCTGCCCGTGGTCATCCTCATCTTCCTTTCCCAATGAGACAGTGGCAGAGGCAACTGCCTCCCTCCTTCTCATGGACGCTAAGGCCTCCTCACTGAGTGATGCAGAACCTCAGTCTACAGGCTGAGGAGGTTACAGAGGAGTCGGACCCTATGGTCGACATGCTGGTAATCACCAAAATCACTACGGTGCTTTGACAGACTCCAGTTTCTATACCACCGACAGCAAAAGGGGAAGAGTGCTGATACTTTGTCCTGCAAAAGGGGGACACACACCTTCTTACACACCCCTGGACAGGAATACTGGCGATGGATGCTGCCACTCATAATGAGCTCCAAGGGCAGCGGGGCCGAACTCCAAAAGCTAAGGAGGCCAAGAAACTGGACCTCTTTGGCCTCGAGGTTTATGTGACCTGGGGACTCCAGTTTCACATTGTTAATCAATACACGGTTCTGAGCAGGTACTCCCATAACTCCTGGGCCTCCGGTGCCAAATTCCAGTAGCTGCTGCTGGTAGACATTCACTTGGAATTTTCCGCTAGCCTAGAAGAGGGCAAGATGGTTTCCCACACCTGCCTCCAAGCTGCCCTAGATTCTGCAGTCTCTGCAACATGCACCATGGCTACAACCATTACCATGCACAGGAGTTCCTGGCTCCACATACTGGGACTTCCAGACAAGGTCCAAAATACCATCTAAGACTTCCCCTTTGACTGTTGCCTTTTCACAGAACAAACTGATTCAAGGCTTCACAGTCTAAAGGAGTCCACGGCTACTCTTAAGTCCCTGGGTATCCACACCCTTGCCATACAGAAAGCCAGTCAAATCCCAACCTCCCCCTACGTTCCTCTTCAGGGAGCTCTAGGCAAGACTTCAGCAGGAGGTGGGGTAGGAATAATAGCAACAGACAGACAGAGGCATTCCAGATCCTTTTGTAATCAGGTCAGCGGCACATCCAAGCAGCCACAGTGACCTAAATTGGGGTTTTGAAGGTGCACCCAAGTACAGAGCATCAGGTCATCTCCCAGATCATCTTCCACCCTCTGTGAACCATTTATCCTTATGGTAAGGTGACCATGGGGAGCTTTGCCATCTTTACGAATACATTGATGTCTCATAGTCCTTAGAATAGGTCTGAGCCTGAGCCGTTTATCCTACCTTTGCCATCTTTGGGCCTAAATCATCTCAGATCACTTATAATCATCTTACTATATTTTTACATTTAATTTGACAAAGTTTATGCTCCTTTCTATTTTCCTCACTAGGATTTGACTTCCACTTTTTAAAAGATGTCTTTTTATCTGTGTCTGCTTCTTTTACTTGGTTAAGCCAAGCCACAGTGACACTTTTTTGGTTCTCTTACTGTGTTTTTTTTAATTTGGGGTGTACATTTAAGTTGGGCCTCTATTATGGTGTCTTTGAAAAGTTTTTGTGCAGCTTTCAGGGATTTTACTTTTGTCACTGTACCTTTTAATTTCTGTTGAACTGTCTTCCTCATTTTTGTGTAGTTCCCCTTTCTGAAATTAAAAGCTACAGTGTTGGACATTGAATCCAACCCCTGTCATGTTGCTGAATTGGAGGGATGCAGCCAGATCGCTGCTGCACCCCTAGGTGGGGGTGTTGGCCCCAGAAATTGGTGTGGGGGGAGCCATGTGGGCATTTTCCTGCCAGTTTTTTTCCCATAATCTCATGCATCTGGGAAAGAACAGGCTCTACGCACTCTAGATATCCATAGGGCACTAGCCTTTTATTTAGACAGGACCAAACCATTCAAAAAATTGCCACAACTTTTTGTGGCCATCACGGAACGCATAAGAGGCCAACCTGTATCCACTCAGTGGATCGCCTCTTGGATAACCACCTGTATCAGGGAGTGCTATACCATAGTGGGTGTCCTGGCTCCACCCCTTAGAGCGCACTCCATGAGGGCTGTGGCAGCTTCCACCACTTTCGTAGCACAGGTTCCCATCCTGGACATCTGCAGAGTCACTACATGGTCCTCAGTCCATACATTTGCCAACCACTATGTGCTGTCACATCAGGCCAGGGAGGATGCCACCCTGGGTAGGGTGGTCCTCCACTTCTCTGTGGCTTCGACATCTGGCCTGCCTCCTTAGGTTCTGCTTTGGAGTCACCTATATTGGAATGCACATGAGCAATCATTCGAAGAAGAAAGAACGGCTACTTATCTCGTAACTGTGATTCTTTGAGATGTGTTGCTCATGTCCATTCCAAATCCCTGCCCACCGCCCTTTATCCAGGGTATACCAGTAAGAAGGAACAGAGTGGATGAGGGGGCCAGTAAGAGTATATATGGGCTGATATACTGGTGCCACTCCAGGGGGCTCCCTGTTGGGCCTAAGGGTACTGGTGAGGGAAAATCTTCTGACAGCGTGTGCATGCTGCACGTACACACCTATATTGGAATGGACATGAGCAACACATCTCAAAGAATCAGTTATGAGGTAAGTAACCATTCTTTCTTGTCCATCTTCCGTGTAGAAGGAAAAGGTTCAGGTAGGGATTGTTGAATCATGGAAGTAAACATGCGGTTGCTCAAATAGTGTCGGAGAGAAGGCTTTGGTTTCTTTGAACAGGGACATTGTTCCAGGCACAAGGATTGCTAGGAAGAGATGTAATCCACCTAACCAAGAGAGGAAACACCATCTTCATGGACAGGCTTGCAAACCTAGTGAGAAGGGCTTTCAACTAGGTTCATTGGGGAATGGTGACATAAGCCCTGAGGTAAGTGAGGAAGTGGGATACTGAGAAGAAACACAAGGAGGAAGGAGCTAAAAAGGAGAACCCCTGATTCGAATGGAGAAGGTAGGGCAACCAACTAGCTATCTAAGCTGTTTGTACATGAATGCAAGAAATCTGGGAAACAAACAGGAAGAATTAGAAGCCCTAGCACAGTCAAAGAACTGTGATTTGATTAGAATACCAGAGACTTGGTGGGATGACTCACATGACTGGAGCACTGTCATGGAAGGGTGTAAACTGTTCAGAAAGAACAGGCAGGGGAGAAGAGGAGGAGGAGTTGCACTGTATGTAAGAGAGCAGTATGATTGCTCAGACCTCCAGTCTATAGAGGGAGAAAAGCCAGTTGAGAGTCTATGGATAAAGTTTAGAGGCAGGAACAACTGGGGTGATGTTGTGGTTGCTGTCTGTTATAGACCACCAGATCAGGTGGATGAGGTAGATGAGTCTTTCTTCAGACAATTAAGAAGCTTCCAGATCACAGGCCCTGGTTCTCATGGGAGACTTTAATTGCCATGACATCTGTTGGGAGACCAATATAGCAGTACACAGACAATCCAGGAAGTTTTGGAAAGTGTTGGGGATAATTTCCTGGTACAAGTACTGAAAGAACCAACCAGGGGCCATGCGCAGCTTGACCTGCTGCTCACAAACAGGGAGGAACTAGTAGGGGAAGTAGAGATGGGTGACAACCTGGGAAGCAGTGATCATGAGATGGGAGATTTCAGGATCCTGACAAAAGGAAGAAAGGAGAGTAGCAAAATACACACCCTGGACTTCAGAAAATTAAACTTTGACTCCCTCAGAGAACTGATGGGCAGGATTCCCTGGGATGCTAACATGAAGGGGAAAGGAGTCCAGGAGAGCTGGCAGTATTTTAAAGAAGCCTTATTAAAGGCACAGGAAGAAACCATACCGATGCACAGCAAGAAAAGCAAATACGGTAGGCGACCAGATTGGCTTACCAGGGACATCCTTGGTGAGCTTAAACCAAAAAAGGAAGCTTATAAGAAGTGGAAACTTGGATGGATGACTAGGGAGGAGTATAAATATATTGTTCAAGAATGCAGGGGAATAATCAGGAAGACAAAAGCACAATTGGAATTGCAGCTAGCAAAGGATGTGAAGGATAACAAGAAGGGTGCATCTAGACTGGCAAGATTTTGTACAAAAGCAGCCGCTTTTGCGCAAAATCTTGCTGCCTGTCTACACGGGCCACGAGTATTTGTGCAAGAATACTAACTTTGTACTGTACAAAATCAGTGGTTTTTGCACAAATACTCTGACGCTCCCGCTCAGGGATAAGCCCTCTTGCACAAGTATTCTTGTGCAAAAGGGCCAGTGTAGACAGCCAAGTTAATTTCTTGCGCAAGAAAGCCCGATGGCTAAAATGGCCATCCGAGCTTTCTTGTGCAAGAAAGCGTCTACACTGGCACGGATGCTTTTGCACAAAAGCAAATCTTTTGCGCAAAGGCACATGCCACTATAGACGCTCTCTTGCGCAAATACTTTTAACGGAAAAACTTTTCAGTTAAAAGTATTTGTGCTAAATCATTCCAGTCTAGACGCAGCCGAAAGGTTTCTACAGGCATGTTAGCAATAAGAGGGTGATCAGAGAGCGCATGGGGCCCTTATTGGATGAAGGAAGTAACCTAGTGACAGATGATGTGGGAAAAGCTAAAGTACTCAATGCTTTCTTTGCCTCTATCTTCACGGACAAGGTCAGCTCCCAGACTAATGCACTAGGCAACACAGTATGGGAAGGAAGTGGACAACCGTCAGTAGGGAAAGAACAAGTTAGGAACTATTTAGAAAAGCTAAACATACACAAATCCATGGGTCTGGATTTAATGCATCCGAGGATACTGAGGGAGTTGGCAAATGTTAGTGCAGAGCCTTTGGCCATTAGCTTTGAAAACTTGTCGTGATCGGGAGAGATCCCAGATGACTGGAAAAAGGCAAATGTAGTACCCATCTTTAAAAAAGGGAAGAAGGACAATCCAGGGAACTACAGACCAGTCAGCCTTACCTCTGTCCCCAGAAAAATCATGGAGGGGAACCTCAAGGAGCACTTAGAAGAGGGGAAAGTGATCAGGAATAGTCAACATAGATTCACAAAGGGCAAGTCGTGCCTGACCAATCTGATTAGCTTCTACGATGGGGTAACTGGCTCTGTGGATATAGGAAAGTCAGTGGATGTGATATACCTTGACTTTAGCAAAGTTTTGATACAGTCTCCCTCAATATTCTTGCCAGCAAGTTATGGAAATATGGATTGGATAAATGGACTGTAAGATGGATAGAAAGCTGGCTAGATTGTCAGGTCCAACGGGTTGTGATCAATGGCTCGATGTCTGGTTGGCGGTCAGTTTGAAGTGGAGTGCCCCAAGGATCATTTCTAAGGCTGGTTTTGTACAACAGCTTCATTAATGACCTGGATGAGGGGATGGATTGCACCCACAGCAAGTTTGTGGATGACACTAAGCTAGGGGGAGAGGTAGATACATTGGAAAGCAGAGATAGGGTCCAGAGTGACCTGGACAGATTAGAGGATTGGGCCAAAAGAAATCTGATGAGGTTCAACAATGACAAGTGTAGAATCCCAAGCATTGTCACAGGCTGGGGACTGAATGGCTAAGTGGCAGTTCTGCAGTAAAGAACCTGGGGATTACAGTGGATGAGAAGCTGGATATGAGTCATCAGTGCGCCTTTGTAGCCAAGAAGGCTAATGGCATATTAGGTTGCATTAGGAGGCGCATTGCCAGCAGATCCAGAGAAGTGATTATTCTCTTTTATTCGGCTTTGGTGAGGCCACACCTAGAGTATTTGTGCAGTTCTGGGCTCCCCACTATAGAAAGGATGTGGATGCATTGGAGAGGATCCAGTGGAGGGTGACCAAAATGATTAGGGGGCTGGAGTGCATGACCTATGAGGAGAGACTGAGGGAGTTGGGTCTGTTTAGTCTGCAGAACAGAAGAGTGAGAGGGGATTTGATAGCAGCCTTCAACTTCTTGAAGGGAGGTTCCAAAGAGGATTGAGAGAGGCTGTTCACAGTAGTGATGGATGGCAGAACAAGGAGCAATGGTCTCAAGTTACAGTGGGGGAGGTCTAGGTTGGATATTAGGAAAAACTATTTCCCTAGGGGGGTGGTGAAGCACTGGGATGGGTTCCCTACGGAGGTGGTGGAATCTCCATCCCTAGAGGTTTTTAAGTCTCGGCTTGACAAAGCCCTGGCTGGGTTGATTTAGTTGGGATACTGTGACGTAGTGGGGGTAACTTTCTAGGGCTGTGGCAACGTCTGCTGTCTGTAGCATGACCCAGCAGGGAAAAGGGTGAGTCATTATGCAAAGGGGGCTCCAAACCTGTCTGACCAGCTACCCCCATGGGTAGAAACAAAGGAAGGTGGAATGCCACCCCTGGCTGGGGGGCAGGGCTGGAAGAGTGAGTTAGTTTCTCTCTGGGTTCATGGAGGAGACAGCCTAGGAAGGGGGCTGGAATTTAGGGGCCCAGTATCCCCCATATCAAGGGGGGCTGAGGCATCCTAGGCCTGCCCTGTAACCAAATTACATCTGTGCTGTGCTGTATCCTGGAGAAGCAATAAACTCCCTCTGTTCTACTGGCTGGTGGAGTCCGTTCGTGCCATTATGGGGGGTGCAGGAGTCGGGGGAACCCCAACGCATCGTCACACTGGTGTGATCCTGCTTTGGGCAGGAGGCTGGACTTGATGACCTCCTAAGGTCTCTTCCAGCTCTATGATTCTGTGATTCTACCTTACCTGTCTCATACCTCCAGTGTCTGGCTTTGCGGGAGGGGTGGGTATATTGGGATGGGGGGGGAATGGGGTGCCTGGCTCTGAGGTAGGGGTGGGTGCATTGGGATAAGGAGGCCGGTGGGGGTAAGGTTCTGGGGGAAGGGTGGAGCATTGGGTTAGACTGATGGGCTGGGGGAGCCTGGTTCTGGGGGAGGATTGGTGCATTGGGGGGGGGACATAGACTATCAAAGGGAAAAACAAGTAGATGCTAGTTCTGCATACTTGTTTTTCCCTTTGATATTTTCGTAGTCTCTGCTCCTTGTTTCCTACCCCCTTCCTCTTTTTTTCCCCTCCTTCCCCCTTCTCCCCTATTTATTTTGGGTCTGCACATCCTAAACTCAAAACTCCAGTCATCTGCAGAAGTGGGCTGTGCCCACGAAAGCTCATGATCCCATCTGCATGTTTTGTTAGTCTGTAAAGTGCTACCAGACCATTTGTTGTTGTTGTTGTTTTGTAATTTATAATTTATATTTGTCTATAGATAGTAAAATAAGTCATTCATTAAACAATAAATATCCGAAGAGGTGGATTATTTAGGGTGGTGTAGTCAGGAGGGAGCGGGGGGAGGGCAGAATTGTCCCCTGGTGCCACACTAGTGGGGGGGGTGCCAGTTTAGGCTCCCTCCACTCCCCCTGTCATCCCTCTGCTCACCTGCTCCTCCTGTGCCTGTGGTCACTGGGGCTATGTCTAGACTGCAAGCCTCTTTTGAAAGAGAGCGTCTAGACTGTACACGGAACTGTCAAAAAAGCAAGCCGCTTTTTCGAAAGAAAGCAGCGAGTCTGGATGCTCTCTTTCTAAAAGGCCCTGTTTGCTTTCAAGAATGCCTTTTTTTCGAAAGAGCACTTTTGAAAAATGGTGTTCTTCCTCGTGGAATTAGGTTTACCACTGTCGAAAGAAAAGCCGCGTTCTTTCGATTTAATTTCGAAAGAACGCGACTGCAGTCTAGACGCAGGTGAAGTTTTTTTCGAAAAAAGGCTACTTTTTTCGAAAAAACCCCTGAGTCTGGACACAGCCTGGGTGAAGCTGTCTCCTTCCCGCCTCTCTGCCCCTGGCCTGACCCTTCTCCACCTCTGCTGCAGGGTTAGTGCATGTGGGGCCTGGCCCCAAACTGGAGGGGGTGGGGTAAGATGCAGTACAAGCTCCATCCCCCCCCCCCCCCCGGGTCGGGCTCAGCTGTGCACCAAGTTCGGGGCCTTGCCACGTGATGGTGGGGGGGCACAAAATTTGCCTTTGTCCCCGGGGCGCATAACACCCTCGCTACACCTCTGCCTTGTGGACACAGAGACAGGCACACTGAGAGCATGGGCACCTGCAGGTGCACACACAGGTACCTACAGACACACAACAGTATGGAGATACTCGGATGCAGCCACAGATTCGTGGTGACGGGGGCATACATAGACATATGTTCAGAGAGCTACAGACACTCACACAGCCATGCCTTCTGTCAATGATTGTGGTGTTCCCAGAGTATTAAAGAGATGCAGTGGGTGAGATAATAGCTTTTGTTGTAGGAAGTTCTGTAGGTAAGAGAGACAAGCTTTGGAGCCAGGCAGAGCTCTTCAGGTCTGGGAAAGGGACTCCCAGATAGCTGCCAAACACACAAGATAGAGCAGGTTGTTTAGCATAAGTAGTAACACGTTTTGTAAGAAAGCATTCAAAGGTGAAAGCAACAAGGAGTCCTGTAGCACCTTAGAGTCTAACAGATGTATTGGAGCATACGCTTTCATGGGCAAAGACCCACTTCGTCACTACATGCGTCCACGAAAGCATATGCTCCAATACATCTGTTAGTCTATACGATGCTGCAGGATGCCTTGTCGCTTTTGCAGATCCAGACTAACACGGCTACTCCTCTGATACTCTTCAAAGGTGAAGTGGCCAGTTAAAACCGCTGCAGGTATAGGACAAAAAAGGGAGGTTAGTGGCTTTCAGATTGGTGTATTAAGTTTCAGAGGGGTAGCCAATACATGTTAGTCTAAAACAAGGAGTCTTGTGGAATCTTAAAAACTAACATTTATATGGGCATAAGCTTTCCTGGGCTGGTGTGTGTATATATACATGGGTGTGTTACATTACTATGTGGAGGACCAGTGCTAAAGAGGGCAATTCAGTCAGGGTGAATCTGGCTCATTCCTAACAGTTGATGAGAAGGTGAGAATACCAAAAGAGGGGACATTGCCTTTTGTGGTGAGCCAGATATTCACAATCTCTATTCAGACCCATTCTGGTGGTGTCAAATTTGCATATGAATTCCAGCTCCGCAGTTTTACCTGACGTCTCTTTTAGAAGGGGTTTTGGTTTTGCTTTGCTGAAGTCTGGCAACTTTCAGGTCGGTTACTGAGTGTCCAGGGAAGTTGAAGTGCTCTTTTACTGATTTTTTAATGTTCCTATTCTTGATGTCTGGCATTTTTAAGTCTGATTTTGTAAGCAAGTAGTTTTTAAGAGAGGTCTAACTTCAGAATATGTAGGACAGAGGTCTCCAACCTTTCTAATCACAAGATCACTTTTTCAATTGAAATGCAATGTAAAATCTACCTCAAAGGCAAATACCTTTGCCCCGCTTCCTTCCCCCCTTCTCCGAGGCCTCACCCTGCTCACTCCATCCCCCTTTCTCCTCCATCCTCACTCACTTTCACCAAGCTGGGGTAGTGGTTTGGGATGCAGGCTCTGGTCTTGGGTCAAAGGGTTCAGAGTGTGGGAGGGGCTCCGGGTGAGGGATTGGGGTCTAGGAGGGATTTCAGGGGCCAAGCTCTCAGAAGGAGTTTGGGTGCAGGGGGACTCACGTCTGAGGCAGGAGGTTGGGTGTAGGACGAGGTTCAGGGCTGGAACGGGTTCAGAAAGCAGGCTCTGCCTGAGCACCATTTGAGGTGGCTTCCACATGGTGGAGCAGTGGAGTTAAGGCAGGCTTGCTCCTGCCCTGGCCCTGTACCACTCCTGAAAGCAGCTGGCATGTATAGCACTGGCATGTGTAGCATGGCCATGGGCTGCCCTTCATCTACACTCACTGAGTCCACAACTTCTACTGGCCGCGGTTCCCCATTATTGATCAATGAGAGCTTCAGGAGTGGTGTCTGCAGGCAAGGACAGAATGTGGAAATCCCCTGCTCTGCCTTTCTCAGGGGCCACAGAGATATGCCAGCCACTTCCAGGAGCAGCAGATATCACAGGGATAATTATTGCAGCAACAAGAGGTTAGGCATTTTAGAACTCACTACTCAAAGAATTAATTGTAAGTGTAAGAGAGAAATGAAAATGATGAAATGCACAGACCAGTCAAAAACTAAAACTAACCCACTTTGCAAGCAGTAAAAGAGGTAACAGCAACTCCCAACATATGGGTTGGGTCGGGAGATGAGTGTGCAGGACAGTGTGTGTTTGTGAGAATAACAGACACACACACAGTGTGTGAGTAAAAGAGTGTACTTGCTTCAACTTCCTGCTGTTTAGACAGCACCAAAAGCTGAATTAAGCTATTTTGACTTCAGCTACGCAATTGACATAGTTGAAGTTATGCATATTAATTCAACTTTTGCCCTGCAGCATAGACATGCTCTGACTTAGTGGAAAAGACCCTTTTTTGCACAAAAATTGGGGGAGTGTCTACATTTGTCAATGTCTTTTTGTGGTGAAGTTCAGAAGTTTCAATGAAAAAACCCCCCACCTCCACAAGAGGCCTACAGCTCTTACCAGTCAGTGACGTACAAATGAAGACATATTCTTGCTGTATACAGAGCTTTTACCCTCGAAGGATATCCAACTGTGCCTAGGTGACCACTCTGGGCAGCAGTTCTGCTGCTCTGGTGCCAGGTAAACAGATGTCCACCCCTTCCCCTGTAAAGAACAGGGACCTTTGATACTTCACTTTTGAAACGCTATCAAAATAGCCCACTATTTATGTATTTTAGCAATTTTTATAATTTTTAACAATATACCGCATACCCCAGGAACACCCAGTCACTATAGCAAACACATTTAAACAACAGAAATCTCATGTTTGGTCCCAATGCTGTTTGAAACAGCCACATTCTAAATCCTTGGGAAACAGGTATTCGAAGAAAACTGGCATCTAGTTGCCAGTGCTGATACAATGTTGCCATTGTGATTGCTGGCCCTTTGATCAGAGATTCCCAGGTGGTCTCAAAAATGAGACTGGAGCAAACTAATCAACGATAAGGGGTAAAGGTCTTTGTAAATTCCCTTGGATGGAATTTTAAAGCCACAGAGGACTTATTATCATAACTAGCTGCTGTGTACATTGAAAGGTGAGCTATGCAAGGCAGTCATGCTGGAAGGGAAGGGACGATTAAACACTTTAACATTATAAAATCACAGCAGTCAGAGACCTTCTGACCTCAGAGTCAGTCCTTCCATAAAGAAACCTCCCAACCAATGCTTAGGCTGTTATTTCATCCTAGCTCCTTTGTATAACACTTACATACTATCTATGGGTTAATGATTAGTTTCTACATTACATTTGGTGGAGAGGAAGGGGACAAGATGCATATGCTGCAGAATTCAGCTAGAGTGAGCTAATAGCAGCAATGCTTATATACGTTTCCTCTGCCCAGTGATGTGCTTTGGGCACTGGTAAACCAGCCAACACAGAACATCACTGAAAAACCAAGGAACTGGTTTGGCTTTTTACGTGAGAATTAACAACGGGCCTCAAGACTAATTGGTAGCGGCAAAGACGGCCACCTCAGTACAGGGAAATGCCACAATGGGGAAGATGGTAGAACTTAGTAAAATGCAGAACAGTGCTGAAGACACGAGGTTCCAATGCAGTTCTGTTAATGGAGTGTTTGTCACTTAAAACGAGGGCTGCATTTGACCTCTGGGCTCACAGTTTTGAATTGTTTTCTACTTTGACATTGATCCACTGCACCTGGGCTGCTGCTCCTGCTGTAGCTATGTGTAAGATAAAGTGCCAGTGGAACGAAGAGTTATCAGACGTTCATCCAGTAACAAGAATGCAATGTCAGGCACAGCTAGCACCTTTCATTAGCTCAGTGAGAAACTGGGTGTGATTGCAAACCAGGGTAATAGCACTCTCCAGCTAGAGGAAGCTACATGACCACATTCTACAGCCTGAGAAGCTGCTCTCAACTGCCAAGCCTTGATAGGAGCTAACCACATCAGCCACACCATAAGGGGCTCATCATCTGCACATCTACTAATGTAATATGTGCCAGTATGCACCAGCAATGCTCCTCTGCCATGCACATTGGCCAAACCAGACAGTCTCTATGCAAAAGAATAAATGGACATGAAGCATTGTATGATACAAAAGCCAGCAGGAGAGCACTTTAAATTCATTGGACATTCAGTAACAGATATAAAAGTGGCCATTCTTCAATCAAAAAAACCTTCAAAAACAGACTTAGAAGAGAAGTTGCAGAGCTGCAATTCATTTGCAAACATGACACTATTAATCTGAGGTTCAACAGGGACTGGGAATGGCTGGCTCACTACAAAAGCAATTTCCCCTCTTCATATTCTCACCTCCTCATCAACTGTTGGGAGCTGGTAATCCACTCTGACTGAATTGGCCTACTTAGTATAGGTCGTCCACTTGATAAGGTAACTCCCTGTTTTTCAAGTGCTAGTATGTTTATGCCTGCCTCTGTAATTTCCTCTCCATGCATCTGATGAAGTTGGTTTTACCCACGAAAGCTTATGCCCAAATAAATCTGTTAGTCTGTAAGATGCCACATGATTCCTTGTTGTTTTTGTGGATTACAGACTAATATGGCCACCTCTCTGATACAAACTTTTAATGTTAACTATGTGTTGCAGTTATGCTTGGTTCGTTGCACTGAGGGATACCTGAACTGTTTATGTTACACCATATGCAAGACTGCCTACCGAGTGCTGCGCCTGCCTCTGGGACTGCCCAGAACGCGTGGCGCAGTGCTCCAGCAACAATGTAAAGGTCCCTGGGCTCCCTTTTGTATCACAGGACCCTGGGGCAGTTGCCCTCTTTTACTCAAATGTATTTACTAAAATGTAGAAGCAACTAGAACTTTGTATGGTTGTTTCTATGTGCATGATCACACAAAAGCAGCTGTTTTCATAGACTTAGGACAGCCTTTGTGTTGAGTTAGAGAAAGTATAAAAGACAACCACAGTTTGGGAGACATTATGTACCTGGACATTAAGGACAGGTACTTAATTAAGGGGAATTTTAACCCTATAAAACAACAGCTTCAAAGCCACTTGTTTGGCTCTTTCATTTTATAATTTGTTACAAGGCTAGAGAAACAGCTGTTTCATAATCCCTGCTTCCCCAGACCTAACCTGGAGAAATCCCAAGTCTGGCGCTCAAACCTGGTGTCCCAATGCACCAAACTATGAGAATCAAGTTCAGGAGCTCTGTGCACTGTCCCTTGTTAGAAATGGAACAGTCTAATCTCCTTGCACCAGGAAAGAAAATCCGAATTAGGGTTGTTAATGGTTGACCTGTGGGGGCTGGAGCAGCCACCCACCCACTGTGGGCAGGGGACTGCTCTAGTTCCGCAGGGCTTGTTGCAGGTGGATAATATTTAACTGGGTATCTAATGAAACAGTATTTTACATCCCTAATCCAAATAACAGATTTCCAGGCTCTGTTTGTGTGCATTATTCCAAAGTTTGAAGGATGAGCTAGAATTCAGTTTACTACTGATTTAAATATGGCAAAAGAATATTTATAAAGTTGGGCAACTTTTAAATGTCCAATTGATACAACCTAACATTTGAATATGTGCCCTGTGGTAAGCAAAGACTCCTCAGATGCCTCAGACTTATCAAAATTATCTGCATAACAAACAATTGGGACATCACAAATAGGATTCCCACGTTAAGGGGAAAGAGCAAGATATGCTCTGGGTCTAGAGAGTTTAAGGATACAAGGATTCTGTCTGCAGGCAAATAACCCTCAAAAGAAGAAGATGGAGAGAGGCAACAAACAGACACATTCAAAGTAGAATATTTGCAGAGTGGCATGGGTGGCTTTTTAAGAATTAATGTTGCGATTTTAGGAGATTTGTTTTAAGTGAACTAGAAAACAATCCATCCTTACCCCTCCTGTTGGACATCAGGGCAAGTGGCAAATCAGCCAGAAAACATCGTTTAAGCAAACCTTGTGACTGCTAATGTAATTTACTGGCTTTAAATCCCCATTAAAAACTGAGTTTAGAAGAGGAAGTAACGAAAGGCTGCTGAAGAAGAATGAACCATCTGAATGTAAACTCCGCTAGGACTTCAGGACTGAGGATATACATGGGAAGAGACTGCTAGCACACTGACAGTGGAAAGAACTACACAAAGGTATATAGCTTACTATATAGCATATGCATGTCATCCAGGGTCACATGAGTTTATGAAGTTTCCAAAAGGAAATGAATTAATTTCTGTTGTGCTCCAGTTTATGGGCTGGAATTAGGCCCAACCACAGAAGAGAGCCACGAAACTGTAACATAAGGTTGCTCAACACAAATGATCATGGAGATGTGCAGAAATGTTACAACTTGGCTTATAAACAAAGTCTGCACATTAATTAACTTTACTTAAACCATCACCTTTCAGCATTTTTCCCCTGGAGAAAGGTCAGGTATAGGAGATGGATATGAGGCTGAAGGGAGACCAGAACAGTGAAAATTACTCCATGCACAGAAATAAAACATAATGTAAATGTGCATTTTTAACACCTCACATGTCATCTTCCTCCCTCCCCTCCCCTCCCCTCCCCCCCCCCCGAGATCTGGGTGAAGATCCCAGAAAAGATTATTTTCTTTTACACCACTACATAGTGTATCTCTCAACTTAGCTGATACAGTTTTTCCAGAAACATACAGCTAACTCACCATACACACATGACCAGAATCAATTATTTCAAGTCCCTAATCAGTTTGCAAGAGGAACATGTCAGCACAAGCTGTATATCAAGCCATCTGACTTAAAAAACTATAGCTCACCAGACAAGATTTCCATTGTTTAACTGCTAAGATTTCATGCAGTTACGCAACTATTCAATTACACGATAGCTAACATCCCTATCGAACACACAGCACGGCAGTGAGATGCAAGCGCTGGTCAATAGGAACTTAACTGCAGCTTTTTACTCTACATTTTTGCTCCCTTTTGTTTCTTTAGCTCACACTGTTTAGTGTGCTATTTAACTCGCAACTACAGCAGAAAATCACAGAAGAGGGGGGTTGGAAGGAGACCTACCCCCACTAAATCATTCCAGCCAGGCCTTAAAAACTTCTATGGATGGAGATTCCACCACCACCCTAGGGAACCCATCCCAGTGCTTCCTTTACTCCTCGTGAAATGAGGGTTATAGGAGTTGGAGTAAGAAGTCCTCGAGCTCAACATTATTTCAAAATAATGGCTTGCTGTGTAGACTCAGTCTTTGTTGTTTCGGAATAATGTCAGTGTAGACGTACCCTCAGAGAGCTGCTACCCTGACATTGCTTTCGTGTCCTTGCAGTTCCCTTTTGGGATCTGTCTAGGCTTTCTTCTTATGCTTGTTGGCAGACTATCTGAGAGCAAGTACTCTAGTAACAGGAGCCAAGCAGGTGTTTGACTTGCTTTTATTATTTGGTTTCAGAAATAACTAAGGTTTGCAGCACAAGCAAATGCCCAGGGAGACTGATGCAGACCAATAAATAAAGTTCCTTCTGAAACCAAATTCAGATCACATTCCTCAGCAGGAAGGAAAGGTTATCCTGAGACTTATTAGAGTTAAAAATGCAGAGATGAAAAAATCAAGCAAGTCTACTTTGAATGAGTTTTTACTGAAGCAGCCCCCTCTGAGCAATTCAATATTACAGCATGAAGATTTTCACACTGAATAAGTGGATTCCATATAAAAACTTTAAAAGAACATTAAAGCTGCAAAATTAAGCACCAATGTCAGGAAATGATGACACACAATCTTAACTCTGCCCTCTTGTGCATATACATTACAACAGTCTTTAATAATAAATACATATATTGTAGCATATTATTTTGTAAATCGTACTATGTAATATCCTGTCTTTTTCTACATCCTTAGATAATGTGTATCTAGTGGTAATATACAAAAATTAATGATTTTCAGTTTCACAACAATCCAATATATCTTTATAGACTTGGACTTTTGTTTACATTTTCTTTTGTTTAGGAAATGTATTTTAATAGTTTTGTCAGCACCAGATACGATACCTTTTTTTCTTTATTATTTTTAAGCAGAAGCACAATGTTCCTTGAGGTGCAATTTCAAGCAGGGCTAGAAAACTACCAAGATAACGCTAGCTGTGGAATTAACTGGCCTCTATATGCCAGTAAATTTTCACTTTTGTGCTGTCGTTATACATCTGTCTCACATTTGTGTACCATGATTTACCATGTATCTTTCACATCAATAACTTTTGTGGACTCTGTCGTGTACAGAGAGCAGTGCATGGCACTATGAGAGAGATACTCGTGCAGCAAGTTCGTAGGAATGTTGTATGTTAGAAGAATTAAAGTTATGCATGCAACCTTAACTTAGACATTTTCTGCCTTTTAAACCAAGTGATCTGAATATTCTCCAGTTTATTTTTTGCATGGAATTTCCTCAGGGTTGTGTTTTTTTAGTTCTAATAAAGAACAAAATGAAATGAGCCCTGGAGCATCATCTTGTAGCCTCGGGCTGGAAGGGGTGCTCCCTTGCATTCTCTCTGCCTCTGGATGAAGATTGGTACCAATGCAGAATTTCCAAATGACAAGTGGCTTGGAGAAGCAGTAAGCAGAGGGGGAAGAGTGCCCTTCCCGCCATGTGACCGCAAGCTGGGTGGGGATGCTTGCTTTTACTCAGTACATTGGACTGTGTTCTTCATCATTAATTTTTTGTTTAAACCCTATTTGCTCAGCAGTTACTCAAGATGTGGCTGACCTTGAGGATGGTGCACTGACTCCGTATCTGCAGGAACAAGAGAGTGAGAGCTGGAACCTTCAGCAGGGACCAGAACAGAAGCAATTCTGCTAGGGCAGTCCTTACCTCTTCTCTCCCCTCTGACCTATTTCCAAGATTGGCCTTGGTTTCCTGCTTGCTTTTCCCACAGACATGGTGGAAGTGTGAAGCTGCTCCACTGTTCATTTCCTCCAGTCAGCTGGCTGCTACAGAATAAAGTAGTTAGTTAGCTCTCCCAGAGTTGATAGAGGACAAATGTGAGGCAGTCTGTAGCAGTCCAGACCTTGACAAGAGCCACCACCGACTAATTAAAAAGGCCTCCTAATGGTCACTGGAATGTATCTGTCCTCCTTACCCCTGAGCAGCTGCAGATGAATGGCACACAGAGGCTGACTTTAATTTTGCTATCCAAGTGCATAATCTCTTTAATCCTTCACTCTATGGCTGATGTTTTCTGTTGCTGCTGTTAATTAAATGAAATCTATGCAGCCTCGGTGACTCACATTTTAGAACAAATCTGCGCACTTAACGAGAGGCAGGCTGGCCCGGGTCTCCTCAGGCAACGTGACATTTAAAGGGACACTTTCAAGGTTACTGCAGAGATGAATTGGCCTTTCCTGGCAGCCATCCATGTAGAAGCTTCCCTTCACCATTCCAGAAGTGGGCTCTTATTTATCAAATAATTCTTGCTACTACAACAAATACTAATAAATCCTCCCAGTGATGTCTGATTCACCACAGGGCTGGTAGTGATTGGAGTGGAGACCTTGCCTCCCTGCAAGAGAGATGATAAATGAGAGCAGGGATGAAGGGAGAAGGTATTTGTGTGTGAGTTTGCTTATCGTGGGGCTTGCAGCAAATTGGACAGTACCTGCTGCAACAGAGAGGCAAGCAGTAGCTACGGGAGAATTTGGGTTAGGGGGCCGGGACAGGGGGACACACCCCCTCCAGGAATTTTGAAGAGGAGACTTCCAATACAGGACTCTCCCTAAGAAGTCCGTGTCTGGCGTCCTATCCATAAATATGCGTGGTTGGTTTAGTAAAGCTTTTAACACGGACAAAAGCAAATGGAGCCTTTTAAACTAAGGGTGGGAAATGTTAACTGGGGAAGACCCACAGCGATGAGGTGTTGAGCTGATCCATGTAGATGAATGCATATCTAACCTTCTTCTAACCCTAATTCTGATATTCCTACACTCCAGTCTTTCTGGCACTGTGGGCATAGAGGTTTGGGGGTTCCCTGAAGGGGAGCTAAGCCCGCATGTGGAGCACTGTGGTAGAGTAGGACCCAGGTGGGAGGGTGCCATGGTCTGGGAAGGATGTGGGTTCTAACACACAGTGGTGAGGAATAAAAGGTAACAGTGGGTGAAACACCAGCCAGAAGGGGGCGCTCCCGCACTGAATGATGTTAATTCCCGAGTGACCAGCAGGAGGCACTGTGACGGTAAGTCCTGCCCTGTTACAGCCTGTTATGAGCAGAAGAACCAACTCATTCTGAAGGGCCTTCAGATAGTCAAGAAGCTATGTGGAAAATCAGGAGAGGAAATTCAAAGAAAAGTATGGCTAGCTTGTGTGCACACTTCAGGCTCTGCTTTCACACCCATTCTGTCTGGAGCAGCCATTCTTCCTCCAGAGGTGGGCAGATGGCTCTTTCTAACTGAGGTTGCCTGCCTAGCTGTAGTTTGGGGCTTTCTCAGCAGGAAGGGAATTAACTGAAAGTGGGCTGTTTTATGCAGCTGAGAGAGTTCTTTAGCTTTGCTTACCCTCCCCTACGCTATGCAAAGAGCCATTGTCCCAGCCTCTCTGACAGATTAGACAGTGTCAACAGGAGTGGGACTGAGAGAGGAACATTAAATCCTTGTTCTGGAGAACAATCCCGTTCCTCTAGAGCAGGATTTCCCAACCTATGGGTCAGGACCCAAATATGGGTGGCCATTACATTTCAAAAGGGTCACCAGGTGTCTCCCCAGGTGGCTCTGCCCCTCTCCCCCCCCTTGCCTTGGGTCACCAAGTCTTCCTGAATTGTCAAAATGGGTCCCCATCTGCAAAAGGTTGGGAACCGCTGCTCTAGAACACACCCCGGGCAGCAGGCTTTGAAAGGTCACTCCCAGAGGCAGGTTCCTACCCCCTCATATAATTAGTTTACAGGCTGGCTATGTTCTGTGTCATTAAAATTATTCTCATTCAGAGCAAGCAGCAGCTGTTAGAGGTGTGAAAGGATAGGAGTGTCACCAGGGTGCAAGGACGGGCATAGTCCAGTTTTGTCGTTTATTGAGGTGTATTTGCCCATCTTCCAAAATCACGTTAATGCTTCGTTTCAATGGACTGTAGCATTATTTCAAATATTTTCAGCTATCACAGTAATGGGTACAATATAAGAACCTGTTTGTGCAGATGTAGCTATAGAGGTAATGACTAGACATTAACAATATCCAACCATCCACTGCTTCTCCTGACTGAATAATCTGGTCAGATTTCTAAAACCATCTTTTATACTTCCCTGCCTGTGGAAAATGCCAGCCTAGCCTTCTCTCTTCTAAGCAGAATTGGAAAAATGATACAATTCTTTCTATGAACTGTCCAGCTTCATTCTTGGCTTCACGTCTAACAAATACAGAGGCTGAGATGCACCATACCAAGTCAAAAGGGTACATAGCTGAATATTTAAATGCTCTTGATTGTAAATCATTGTTAAAGTGATAAAATGAAGGGATTCTGAACCCCAAAGCTGGGAATTCTCTCCACCTTACATGCTATGTCCTACGTTCACTGCAGAACACTGCTGGTGCTCTTATTTACAATTCCTTTCTTTCCCTCCTTGATTTACAACAGCAAAGAGAGTGATTCAGAGCTTGACCATGCCATCCTAGAGGAGATGCAAAGGAAAGCAGAGAACTGTCACCAGAGGGAAGAGAAAGATTAGAACTTGGGTAAGAGCAGTATTGTAGCTAGAATGTTGTGTGTCTGATAGGGCCTACTCTGAGCAGCAATGCCAGATACTGGGTTGTGGCTTGCCAGCCTGTTTCTTATGGTTTTGTAATAATGGAAATAAGTTTTATACTTCTATAAAAGTAAAGAAACAGGCCCCATGGTGATCTCTGTGCATGGTCATGATATACAAATCTAGCTGGGAGAGTGTTGTCTCTAAGCCAGCCATGACAGAAGTAGTGTAGGGTGGTCTGGTGTTTAATGATGCACATGAGGTTTTCTCCAGGGAATATTAGGCTTTAGACTGGTGTGAGTACCGATCCGGATAAAGTAGAAGCACTCACTACCTGGCTGCGCCCCAGAAACTACAGAGAGCTTAAGACCTTCCTTGGGTTTAGTGGCTACTATCAGAGGTTTGTGAAGAATTATGCCACCATTGTAAAGCCTCTGAATGATCTTACCAGGGGATACCCAGCCACCAAGAGGAAGGCTAAGCCCAAGAATAAGGGGAGCCCCCCACGACCTCCTGATCTAAGACAATATGGCCCCCATAGAGCCCTTTGGATCACGACGGGATGAGGGATGTGAAAGGGCTTTCCGAGAGATCATTAGCTGTCTAACTCATGCTCCAGTCTTAGTTTTTGCTGACCCAAATAAGCCATTTCTCCTACATACAGATGCTAGTTTGGATGGTTTGGAAGCGGTCTTATACCAAGATGTGAATGACAACCGTAAACCTGTGGCCTTTGCCAGCCAAGGGCTGTCTGATAGTGAAACTTGTTACCCATCCACAAGTTGGAGTTCCTGGCCTTGAAGTGGGCCATCACTGAGAAATTTTGGGACTATTTGTACGGTGCTAAGTTTCAGGTATGGACAGACAACAACGCACTGACTTATGTGCTGACAAGTGCTAAGCTGGATGCCACTGGACAAAGATGGGTGGCCGCCCTGGCCAGCTATGAGTTCAGCATACAGTACCGATCAGGGAGAAACAATGTAGATGAAGATGCGTTGTCTCGGCGTCCGCAGCCAACAGAAATTGGTGAAATTCCTGTAGACGGAATGAGAGCTATCTGCAATGGTAGTTATCAAAAGTCCAAGGCACATGAGAGTCCTCATGGGTGTGTTGCAGAAGCACTGGGCCTACCCCCTGAGGGTATGTCTACACTACAAAGTTAGTTCGAACTAACTTTAATAGGCGCTACACTAGTGCTCCGCTAGTTCGAATTTGAATCGAACTAGCGGAGCGCTTAGTTCGAACTAGGTAAACCTCATTTTACGAGGATTAAGCCTAGTTCGAACTAGCTAGTTTGAATTAAGGGGTGTGTAGCCCCTTAATTCGAACTAGTGGGAGGCTAGCCCTCCCCAGGTTTCCCTGGTGGCCACTCTGGCCAACACCAGGGAAACTCTATGCCCCCCTCCCAGCCCCGGAACCCTTAAAGGGGCACGGGCTGGCTACGGTGCCCGTGCCAGGTGCAAGCCTGCCAGCACCCAGCCGGCAGACCCTGCACCTGGCACGGATCGAGCCACCCACCCGATGTCCCCCAGCCTACCCCCTCTTCCCGGGACCAGGCTGGCGGCTCCCGGGAGCTTGCCCTGGACCGCAAGAGGTGGGCACCTTCCTGGGCTAGTGCGGACATCGTGGACCTCGTCCACAATCTCTGCACTAGGCACAGGAAAGTGGCCGTCTAGGGCAGGAGAGCTGCCAGCCTGGCCACCCAGGAGCAGGTGTGCATTAAAATCAAGGGGGTCCACTGAGACCCCTGACCCTGAGCCATGAGCTTACAATGGCCGTCCTGGGTCAGACCAAAGGTCCATCTAGCCCAGTAGCCTGTCTGCCAACAGCGGCCAACCCTAGGGACCCTGGAGGGGATGGACCGAAGACAGTGACCAAGCCATTTGTCTCGTGCCATCCCTCTCCAGCCTTCCACAAACCTTGGGCAGGGACACCACTCCTACCCCCTGGCTAAGACTACTCCATGGACCCAACCTCCATGACTTGATCTCACTTCCCTTTAAACTCTGTTCTAGTTGTAGCCTTCACAGCCTCCTGCAGCAAGGAGTTCCACAGGTTAACTATTTGCTTTGGGAAGAACAACAACTTTCTCTTACTAGTTTCAAGCCTGCTACCCATTCCTTTCCTTTGGTGTCCTCTAGTCCTCCTTTATGGGAACTCATGAAGAACTTTTCTGAATGCACCCTCTCCACCCAACCCCTGCTTTTAGAGACCTCTATCCTGTCCCCCCTCTGTCTCCTCTTTTCTAAGCTGAACAGTCCCAGTCTCTGTAGCCTTTCTGGGACCTGTTCCTAACCCCTGATCATGTAATTGCCCTCCCCTCTCCCAGCCTTTCTCTTCCCCTCTCCCACCTCCTTTTCCCAGTCTCCCCCAGTTTTGTTCAATAAAGACAGAGTCAATGTTGGAAGAAACGTTATCTTTATTTTGTACATCAATAAGAAGGGGGGCTAGGGAAGGGTAAGTGGAAGGAGGTGAGGGAGGAATGGGGTACGAGCCCCCGATGGGGAGGACTGGGTTGGCTCTGCGGGCTTCTGGGGGTGGAAGCTCTCCTGCAGCCCCCCGATTGCTCACTCTCCCCAGATGGCAGCCTGTGGCAAGTGCAGCCGGGCTGATGGCCGAGTGCTGTGATGTGCCCAGTGTGGGTACTCCGGGCACTCCAAGCCAGAACTTCTTTGCAAGCGGGGCACCCCTTAGAACTGTGTGTCCAGGGTGGGGGTCGGGACCCTTTAAGCGCAGCCCGCGGCTAGCCTGAGACAGCATCTCCACGCTCTAAGTCCTCCTTTTATGCCCTGCCGGCACTGCTTCCGGCCATCCTTAAGCCCTGTTCAGGGTCCACTCAATGTGGACTTGCTAGTTCGAATTAGCAAAACGCTAATTCGAACTAGTTTTTAGTTCTAGACGCGTTAGTTCGAATTACCTTAGTTCGAATTAACTAATTCGAACTAAGTTAGTTCGAACTAACTTTGTAGTGTAGACGTACCCTGAGAGTGTACCCTCTGTCTCCGTGAACTACATTATGTTGGACCAGTCCCCCTTGCCCAGGCTCAATGCTTCTGACTGGCAGAGAGCACAGCTGCAAGATGTCGACATCCGTGACACACTACTTGCAAAAAGAGAAGGGAAAAGCCCTAGTGCAGTTGCCACATCCACCCCGAGGGTAAAGTACTGCTGCGGAGTGGTGCAAGCTGGAACTAATACAGGGGATGCCGCACCGGATCACCGTAGATCCTTTGCAAAATCAACAAACGCAACTAGTGCTACCAAAAGAGTACAGAGCCTTGGCCATGAGAGCCCTGCATGATGATTTTGGGCATTTGGGAATGGAGAAAACCCTGGAACTTATTCATAGTAGGTTCTGCTGTCCCCGAATGGCTGAAGACACATGGAAAAAATGTGAGAGCTGCGCTCGATGTGTTCATAGGCAGCTCTGGTGGGCAGAGTTTTCCTATCTGGAGAATATCACCACCAGCAGGCCTTTGGAGCTGGTGTGTATCAATTTCTTGTCTTTAGAAGTGGACAGGAAAAATATGGGGAACATTTTAGTAGTGACTGACCATTATACCCAATATGCACAGGAATATCCCACATGTGACCAGTAGGCCACTACTGTGGTGCGAGTTTTGTGGGAAAAATATTTTTCAGTGTATAATCTCCTAACTCGGATATGCTCTGACCAGGGGCAGGACTTTGAGAGTCACCTCTTGAAGGTGCTACGATTGTCCGGAGTTAAGAAGTCCAGAACAACACCTTACCACCCACAAGTTGACCCTCAGCCTGAGCGGTTCAATTGGACTCAACTAAATATGCTGGGGACTTTACACCCGGATCAGAAAGCATCCTGGAGCCAGCATGTCGCATTTTTGGTGCATGCCTACAATGCTACAAGAAATGATGCTATAGGGGTCACCTCATACTTCATGATGTTTGGATAAGAGCCGATACTGCCTATAGACATATGCTTTGGAGTATCAGGGGATGGTGAGAGTTATGAGACCCACTTGCAGTATGTCTCCTGATTACGAGAAAAACTGCAGAATGCCTATCGCTTGGCTACTGTGACCGCCCGGAAAAATGCAGACCGTAATAAACACCGATATGATGCGCAAGTGTGCTCGCAAGAGCTCCAACCTGGGGACAGAGTTCTGCTACAAAATATGGTGTTGCTGGCAAACACAAGATTGCCGACAGATGGAAGGCAATGCCTTACCTGGTGGTGGAAAAACTTAGAGAGCTACCGGTCTACAAGATTAAACCAGAAACTGGGCCAGGACAAGTAAAAACAGTGCATCGGAATCTTCTGCTGCCTGTGGGAGAATTGGCAGTGCCCCTTACAAAATGGACCATGACATGGGGCCTCAGCAAAAAAGGGATGTCTGGCCAAGTCAACCATCCATCATGTGTGGTGGGCCCTGTGAAGCTAATCCGCCTCTACCCAGCACCTTTGAGAGTGAATCTGAAGAGGAAGATGATCCCATGGAGTATACCGGGATGCAGACCAGATTCTGAACTCCATCAGTGAGACACGGAGAGAGCTCCACTTTTTTGGCTCTGAATCCTATGGCTGAGGCATTTAGGCCTGTGGAAGGAGATCCAGTGTACTCAACCAGACAAACCTCAGGGGATGAACTTGTCCCATCTACAATCTCCAGAACTTCTGGGAGATGAATGGGCTTGTGACGACACACCTGTGTCAGTGGACAGAGAGTATGTTCCAGGGGAAGGTGTCCCCAGTGCCTTGGACATCCCAGCATCTCAGCAAGAGGTGCAAAGGCCTGTGTCTGAAGAGAGGGTGCCTAACATAACCCCTTGTCAGCCCTCCCCCCAGAAGAGGTCTCTGCAGTTCCTGCTGTGCCTGTGCTCGATAGGCGTGATAGGGTTATAAAACCATTAAACAAGCTAACTTACAATGCACCAGGAGTGGTTAGTGAGGGTGTGATACACCTGGCACACAGGCTTGTAGAGGCCATAGTGGGGTTCCTTAGACCCTTTGAAGAGAATTCACGTTGCTGGTATAATCAGGAACATATTTTGCTGGGATGGCAAATTTTTGACTGGGAGAGGATGTTAGCAGGGTCTGAACTGCTGCTTGCTATCAGCCAGCTAAAAGGAGAAAGCTGCTCTGGGGAGGGTGTGCCCTCTACAATTGTTTAGCTGTGCAAGATAATTAACTGTTAACTGTTGATATGTAAACACAGCTCATGCCAGGATGGGGAGGGAATCCGAGGTGTGGCTATGTAAATCCAATTCAGCCAGGGCTGATGGAGGATCAGTGTTGGAATGGAATGTGGTGTATTGTAAATAATTTGGGGCTGTTGTGGGGGTCACAAATTATGATACCCCTAAATGCGGGAACTGTAAAACAGGCCATTAGTGCTTGCAGGGGAGACACCACCACCATTGTAAGAAGTCTCCGAGGAACATGCCTCCCCCCTTCCAGAGTTGAGCAAACTGAGCTGGGGAAAAGGGTTAAAGGGCTTGTCAGCCTGTTTCACACCTGCCAGGTGTGAGCTGTAAGACTGGCCCAACCTGCCCTTTCCCCCTTTGTTTTAAGGACAGACCTAAAGCAGACTCCATGAGGAGTCTTTTTGCTAGTCCAGTGGAAGCTGGAATCCTTTTCGAGTCCAGGTGGTGGCTAAAGAGTTGAAATCACTAAGAGCTGAAATCACTGGTTTGGCTGGGAGCCAGACCCATTGCAGCCAGCGAGGACGTGCAACCAGTGGCATGGCGCGGAGTGGCAGCAGGCGAGAAGCGGCAACCAACAGCGTGGCACAGAGCAGCGGCAGGCGAGGAGCGGCGACCAGCGGCGTGGCGCAGAGCAGTGGCAGGCGAGGAGCAACGGCAGGTGAGGAGCGGTGACCAGCGGCGTAGCACAGAGCAGTGGCAGGCGAGGAGCAACGGCAGGTGAGGAGCGGTGACCAGCGGCGTGGCACAGCTGGTAGGAGCGGCAGCAGACAAGGAGTGGCGGCAGGCAACCAGTGGTGCGGCGCAGCTGGTAGGAGAGGTGGCAGGTGACCAGCGGAGTGTCGGTGATGTGGAATGAGACAGCTGGTGGAGCATGGCAGAGTGACTTGTAAGGTACTCCCTATCTGTCCCCCCACTCCCATTTCTACCCAGGTTGGGAGGTGAAACCCTGCGGGTGAACTTTGGGACTCTGGGTGGTACTGACCAGGGACAGAGACTTTTGGGGTGTCGGACTTTGGGACTCCGGGTGAATCTTGGCTGGGGGGGGGGGTTTAGCTCATGTTTGGGCTATGAACTCTGTTTGTGGTTTTTTCCCAAGTTAATGCCATATGACTTCTCTCTCTGTTTCATTACAAGTTTATTTTCTGCGCTCAGACTCTGTGCTTGCGAGTGGGGAAGCATTGCCTCTCAGAGGCACCCAGGGGTGTGTGAATTTCCCAGGTTACTGGGTGGGGGCTCGAGCCGGTTCTGTGTGAGATGGACCCCAAGATATTGAACCTGGCCTGGTTGCTGCCAGGCCTACCTGGCAGAAGGGTTACATAGTAAGTGAGTGTGTGTGAAGAAAAGGGGTGGGAGCCAAACCAACCACTAAGCCCCAGTTGTCTCCACCCATTACTATTATCTCATTAGCACGGTGGTATCCTGATTCATGACTAGGGCATGAAGGTGCTATGGTGATGCAAAATCATCATCATAGTGGTTGGTGTTCTAGATTTGGGAATTGGCTTGTCGTCAAAATGTTGCTTCCCAATCCACTTGTAAATGGAAAGTAAGGAGTGTTTTTTCATACAATGTACAGTCAAGCTGTGGAACTCTCTGATAGAGGGTATTATGAAGGCCAAGACTATAACAGGGTTCAAAAAAGAGCTAGATAAATTCATGGGGGATAGATCTACCAATGGTTGTGGGCAAGGGTGGTGTCCTTCACCTCTGTTTGCCAGAAGCTGTGAATGAGTGACGGGATGGATCGCCTTTTCTGTTCATTCCTTCTGGGTAACCTGGCATTGGCCACTGTCGGAAGACAGGAGATTGGGCTAGATGACCCTTTTGTCTGACTCAGTAAGGCCATTCTTATGTTCCCCGAGCCAGCACTGTGAAACCACTGCCCAAAACCCAACTCTCACTTGAATATCCTTACAGTTAGTGCTAGACCTCAGCTTGGAGAAAAAATAATAGGCAGCAAATGATTATCTGCTGCAAGGAATACATTTGAAACATAAAACGAATAGTTTAATTGCAAATAAGATTAGCCTAGAAGACAATGTTAGGAATCTCTCTTAAGTGATTAGTTAAACTTTAAGCCAAGAAACTGAAAGAGTGAGCACAAAAAAAACCAAACAAACAAACCCACAATGCCAATCTGACATGTCTAACTGAGCTGTCTTTTCTCCTAGCAATGGTGAAGACTACATTTCCTGTCTTAGAAGGAGAAGTGCAGGTCCTAGTCCTCATCAGGAAAGATGACTTAACCTTCCAAATGACAGGTAATTGTTTTGTTGGTTGTTCTCAAACGCAAATGCTGGCATGGCAGCTTTCTCACCTTTAAAGCAATTCCATTATTATGAAAGATTCAGGCATACTCTTCATTCAGCATATTTTACTGTAATTTTTCTCTTTCACTATTGAGATGTAAATGGCAGTACGACTTCATTGTTGTTCAGTGTTCTTCCTGCTTGATATCACAAGTGAAGAAAGGTGTCAGCATTGTGATGCAGATGGAAATCTTCTACCGGTCAGATAATATAAAATAAGAGATCCCATTTCCATTTAGATATCACATGCAGGAATTTGATATGGATAAATATCATATTTTTAACCCTTTATCATTTTTTTAAACTCTAATTTTTACAGATCCTGTACATTTTTGGCACATAAAGCATGTGGGAATGTTTACCACCTGGAATGGCACAAAGTCATCTTTGTAGTTGAAATAGACAGATTCCTTAACTGTAGCATGGATGAAGTCTTTGGATTTCAGGAAACCTCCTTAAGAAGTTGTTTGCACAGAAGAGAGGGAAATGTTTAAGCAATTGCATTAGCTGAATACTTGGGAAGACCAGTTAAATAATAGTAAGAACATATCTTTCGCCAAATAAAAAGCCATTATCAATGACTCTTCGTGTCATTGCTGGTTGGGACTTGTGCCAGAGGCTCTTCTTAACAGAATAACTTCTTAAAGGGATGTTGCCACTTTGGATAGATGTTGTTTCCCTAAAGAAATGAGGACTCCATGAATTGTTAAAACAGATTGAGCACTCTTCTACTAAAATATTCTGAATTAAATCTAAGCCTCAGAGTATTTTCTCATAGCTGTGATTGCCCCTGAGTGTGCATGTACCTTGGCTACTTGGATTCGCAGAGTACATGCACTTGAGCTGCCCTTTCGCGCACATCCAGCAGAGCCTAGGGTTGCCAGGTGTCCAGTTTTGAACTGGACAGTCCAGTATTTTAGCTTTCTGTTCAGGAAACAAACTGAGAAAATACACGAGAAAATAGAACTGTCCGGTATTTTCTAAATAAGATGCAATGTAGATTGTGATGTAACGTTTTATTAAAGGTTTTTATGAGAATAATGGATAGCAGTTAGAGACTTATCTTTCCCTTTCTGTGGTGATTAAATCTAATGCTGTATCTATAATTGGCAGCCTTGAGGGGTGCCCTCTCCCTGTCTAATGAACGTCTGATGCTGAATAGCAGGACAAAGAAGAGGATGAGGTAAGATATGTTCTTCAAGATTCTCCAACCCTTTATGGCCTCTGACAGTGACCATGGAACTTGGGGGTTGTGTGACACAACCAAAGGAACAAAAATGGAGACAATGTTTCTGCAGGAGAGGGGAGAGGACCAAGCGGTTCATCGGTAAATGCACCAGGACAATATGGGTTTGGTCAGGCCACAGACTCAGACCTTGGATTCAGCAGCTTTTTCAATGCTTAGAAAACCCCTCTAGCAGTGCTCCCAGTACCCCCAGTACAATAGTTGGCAGCGTGGCATGCATCGTTACTCTTACCATTTGATGCTGAGGAGAAATAAGGGGAATCACAGCTACACAGACACCAAACTGTGAGAATTACAGGATCAGAATCAATCTGATAAATGTTCAGTATATAGTTCTGTTTTTACTTAATTTTAAAGTAAGTTTCCCATGTTTTGCTGTCAGTATCTTTTCTATTTTTGGAAACTCAGAGTATCTTTATTAGTTGACACCAACTATTGCAAAATTCATAGCAGAAGCAGGTCTTGGGCCTTTGTCGATAGCTTCACAGCTGGATTTTCTAATAACCCTTGGCTGTGTCTACACTGGCATGAATTTCCGGAAATGCTTAAAATGGAATACTATTCCGTTTTCAGTTTTTCCGGAAAAGGAGCGTCTACATTGGCAGGCTGCTTTTCCGGAAAAGCCCTTTTTCCGGAAAAGCGTCTGTGGCCAATGTAGACGCGATTTTCCAGAAAAGAGCCCCGATCGCCATTTTCTCGATCGGGGCTTTTTTCCAGAAAAGACTACTGGGCTGTCTACACTAGCCCTTTTCCGGAACAGTGTTCCAGAATAAGGACTTATGCCCGAGCGGGAGCAGAATAGTTTTTCCGGAATAGCGGCTGATTTTGTACAGTAGAGCATCGTTGCTTTTCCGGAAATTCAAGGGCCAGTGTAGACAGCTCGCAGCTTATTCCGGAAAAGCGGCTGATTTTCCAGAATAAGTGGCCCAGTGTAGACACAGCCCTTGTGTCTGGTTGTTCCAGTTCAATAGACATCTGCTCCATATCATCCCTCCACTCCGAGGATAGCTTTTCCTCCTTTCTCTCAGTTATCATGCAGTATGCAACATATAGCTGTAACAATGGAGAGGTGTGCTCTCTGAGATCCAGTGGTGAGTAAACAAGTGACCTTTCTTCTTCGAGTGGTGTCCCTGTGGGTGCTCCACTGTAGATGTCAGGTTGTCCCAGTGCCACAGATTGGAGTTTTCTTGAGCAGTGGTCAGCCAGACCGTGCACACGCAGCATGCGCCTCGTGCCATTTGCGCTGTTTTGATCTCTTCCGCGGTCCGGCTCCTGCCAGTTCCTTTTTCACCGCCCACGGTCACAGACGGAATGAGCCTTCTTTCCTCAGGAAAATCCTGTCAGGAGTAGAATAGTTAGTTGTTTAGTCTTTGTAGTTAGAGTTACATTTTTTATAGTTCTACATGTTATAGTTCGTTAAAAAAATGCATTAGTTTTAGTATATTGTGCAATTAGCCATGCCGGGCTATCCCAGTTTTAAGAAGTGCTCCACATGCCGTGATGCCATGTCAGCTTCAGACTGTCATGCCAAGTGTATCAAGTGCCTCGGTGAGGTTCATGTGCCTCAAAAATGTGTCCACTGTGCCAACTTGACAATTAGGGCATGTAAGGACAGGGAGATGAGATTAAAAATGTTTTTATTCGACAAAGCGCTTCAGCCGCTGGAGCATTCTCATACAGGGTGTGTCTAGACTACAGGATTTTGTCGCCAAAAGTGGACTTTTGTCAACAAAACTATACCTGCGTCTACACTACCGCCGAGTTCTGTCGACATATCGTCAACAGAACTCGGCAGTTTTGTCAACGGCGGTAAACCTCATTCTACGTGGAATAACGCCTTTTGTCGACAGAGTTCTGTCGACAGAAGGCATTATTACATCTACACTGTCCTTTGTGTCTACACTCTCATATCGACAAAGCAGCTTGCTTTGTTGACAGAACTGGATGTAGTCTAGACGCTCTTTGTCGACAGAAGGTTTGTCGACAGTATCTGTCAACAAAAGCCTGTAGTCTAGACGTACCCACAGTTTCCATTCCGTGGTCTCTTAGAGCAGAGAAATGAGAGGCTGTTTTGCCACAGTCAGCTCAGCTCGAAAAAGAGCTTCACCAGCTTGGTCTTTACCTTCAGTGCGAGTGAGCATTGGTGATAAGCCCAGGACATCTGCCTCAGTGGCACCCAAACATAAGTTGCTTTCGGAGCCAAAATCATGACAAAAATCTAAAATGGTGCTGTCAACGGACATAACAGTCCGCTGCTTGGCACTGCTGGCGATGGCACTGTGTATGATGGTACCACCACCATTGCCTTCCACATCAGAACCATCAACAAATGTACCGATGACTTCAGCACCAATGACCTCAGCACCAGCCACACACGTGCCGATGACTTTGGCACCAGCCAGCATGGCACCGACCAGCGCAGCATCAATCAGTTCAGCATGGGCATCTTTGGCATGTTTCATCCAACCCTCTGGTGCTGAAGAAAGCACCTCACAAATCCACCTCTGTTAGATCAGCCAGTCCAGAACCACTAACGTTCTCACCGGCACCGTCTTCCACACCACCTTCTCCATATTCTCCTCAAACAACAATGGATGATGGGTCACATCCCACATGAACAAGCTAGGCATCATGTGCCTAGGTACTGTTTATCACTATTCCCTTACACAGGATACCTACCTCACCCTCCTCCTCCTCCTCCTCCTCCTTCAAGGGGATCACCACACTCAGCCCGTTCCCCGCACCTACCGTCACATCATCAGGTATACTACAGGAGCAGTATGTCATCTCGGCATGTTTCACCAGTTCAATTTTACCACAGACGATATAGTCCAACATACTACAATTATCACTTGACATGACTCAACTTGCCATCGCTATTATCATTCTGAATGTGGCTATCCTTGCTGCCACAGTCACCTGACCTCCCGTGCTCCCTCAGTTTCCCCGCAACCCTCACATAGTCAGACAGTAGCAATGTAACCACCTAATGCTCCCTCTATAGCTCATCATTCGGAACCAGAGGAAGGTCAACTCTCTGAGGTTGAAGAGCACCCACCAGATGCATCACCGACTAGTCATCGTCGTCCCCTGATGAAGCTGTCATACCTGGTGACCAGTCCCCTCCTGACAACCTGAGGCAGTTTCAGGAGCTTTTCAAAAGGGTGGCTGCATCTCAGGACATCACATTAACTGAGATACCCAAGAAACAACACAGGATCTTCCAAAAACCTCCACCCCCCATAACGGGGAAAAGTTGGGTCCTCGAAATAATAACATCAGGGTACACCATCCCCTTTACCTCGCTTCCCCCACTTTTCCACTCTCCCCGACCCTCTTCAGAGACCTCTCTCATGAAGGCCTATTAAAACAGGAGGTACAATGACTGCTTAGTCTAGGAGTAGTTGAAATAGTACCATAGAACTTCAGAGGCAAGGGTTTCTACTCCCATTTCTTTCTCACACCAAAAAAGAAGGGAGGATGGCGACCTATTTTGGATCTCCACAAATTGAATCGGTATCTTCAAAAGCAACGATTCAAAATGGTTACCCTAGCTTCAGTAATCCCAGCATTAGAGAAGGGAGACTGATCTGCAGCCCTCGACCTGCAGGATGCCTATTTTCACATAACTATTCACCTCGCACACAGATGGTTCCTACATTTTGTGGTGGGTACAGATCACTATCAATACCGAGTACTACCGTTCGGCCTTTCATCAGCACCCAGTGTTTTCAAAGACATTAGCTGTTGCCACGGCCTACCTTCACAGACAAGCCATGATTATATTTCCGTACCTCAGCGATTGCTTGTTAAAAGATCCATCAGAAGTGGAGACACAGCAAATGGTGGCAACAACCAGGCAAACATTCAATCTCTTGGGTCTTATAGTAAATGCACAGAAGTCAATGCTACAACCTACATGAACTCTAGAATTCATAGGTGCAAGCTAGATTCTGTATCTGCAAGAACATACCTCCCTATGCAAAGATTCCAAGCAATCCAAGAACTGGTTACTACTGTTACTCTCAGCCCCACAGTTCCCATACTTACCTGTCTCCAACTTATGGGTCACATGGCTGCTACAACCTATGCTGTCGATCATGCTCTTTTATATCTTCGATGCCTTCAACACTGGCTTGCAACAGTATACACCCATCACAAGAGACAAATGCACAGACTGGTCTCCCCTCCACTTCACGTCTTAAAGTCTCTTGCATGGTGTCAATCTTCTAGTAGGCATACCATTTCATCGAGACCAACCTTCTGTACATATAACTACCAACATGTCCTTCATCGAATGGGGAGTCCACACGAGTGCCATATGAATACTAGGACAATGGCCCACGCAAGGGACTACTTTTCATATCAATTTATTGGAACTCAGAGCTGTGTTCAATGCATGCATGCATTTCATTATACACATTCAAGGAAAAAACATCAGAATATTGACCGACAACATATCAACGATGTACTACATAAATCGCCAGGGAGGTGCCTGTTCTCATGTTTTATGCACAGAGATGGTCCAATTATGGAACTGGTGCATACAAAACAAAATTATCCTCATAGCTTCATATTTACCAGCAGTAAACAATATCACAGCAGACAACCTCAGCAGAACTTTGTCCCAGACCACAAATAATAAGTGCATCCTCGGGTCATCCAATCCATCTTCCAATGATGGGGTACACTGGAAATTGACTTATTTGCTTCCTGCGTAAAGAAGAAGTGTCGCCGTTATTGCTCCCGAGCAGGTATCAGGCTGGAGTCTCTAGGAAATGCCTTCCTTCTCAGTTGGTGGTGTCCTCTCATACACGTTTCCCCCTATCCCGCTCATCCCAAGGTGTTGGAGAAGATCGCCAGAGACAAAGCGATAGTTATTCTCATAGCACCATTTTGGGCACGACAGATATGGTTTCCTTGTCTGTATCTGATGTTTCCTCAGCCTTCCTACCACCTTCCGATTCGCCCCGATCTTCTAACTCAGAACAGAGGAACCCTACTCCACCCGCAACCACATCTTCTCCACCTAACAGCATGGCTCATTGGTTCCACCAGGAAGAATTGCAGTGCTCTGAGCAAGTAACACAATCTACCCAAACCACTTATCTTCAAAAGTGTAGGTACTTTTACACAGCAGAAAACAATCTATCCAAACCACTTACCTTCAAAAGTGGTGTAGATTCCTATCTTGATGCTCTAACAAGCATTTAGAACCCACCACAGCACCATTACACTTTTGGATTACATACTATCCCTAAAGGACGCTGTATTATCCCTTCTCCTTCGAGTGGTCCCCGTGGGTGCTCCACTCTGGGTGCTGGTGCGTCCTTGCGCCGGCGACCGGAGACTTTCTAGCAGTTTCTGCTGCGCCACGCAGGCGCCGCAGCACCCCCTTGTGCCGTTGGGATCCGTTAGGCACGTGCGCGGTGCGGTTCCTCAGTTCCTTCTCTACCGTCCTCAGCAGCAGACGGAGCCCTTCATTCTTCTCATTTCTGTCCAAAAATAGACAAAAACCCAGTTTAACCCCATAGTTTCTTCATCGTCCAAGTTTTTTAGCCCTTTTCTCCTTCCCAGTCACATTTTTTTAAAAAAATGTTTTTTCTCATTGCAGTTCGCCACCTGCCCCCAGCGCCTCGTGTCCGGTTCCCCCAGCTTTAAGAGGTGCGAGTCATGCCGCAATACTATGCCTGTGTCTGACAGGCACTCCAACTGCATAAAGTGTCTAGGGGAGTCACACCAGATGCAAAAGTGCCCCCACTGCTCAAAAACTCACTGTGAGGGTGCACCGTGACCGAGCCAACAGGCTAAAGACACTTCTCTATGAGAAGTCCCTTTGGCCATCTTTGGAGGACTCTCCCACAGTCTCATAAGCAGCCTCACTGAGTAAGGGTATGGATAAAGACCATCCCTCTACCCACTCTGGCCCTGCGGCTTCGAAAACTGGTCTTTCCCCAACTCCCTCGCTACCTCAGCACCGACAGCCACGCGGGTCAACACCACGGATAAACCTGGAACTTCGGGTACAGTGCCGCCTAAGACATCAGCACTGCCTAAAAGAGCTCACTCGGAGCTGAAACAGAAGTCAACGGCACCGCTAGCTACCACACCGGATGTACCCTTGGCACCAGCCGGTCAATACAAACACCAGTCAGCACCAAAACATCAGACCAAACTGGCACCGGCATCTGCACCAAAGAAGCCCTGTACCAACATGCCACAGTCAAGTTGTTTGGCACCGGAGTGCACCTCCGGAGCACTACCAGAGTACGCGGTACTGCTGTCACCTGCAGTACCTGTACCACCTTCAGTACCATCCAAGCCACATTGTCTTATCCCGAGGGAAGGGCGCGTTTGGTACTGATCACCAGTGCAGAATCACACACCAATGGCACCGCTTTCTCCTCCATTCAGTCGGTGTGGTCCCACCGATCGTCTGTTGTTTCTCACTCCCCCAGTGAGATCAGCACCAAATCAAGGAGCAGGTTCTCTTCACAACATTCCAGCCTGGCACCCTCCTGGCAACCTGGCACAGTTCAATATGCATACCCTTCTCCTCCGCCACCATGGTATGCACAGCTGTATGCCTACCCAGCACCAGCATACACTACTCAATGGCAACCCTGGGAGCCGCATCCTAAAAAGAGCCACCATCGTGCTTTTTCCACCACCTCCAGGCCACCACCGGCCTCGCCTCCTGTCACAGCTTCTGTCATTGAGCCAAACTCTCCAGCTCATTTGGAGGTACAGGACTCTCTCTTGGAAGGGGGAGGCTAGGTCCCCCTTGCATAACTCATCATCTTCACCTGATGAAGCAGTCACAGCTGAAGCGCCACCATCCAGTGACAACACTAGGAAATTCCAGGACCTTTTTAAAAGAGTGGCCTTAGCACAGGAACATGACCTTCAGGAGGTGCAGGTGAAGCAATACTGGCTTCTACGCACATTACAGCCTCCAACTGCCTCCAGAATAGCACTCCCCATGGATGAGGCTATTATGGACCCAGCCAATAACATCTGGCAGACTCCTGCCTCCATTACTCCGATGAACAAAAGGGCAGATCACAAACACTTCATCACCCCTAAAGATATGGACTTTCTTTTTACTCACCCCCCCTCCAAACTCACTAGTAGTGGACTCTGTTTGGCACAAGGGTAAACAGCCCAACCTTAGAACCACCCCACAGGACAGGGACCACAAGAAGATTGACATCATGGGTCGCAAGGTTTACTCCTCCACTACCTTGCTCCTCAGAGCAGCTAATTATACTGCCATGCTCGCCAATTACGACCATGCCAACTACTCAGAATTGCAGGATCTTCTCCAACACCTCCTGGAACATAAGAGATTAGCCCTGCTCAACATTATGCAAGAGGGCCATACTGTCTCCCATACCACCCTTCAGTCCGCTACGGACGTAGCGAACACCACGTCTCGTATCACAGCATCCGCGATTGTCCTATGAAGGATATCCTGGCTGCAGGCATCAGGGGTACCGAGGGACCTACAACAGAAGGTCTAAGATCTACCATTCGATAGAACCAACCTATTCGCAGCCAAGACGGATGAAGTGCAGCATTCCACGAAGGACTCCCGTACTACTCTCAGGACCCTGGGAATGTACACTCCTCCCTTTAAGAGAACGAGGTACCAGACTTACCAGCGCCCCAGAGAGCCCTTCAGGCAACAGACTAGATACGACTTCCGCCAAAAACAAAGACCGCAGCGGCAT